>NW_027529424.1:7960829-8312489 GCF_008692635.1 Crocuta crocuta | reverse complement strand
CCACCCCCCCTCTCCCTGCTGCTCTTTCCATATTTGCTTGTGATCCTAATCAATCCAGGTGATTATCTTACTAAGTAAGTCCCATAAGACAAAGGGGGCAAGATTATTCCATGATGGGTAATGACGTTTCATCGTCCCTCTTTCTTTTATACAAAGGCTTGCTCTCCCAGCCATCTTGCAGCCACAAGAATTCGGGACAAAACTCACACACTGAAAAGGAGAAGAGTCCAGAGACCAGAAGACCCTAGGTCTTAAGGCCATTGTTGATCCTTCGCCTCCTGTTCTGGGAGCTTGCACCCCTGCAGACGTCTTGCTTGGTGAGATGGTCAGGCCCCCGGGAACTGGCCATGCTTTTCCAGTAAATGGGGCAGATAGTAAATACTGCAGGTTTTGCAAGCCAGGTAATCGGTTCAACTCCACCATAGTGGTGGGAAAGTAGCCACTGACGATATGTAAAGGAATCGGCATGTCTGTATCCCGATAAAATTTCAATTAAAAAAAAAAATCAGGTGCTGGCTGAATTTGGTCCCATGGAGAGTTTTGTGGCTTTCGGTCATCCTGACAGATCAGCTAACCCCAGATACCTGCTGAACGACCTTCTTGTTTCAATTTTAAGTATTTTACAAATTCATCACCATTGCTCTTCTTTTTTTTTCCATTTGTTTTGAGAGCTTTTAAGTATTTTGAATACTTTTTTTTAAATTTGAAAGGTACATATTCTTTAAAAACACGGATAAATTGACAGAATATCTTACATAATTTATTGTTCCTTTTTCCTTCTGAATATGCATATGTTCCCTCTCTTCCCGATCAACACTTAAACATGCTCAAGAGTCTTTGACCTTCAGATACTGTTTTAACTTCTCGCCTGTTCAGCTACTGCCACTTCTCTCCATCTTTGTAAAACCATATCACTACCTAACGACTATGCTCCAGATTTGCATATTAAATAGTAAATATTTCTGTTCGTCATCTCAAAAGCATCTCAAAATGAACTTAATGTACAGCCTGATCAACCGTCCAATCACTCTGGTCAAAACTAGGAATTATAGGGGAGCCTCGGTGGCTCAGTTGGTTAAGCGTCCAACTTCGGCTCAGGTCATGATCTCATGGTTCATGAATTCAAGCCCCGTGTCAGGGTCTGTGCTGACAGCCAGCTCAGAGCCTGGAGCCTGTTTCAGATTCTGTGTCTCCCTCTCTCTCTGACCCTCCTGTGCTTACGCTGTCTCACTCTCAGAAATTCAGAAAAAAATGAAACATTAAAAAAATTAAAAAACCAAAAACTAGAAATTATAATTGAAATCTTCTTCTTCATCCACCCTTCCCCCTCTAACTCATCAACACATCCTCTTGATTTTTACTGCTAATTACTTGCTCCCATTTCCTCCACCACAGCTGTGGCCACGGTCCCAGCTAATGCTTGTCATGCTTAAATCGCTGTAATCCTTTCCCTATGATCTATCACCTTCTTTCACTGGGGTCCCACCCAAACGCTTCTCACGAGTGGCGAGAGCAGCCTTTTCAAAATATAAATGTGACCATGAAAGTTCCTTCCTTAAAAACTTTGTTAGCTTTATTGCTCTCGGGATAAAGACAAAAGTTTCTACCATGACCGCAAAGCCTCGCTCTATCGGGCTCCCAGCCCGCTGCCCATCCTGATTTCGAATATTTCTGCCTCTAATAAAGGTAATATTTGAATATTTCATATGTGCCAGGCTCTGTGCTGAGTCTGTGCGCTAACCTAGCCCTCAAACGACACTACTGTGTTAAAATTAGTATCACCGTTTTACAGAGAAAGTAACCGAAGCTTAAATTTTCTCAAGGTTCCACAACGAGCAAGTGTCAGGAACACGACACAAACGCCTTTGTCCAACGCGTAGTCTTGGTGCCCTGCCCTTTATCACCTCCTAAGCCTCATCATACCATCTTGGGGGAAATAAAAAACTGAAGCAAAACCCAGGGAGATGGGACAGAGAAAGACAGGATCTCAATTTGAGAGCAAAACCACCTCAATCAGTGTTATGACTTCCTAGGTCTGGGGGGAGACAGAGACACCTTCTGGGTTAAGGCATCCCTAAAGGAGTCCGACAGAAACGGTGAACATCTCACTTTTGTCTTGCTGCTTTCAAAGTTGGCACAACTGGGAAGATAAGAATGTCCCGTTCTCCTCTCAAATGTACTACAATGAAAGAATCCTCTGCAGTGATGGTGTATTCTACAGCCAAGATGTTCCTTAGTATAGTCAGAGCAACATTCACTCTTTAGTATAATATAATGATTATGCTTTTATCCAAGAACTGTGGTAGCTGAGCAGTTGGGATCCTGGACTCCCCCTTCAGGTGGGGAAGTGACCATCTAGACAGTGACGAACCCAACGTTTTCCCCTAATCTCCCTTCACCTGTTAGTCCACAGCCAAGGGAAGACCCCATAGGATTCATCACCTAAAGGATGGATGAGTAATAGTAAGTGACCTCTTCTTGTCAAAAGGGTACTTGAAATCATCAGGCAGGAAGGTCACCGCCTGCATGAGAGACAGCAGTAATTTTTGCAGAAAGGAGGTGAAATGATTAAAAAGACAGGTCAAGGGAGAAAATGGAGTAAGTAGATGAGTGGAGATTTGTGGGTCAAACATTAAGTCTGTGTTTCCACGTTCCCATCGCTGCTGTCAGGAAGCAATTGCCTCTTTGTTCATTTAAATGACAGGCTTTTAAGGGACAGACATCCACCATTAATTTTAAACAAAAGCATCTCTGGTTCGTCCCTGGTGGATTGAGCTGCTTCCATGAAATAGCAATAAATTGAACAGGTTTCCCTTGGAGTAGAAGATCCTCTCGAGCTGTGCTCAGGAGGTAAAATAAAAACAATTTTTAAGGGAGAGAGAGATTGATGAATCACACTCCTGCAGTCTTCAAAAAGTTTAATAAGGAATAATAGAGAACCTTAAATATTTATTTTCAGTTCCCTATTTTTATCTTTTCTCCAGATTCCCTCTGACTGTTCATCTCCCCAAGCGCGCGCACACACACACACACTCACACACACACGAGCTCTTTTCTACCTTTATCACAACTCTGTTTATGCTGAGGGACCTAGTCAATGTCATCTGCTAGGATCGTCTGAGTTCCCAAGGGGATCAGGTCCTGGTCATTTCTCTCTTTCAAAGCCAACATGTAACCATTTCCAATGGTCACTGGAGAGACAAATGGAGACCAATTAATATCTTGCATCTAGGAGTCCCTGTCTTCTGATGTCACCTGTATCTAGATTTTATCTCTCTCCTTAATGATACTCAGGTCTGGGATTATGAACCTGAATGGAGACTCCCTTAAACCAGGGGCGCTCACCTTGGTTTTGTGCCAACAGCCAGGGTGAGCCCGGGCCTTGTGTTCCGAGTATGTAAAGAAAGGAAGATGACATGCATCCCTGCACTGGGAGAGTCCCTCAATGCCAAGCGCAACATGGAGCAAACCAGTAACAAGGAAGCAAAGGGAGTCCCACTCCTACGAAGGGAATGGTTCCTAAAAGTGGCTCTGAAATCCTCACATNATGAGGCATGCCTAGAAAGTGAGCATTCTAGAACAAGACCCTCACACCTGTAGTCTTTGGAAAATCTAACCCACAATGAGGTGGTGCTCTTAAATATTTATATGGGAAGGTGAGAACCTGCCAGTTTCCCAGCCAGAGGCAGCATATTTTGTGCCAAATATGAATCATCTGACAGTATTCTTTCTCAGAGGGATGATACTGCTAGTCATAAATCAGTACACTGACGTGATCCAGACACTTTTATCTGTTTCTAATCTTTTTTCTTTCCCAGTTGTTGGAAAATCATTTTCATTTTATTTGCAAGAAGTTCTGCCTGGTGCATCACCGCTGTGCCTCCCCTTCAGCCACACATACCTTCTTAAGTCAAAAAAAAAATTAGGCCTATCAGACCAATATCATGGGGAAAATCTTATAATGAAATGAGTACAGCATGTTAAAGACCAGTGCTGCATGATGGCCAGGAATCTAGGCTCAGTTGTTGAACTGACCTGCATTTTAAGCCCTGCTCTGTCATTTACTTCTCGGTGGAGAAATTATGCTCCAAGCCTCAGTTTCCCCCACTGTAAAATGGGGATAGTAACAAAGGAGTATGTGGAAGTAGTCCTCTCTAAAAGTTAGCTGTTACTATTATTATATCTAGAAACCCACCCATCTATACAGCCAGCTCTACGGATTCAATGCCCTTTGATACGATGTTTGTGTCCAACAGGAAGACAAATAGGAAGCTGTTTTTGGCTTCAACTAAGCAGAGTGAAAACAAAACTCAACTGAATTCATCCGGCTTTGGGGTTCTTTAAGTTTTGTCAATTTTGAAAGACAGAGAAAAAACTTCTGCCTAGCAAGGAAACCATCAATAAAATGAACGGCAACCTACTGAATGGGAGAAAATATTTGAAAAGGAGATCTCTGGTAAGGGGTTAACCCAACCTGTATGAAAAACTCCTATGACTCAGTAGAAACACAATCTGATTCAAAAATGTGCCGAATAAATGACGTTTTTCCCAAGAAGGCCTACAGATGGGCAATAGACACGTGAAAAGATGCTCAGTAACAGTGCTCATCAGGGAAATGGAAGCCAGAACCACAGAGAACTATCACCTGTGTAAGAACGGCTAGTATCAAAAAGACAAGAAATAGCAAGTGTCGGTGAAGATGTAGAGAATAGGGAAGCCCCAGGCACTGTGGGTGGGCATGTAAATTAGAGCAGCCACTATGGAAAATAGTATGAAGACTCCTCAAAAAACTAAAAATACAACTACTATATGATCCAGTAATTTCGCTACTGGGTATTTATCTAAAACCAAAATCACTTTTTAAAAAAAGCCCCCAACACTACATTGAACAGATAGATGCACCTCTATGTTTACTGCAGCATTACTTACAATAGCCAAGATGTGAAAGCCAGCGAAGTGCCCACTTATGAATGAATGGGTAAAGAAGATGTGATGTACGCACGTGTATATATATGCATATGTGTGTATACACACACACACACACACACACGACAGATTATTACTCAGTCATAAAAAAGAATGAAATCTTGCCATTTGCAACAACATAGATGGACCTTGAAGGCACTATGGCCAGAGAAACAAGTCAGAGAAAGATAAATACCGTATGATCTCACTGATGTGTGGAATCTGGAAAAAATAAAAAGGCATCCACACAACCCAGCTCATAGATCTAGAGAATGAATTGGCGGCTGAGGGAGGAGGGAATGGATGAAGGGGGTCACCAGGTACAAACCTGCAGTCATAAATGAAAAATAAGTCGTGAGGATGTAATGCACAGCATAATGATTGTAGTTAATTATCCTGTTTGGCGATTTGAAAGTTGCTAAGCAAGTAAATATGAAAAATTCTCATCATAAGAAAAAATCTTTTTGTAATAGTACGTGGTGATGGATATTAACTAGGCTTGTTGTGACGATCATTTTGCAATAGGTACAAGTATCAAATCATGATGTTGTACTCCTGAAATTAATATAAGGGCATGTCAATTATACCCCAATAATAAAAAGGGGGAAGAGAAAGATGGATGGAAGAGTGATTTCACTTTGAAGGGTTTGCTTCCTTTATTTAGCTCAAGTGAGCTCCGGAACCGCTTTCCCTACCCGAGTAGGTCAGGTTTTCTCACTCTTGGCACTACTGAAATTTGGGGCTAGAGAATTCTTTGTCGTGGCTACTATCTGCACATTATAGGATGTGTAGCCACATCCTTGGCCTTTCCCCGCTAGATGCCAGTAACATACTTTTCCCCTTGAAAAAAAAAATGTAGCAACCAAAAATGTCTCCAGATGAATACTGCAAATATCCCTGGGGGTCACAATTGCGCCCAGTAGGGAAACTGGGTCCAGGAAGCAGCGATATTGGTCTTGAGTGAAGTTTTGAATGCAGGAGAAGAAGGACGTAATCAGGACTCAAAGGAGTCTGCAAGGCCCATGTGAGTGGAAGGGAGACGCAGTCGAGAGGGAAGGACCACCCTGAATCGGCTGAATGAGAGAAGGAGAGTGGACATCAGAGTAGGTACCAGATTACCCCAAACGGGACGTAGGCCAGCTCGGAAGCAAAGCCCAGCACACACTCTGAAGACCCCACCCGGTCAAGCTTCTTTTCCCTCTACCAGCTTCTCTCAAGTCCCGGACCCTGTCTTAGGGCCAAATAGATGGACAAAATGGAAAGAAACAGAACATATTCTCAAATAACAGTTCAACAATCTGAAAACGTTTAAATCACTGACTCACACCAAAGGAAAGAAAGAAAAAAGCGCCGCTTCACACATTCTTGGTGCAGCGCGAGGGCTGTGACTTTGTTACGTGGTCCCGTGTACCAGACCTGTGTCCGCCTCATTCCTGGGCCGTCTTGAAGGCTGCCGTCCTGAGAACAGCAGCACCACATAACCGACTACCCAGGCTGGAAGGAACACGTTTGTGAGTCCAAGAGTCTGTGACCCAACCTGTACTCGCACTTCATACGTCTGAGCATCTCGGCAGAATCACTCACCTCTCATGCTCCACTTTCCTATCTGTGAAATGGGTCTGCTCATCTTTGTCCTGCTTCCATCAAAGACATTTGAAAGGATCCCACAAGCTCATATAATATAAACGTGCTTTTTTAGCCACCCGGGATTATAAACGTTGGACTCATAATTACTGTGTCTGGCATATTGTAGATTCCAAATAAACATTCAACAGTAAATATACAGTTACTCAGCATTTCAATTCTGTGGGCTTTCACAGAGTATAGTTTCTCTGCTAAATTAAATGTAGACAGATTTAAGAGGAGGGAGAAGATATGGTTACCACATTGTAGCATCTGAATCCTTATTTACAATAATAAAGTTTTATATATGAGAGCTGGAAAGACGTGTAAGATGAGTTCATCCAAACTCCAACTTACGGGAGTTCATCTTGTAAGATGAGGTCATTCAAATGACCTCATTTTCAAGGTCATGACACTATGACTCAGTGACATTATAAGACCAGCGCCGTGCATGAGGTTTCCTGGTCCAGTCACCGGTCAACCATTCCACAATGTCACTTCTTTAAAATGCCCTATTATGGGTAAAACATAATAACCATAAGCCATTTACTTTCGGTCTTTACATTAGATTCCAAAATGCACTTCCATGTATTACTTTATTTGCTCTTTAGCTATGCGGAGAGGGGATGTCACAACCCCACACGCGGTCACCAACGAGGAAGTCAGGTTACAGTATGCAAGGTAACGCGCTCAGGAAATGAGAGATGGTGTTGTAAGGGTCTTTTCCAAGTGCTCACGCTACACAGAAAAGATGTACAATTTCCACAAAGGGAGCAGAAGGGAATAGTCGCTTCATAGCACGCATTAATGACCAGACATCAACATAAAGCAATGAAGCAAGATTTCTGGGTCAGAAAAAAAAAAAATGAGGCTTTCTGGGTTTTCAAAGACACAAATCTGAAGACAGTCGAAGCCACAAGTGGGTGCCGACTTCAGTCAGAAGCGCTGGTGTTTTGTGAGTTTATTTAAAGAATAAACATGGCTTGGATTACCCGCTAGCCACTCTAAGCTACGTGATTAGATTTGCTGTTTATTGTCCCTCGGAGTGAAATGTTACTAAATAGACTGTGCTTTGTGATTTCGCCCTAATGCAACCAGAAGGCTAATCTGCACTATTTAAAGGCAAATTTCTTTCTTTTGTCATGGGGCATATAGTCAACCCAATGAAGGGGCAAGGCTGTGACACAAAACAGGCTCCTGCGAAAATGAAGGACACTGCGAGAGCTGAGGGAGAGGCAGAGGTCACGGGCGACACAACACAAGATTCTGCTTCTTCTGCTCTGTACTTTCGGGGACACTGGAGGGAAGTATTTCACTGCTTTTCAATACTTTCTGAGAGAAAGTCATTTGTTGCCATTCAATGACTATTTACTGAACACTGATTTTATTTTATGAAGTGATTGAAAACAAAGTGGGCTTTTATTCCACTGGGGGAGGGGGAAAGCACTGGTAAATAAGTCAAAACAAAAAAGAAATTATTTCAGGGGCACCTGGGGGGCTCAGTCAGTTAAGCATCTTGACTTTTGATCCCAGCTCAGGTCATGATCTCACGGTTCATGAGACTGAGCCCTGAGTCAGGGTCTGTGCTGACGGTGTGGAGTCTGCTTGGGATTCTCTCTCTCCTTCTCTCTCTCTGTCTCTCCCCTTCTTGTTCTCTCTCTCTCTATCTCTCCCACTCCCCAATAAGTAGACTTAAAAAATTATTTCGGAAAGAAAAAAGTGAAGGAAATAAAAGGACAATTCGATCAATGAGAAGTATGGAGTCGGGAAGGGAAGGGTTCTCTGGAATCATAAAGGAACTGAGGCCTGAGCAGCAGGAGGCCGGTCATGAGAAGAGCTGGGACAAAGGCGTTCTGGGTCCAGGGAATAGAAGGTCAAGGACCCCAAGGCAAGAGGGCTGAGCCGGGCTGAAGAGTATCAGGAGGCGGGTGGGCGTGGCTGGAATGACTGGACAAGGCGGCCGCATGGGGTCCAAAGTGAATTTGGAGAGAACAGGCACGTGATCATCTATTGATATCAGGATACAGAGTTTTATTTTAAATGCGATGGGAAAGGACTGGAACAGAGCAGGAAGGTCAGTTAAGCAAGGGTGAAACGTCTGATTTACATTTTATTTTATTTTATTTTTTAACTTCTTTTTTTAAGAAAGAGTGCACACATGTGAGTGGGGGAGGGGCAGAGAGAGGTGGGGAGACACAGAATTCGAAGTAGGCTCCAGGCTCCACGCTGACAGCCCAGAGCCTGACGCGGGGCTCGAACTCACAAACCTCGAGATCACGACCTGAGTCACCCAGGTGCCCCTGATTTAAATTTTAAATAGGAGCACTAAGGTGAGTTTAGGGTCAGAAATATTGAGTCTAGGGGTGCTTGGTGGCTCGGTCAGCTAAGCATCTGACTTCAGCTCAGGTCATGATCTCACAGCTCATGAGTTCGAGCCCCATGTCAGGCTCTGTGCTGACAGCTCAGAGGCTGGAGCCTGTTTTGGATTCAGTGTCCCCCTCTCTCTGACCCTCCCCATTTGCACTCTGTCTCTCAAAAATGAATAAATGTTAAAAAAATGTTAAAGAAATATTGAGTCTAAGAGTCAACAAAGGGAAGCATTTCAAGCCAAGGGGCTGGATGGGCACACGTAGGGTTGAGGGTACAGGTAGAGGAAAGAAGATGGTAGAATCAGAGCCTGGCTGCTTACCAACATCTGTCCCCTGCGTGAGGAAGACCCAGTAAAGAGAACAGTGGAGAGTTAATGTGGCCGGAGAGAAGCCAGTAGACAGGTTGTCCTACAAGGCAGACGTGCCGCTGAAATTTTGAGCACGATTGGATTTGTCAACGTGGTGGTCATTGCAGAATATTTCTTTCTCGTAAAATGTATAATGCTCTCAAAACAGCAGTTGGCTATGTTCAATACATGCTTGCTAAGTGAGTAGATGGACAGATGCATGGATGAGGAATACAGAGAAAGCAAAAATTCTAAGCCTGACTCTCGGTTCTGTGGGTGACATACCGCTTGGTCTTGGATTCACTTAGGTTGTGAGCTCCTCATCACTAAAGGTTCTTCAACATAGTGTGTCAGTCTGGGTCCTCCAGGGAAACAGACCAAATAGAGATAGAGATTTATTATAAGGAACTGGCTCACATAATTACAAAACCCAGCAAGACCCAAGATGTGCAGGCCGGTCTGGAAGCTGGAGACTCAAGAGAGCTGATAGTATCACTCCAAAGTTCAAAGCCCAGTGCACTCAAGACCCAGCAAGAGCCAGTGTTTCAATTTGAGCCTGAATGTGGGGAAAAAGCCAATATCACAGTTGGAAAGCTATTAGGTCCAAGGATACTCTAGCTTGGCTTAGCATCGGTCTTTTTGTTCAGTTCAGGCCGTCAGCTGATTGAGTGAGGCCCACCCACATTAGGGAGAGCTATCTGCTTCACTCAGTGTGCTGATCCAGATGTTAATCTCATCCCAAAACACCATCACAAAAGCACCCAGAGTCGTGTTAGATCAAATATGTGAGCACTCAGTGGCCCAGTCACCACATAAAGTTAACTGTCGCACATAGGTGTGGGAACTCCCTGTCGGGAATTTTGCAGGATGGATTGTGGGTCAAAAAGTCCCCTCCACCTGACAGAATTCATAACTCTAGGATTTATAAGACAATGCACAAGTGACGCAAGGATTTCTTAAGAACTCACTGAAAAATTATACGTTCTCTGCTACAGTAGCATTAAATACAAACACAGCGCGGGCAGAGGCCGGGCTCACAAGCCCAGGGTGGTGTCTGAGTGTTCCTCTGCTAAAGTCAGAGCTGTTATGGCTCCAGGATCCTAACCGACGTGTGGGATTGTTCTTCTCTTCTTTTGTTTTGTTTTCCCCTTTCGCTGACATGGGTCCGCTGAAATGGACGACTTGATTTCACCGAAAGGTTGCTGGGGGCCCGAAGCGCTCTAAACGACGGAGGTGAGGAAAAGCAAGGGCCGCGCTAGGGAAGAGCCGTGCCACAGGCAGACAGGGTGCCCTTCTTTGCTCTCTGTTTGGCCCTTGACTTCATAGGCTCATCTCGCCGGCCTCTTCATTCCCTCTGGTCCTCGCTGGGCCTCCTCCTCCTCCTCCCTCAGCCTCCACGCAAGGGCAGCTGCTGACGGACACCTACAGGCGGCCCCAACCTTCTGAAACAGCAGCAGACCCCTGATGGATTTCTCCCTTTCACAGGCATCCGTAGCAGCCCCGGGTCTGGTGTGGATCAGGTGGTGGGTGACTTTCCTCCCCAAAGCAAGGAAGTGGCTCTGGCCTCATACGTGTTAAAGTATTTGTCAGCCTAAGTGAAACTAACGTTCAGGTGGAGGGAAGGACAAGAGCAATTCTCATCCTTTTAAGCTTCTCGTTCACAAATATGAAAAGCAAGTTGTATCCCTTGCCTGTGATTGCTGCTGCTAATATGTGCCCAGCTCTCACCATTTCCCGGCCGCTGAGAGCACGAGAGAACGAGAACAGAGCGAGGCATTCCCCTTGGGGCCGTAATCAGTTAAGTGCAGATGTCCAAAGAGATGTATCTCCCCTACATCTTAAATAAAGATAATTTATGCAGGGTGAACGGAGCAGTGAGCACATTTGCCCCAGGACAGATGGCTTCGCCTGATAGGAGTGTGTCACAGAGGTCGATACGCGTGAAGGTTCAATAGCGTCTCATCAAAATCTGGTCCTTCGCAAGACAGAGGATATCAACGCCATGGAGTCGGTCTTGCCGATCGCTGCTGCCGCTGTCTGAAGAGCCCCGCAGGCGGCCGGAACGGATGGAACACCAAGGAAATCTCGCCCATCCTGGGGGGACGCCCGCAGCTGTCCCGGACACTTGCCCAAGCGCTTCACCGACTTGAGCAAGCCAGGAAATTAGAGCGAGGGTTTTTCACTGAAAGCCGGGTTCCGTGGCACCTTGGGTGGTGGTGAATGAGCCGCTCTCCTTCACCCTGGGCATTCAAGGTCAGGCTCAGCGGCAGACCAGCTAGCCTAGGCTGATGTGCACCGCTCCCTCAGCTCTCTGTGTGGGTGTTTCTCCCAAGTATTTCATACCTATTTTTGAAGGGATCATTCACACACGTAGCTTAAACAATTAAAAATACACTATGGGCATGTGGGTGGCTCAGCTGGTAAGCACCCAACTCTTGATTTTGGCTCCGGTCGTGATTTCACGGTTTGTGAGCTCGAGCCCCGCTTCTCACCGACAGTGCAGAGCCTGCTTGGGATTCTCTCTGCTCCTCCCTTGCTCACTCACTCTCTCTCTCTCTCTCTCTCTCTCTCTCTCCCCCTCTCAAGAATAAATTAATTTAAAAAAACTTTAAATACTTTTAAAAAATATATTAAAAGGGAGGGGCACCTGGGTGGCTCAGTTGGTTGAGTGTCCAACTCTGTATTTCAGCTCAGGTCATGATCTTACGGTTCATGGGATCAAGCCCCACATCAGGGTCCCTGCTGACAGTGCTTGGGATTCTCTCTCCCTCTCTTCCTGCCCCTCCCCCCCTTCTCACTGTCTTTCAAAATAAATAAATAAAACTTTAATATATATATTACATATACATATATAACATATATATATGTAATATATATAATACATGTATATGTGTATATATAACATGTATATGTAAAATAATATAATATCTACATATACATATATATGTATATACATAATGCATATATATAATATATACATAGTGCAAAGACTCCTTCAAATGCCTGCTATCCATCTACAGGTCACCACTGTCATGAATTTATGAGGAATCCTTCCAGAGCAGGAATGCATACAAATAAAGGCAAATATGTATCCTCATTTTCTCCCTCTTAAACACCAAAGAGAACACAGTGTTCTTCATCTTGCTACTTCAAATAACACTACTGCTTGGAGATCATCCCATATCAATATCTAGAGAGTCCCCTCTTTCTGGTTTACAGCTGCATAAAAATCTCTGATTCACTTAAATCAAAGTATACCCCATATTTTATTAACCACTTCACCCTTAATAGATACTTTGATTATTCCCAATTTTCTGTTGTTACAGACAGCACTACAATTAAGAGTCTTGTACTGTATCTTTTCAGTATCTGCCAGGACTTTTGATGGATAAATGGAAAGTAGTGTCATTGCTGAGTCTAAGAGCAGATGTCTTCTTCCTCATCTTTACTGTGAGCTGAACTCTTTGCCTCCTCCCAGACTTCTATGTTGAAATCCTAGCCCCCAGCATCAGGCCTTTGGAGGTGAGATCTTTGGGAGATGATTAAGTCAAGAGGGCAGCTCCCCCCACCCCGCCCCCACCATGAATAGATGAGTGTCTTTATAAAGGGGACCCAGAGAACTTCCCTCTTGCTCGCACACAATGAGAAAATGGCCGTCTATGAGTCAGGAAGCGAATCCTCACCAGACACAGAGCCTGCTGGTATCTTCATTGTGGACTTCCAGCCTCCACAGCCATGAGAAATAAAGTCCGTCGACAAGCTGACAAGCCATGCAGTCTGTGGTGTTCTAGCCCAGCAGCCTGAATGGTCTAAGACGACCCTTTATTCATGTTGCAAGGCTTTCTTCACTTGTGTCTTGCCCATTTTGTGTTAAGTGTATTCCTAGTTTATCTCTGCACTGCTATTGTACAAGGGCACTCTGCATCCATTGTATCTGTTCGCGGGCTACTGTTAATACAGATGAGAGCCATCGATTTCTAGGTAATAATTCTGTACTTTGATGCTTTAGTAATTCTCTTGTAGCTTTTTAATTCAATTAATTGGTTCACTTTTGTTTGCCAAATATTCAGTTTTACCATCTTCTTCATATAATGATAGTTTTAATGCTTTTTTTTCATTTTTAAATCTGAATTTTCTTTTGCCAAATTTCATATGCAATTCTAGAGTGAAATATTAAATAACAATATTAGTGGACATCCTTGACTTGATTTAGGTGTTTAGTGGAAAGGCTCCCTAACACTGGCTTTTGAACGAGATACATGTATTTGATCATCTTAAAGAAGTGTCCCTATATTTTAACTTTGTTATTTTTGTCAAGAATGGGTATTGAGGGGCGCCTGAGTGACTCAGTCGGTTAAGCCCCCGACTTCATCTCAGGTCATGATCTCGTAGTTAGTGAGTTCAAGCCCCGTGTTGAGTTCTGTGCTGACAGCTCAAAGCATGAAGTCTGCTTCAGATTCTATGTCTTTCTCTCTCTCTACCCTTCCTCCAGTCATGCTCTGTCTCTCTCTGACTCTCAAAAATGAATAAATGTTTAAAAAAAATTTTAAAAAGAATGGCAATTGAATTTTTAA
Source organism: Crocuta crocuta (assembly GCF_008692635.1). NCBI lineage: Eukaryota > Metazoa > Chordata > Mammalia > Carnivora > Hyaenidae > Crocuta > Crocuta crocuta. Next base: position 8,298,611 of record NW_027529424.1, on the reverse strand, counting down.
AATGCAGTTTGTGACACCAAGTAGATAATCATATGAATTTTCTATTAATGTAATAAATTATATTGGATTCCCTGCTATTAACTTATCCCTGAATTTCCATATCCCATAATTCCTCTTTTTTTAATGAAACTCTAAGTTACACTGTGGTTAAGACTTGTATCTTCATCCTTGAAACATAGTTCTTTTAATGTGTTGCTGAAGCCTGTTTCTTAATATTTTACTTATGGTTTGGGGATGGCCGTTCATAAGTAAGATGTAAATGGGATTTCTAAAAATGTTATCATATTTTGATATTAACATTATATTTGCTTTAAAAATAATTTGGAGAGCTTTTTAATGCTTTGCAATTATTTCTATAACATTGAAATTATCAGCTCTTTAATTTTGGTAGAATTTCCCTATGAAGCTATCTGGCTCAGTGTCATGTCTCTGGTTGTTCTGTGGAAAGAAGCCATTTTAGAGTTTTTTCTCTATTTTGTCTGGTGTCAGCTTTGGTAAGTTTCATTTTTCTGGAAAATTATCCACTTCCTCCAGGTATTCAGATAACTTCCAGAGTTGAGGAAAGTGGTCTCATGTTTTTCTTCTAGTGTTCTCTGTTCTTTGTTCCCTCTTCTGTTTCTTACTTTTTATAGTGAATTTTTACCCTTTATGAAAGTAACAGTAGTTTTTCTTTGTAGTTTTTATCCAGTAGTTTATCAGTTTTTCCTAAAAACAGTTTTTGAATTTACTTGCCATTGCTTTTTTCTGTTTTCTAACTCATTACATTCTCTATGAGCCTTTAATAGGCATTGTCTTTATTAAAGCTTAAAGTTTAGGGCCTTTCTAATTTTTTTGAGTAAGATACAAAGTATCTGTCTTCCATCATTTTTGACATATGTTTTGCACGTTATGAAAATTTTATTGTGTGCTTTAGCTACACCCCAGTACATTCTCACATGTGGTGTTTTTGTTATAGTTCTATTTCAGACCAGCGCTATTCAATAGCACTTTCTACATTTGCGCTGTCCATTGTGAGAGCTACTGGCCAACGTAGCCCTCAAGCCCTTGAAATGTGACTAGTATGTCTGAGAGAGGAACTTCGTTTTTAATTTAACTGTGTTAATATTAGACAGCCACCCATGGCTACTGTCAACGATATCTAGGTATTCTGTAATTTTCATTTGCATCTCCCCTTTATCCAGGAATTATTGAAGACATGGGATTTTTAAAAAATATTCTCAGGTTTAAAGACCTTTTAGTAATCCAATTTTATGAGCGACCAGTATTCCTGCACTGTGAAGAGAATATTGTTCCTGTTCTTGGTAGTTCAGAGGATTTATTTAGGATTTCTTTGTGGCCCATTGTCTAGTATGTTTTCATGAGTGGGGCCAGGGCCATTTTAAACAAACATTAATTCTTGACTTTCAGGATAGAAGGTTAGATATATATCAATCAATCAGATGTTATTAAAAATGTCTATATTCATCATTTTGTTTGTACTCCTCTGCTTCGCCTGGAAGGAATGAATTAAGATTTCTTCTAGTAGCCTGCTTCTGTTTACTTTTCTTTGCATCTCTTTTCATCGTTTTAATGAACGTAGCTGCTATTATATATTTAGCGTGAGGTAATATGTTTGCACTGTGATTTTAAAAGTGAGCTTTATAAGGTGTCTTTCTTTGTCTTCTTCTGGCCTGAATCCCATCTCATCTGACAGGATCCTGCCTCTTTTTCATTTACATGTAACTAATCTATCCCTACCCAGACTTTTATTTAGTTTTTCCTAATTGAAGCAAAGTTGACTCTCTACCCTTACTTTTCTGTTCATGCTTTTCTTTTTTTTTCTTTTTTTTCTTTTTNTTTCCAGAAGGGCTGTACCAGTTTACATTCCCACCAACAGTGTAAGAGGGTGCCTGTTTCTCCACATCCTCACCAGCATCTCGTGTTCTCTGATTTGCTCATTTTAGCCACTCTGACTGGTGTTCATGCTTTTCTTAAAAAGTGTCACTTTCATCTAGCAGAGAGTTGAGTTGCTTTTGTGATCTGGGCTACAATCTTTTATATGAATAGATAATTTGAACTCTCTTATATTTATTAATATGATAGATGCATTTGACCTTAGTTCCACCTCTCATTTTCAAGTCTGTGAGTTCTAAAAAGTCTTCTTCCAAGAGGTCTGTTCAGTTCACTGTGCGAGTAGCACTTCCTCCACAGAGAGATAAACATTTTGTTGTTGTTTCAATGGTTGGTCACTTTTGTCATTATAATTTTGTATATTACCGGGAGAACTCTGTGTGGTCCTTGACTATTATCTCCTCTCCACTCTTCATGACCCAATTGCAGTTAATAATATCACCCTTCTTAGTGCTTAACCCTGAACTATTAAACACGCTACCTCTTCTATTTCCTGGTTTGTGAGTTTTAAGCGGTCTGTCTGATTGGAGGCTGAGCACAGATGAAGTGGTCGGCAGACCTGTTCCGCCTCTCCCGTTGTGCTCAGCTCTTGGACATCGTCAGGCACAGAACAGTTACACTGATCCTGTGCCACGGGCCCACCATCTCGTGTCATCCCTACAGTTAGATACGCTCACACGTCTCCCTGAGAGTGTTCGCTGCAATCTCTTAGCGAGATAAAGTTCATCTTTCAGTTACCTCTCAACACAGGAGTATGGAAACACTCTGATCCAAGTTTTGGCATGTTCACAACTGGTGTTCCGTATTCCTTATAGAAGAGGAAGAGCTTGGCCTGATGTAGACCATTGGCTCACGACTATTTTTCTTCTATGTCTCTTGAGTGGCTCCTTAGTGTTCTGATATCTGAAGTCAGCACTACTTCTCCCTTTTTAGAGGCCATATTTTACCTGGCTACCCAAAGTTTTTTTTTTCCAAAAATTATTTCTAAAGTTCAATAAGTGTACTAGATTGCATTGTTATGCCAACTGTTTTCAGTCTGTATTTTCTGGCTCACATCATGCCCACTCAGTATACAGACTTATACCTTTCATTTTCCTTAAATCCTATCTTTGCATATTTGTTCTATTCAATTCCTCTTTATTAGATCTCCTTCTCTTAACATTTGTATCTGTCATCTTCTCTCTCATGCTTTGAAAATATCTGTTACTGTTTCATTTTATTCAATTTTTCTCATTTCTTTAGGAATCTCCTTGGGCATTTCTTTGGGCTCCTTAGAACCTTTATTACCTTCTCTCTTGTGATCTTCAGATGTCCTTTTCATTTCTAGAATGCTTTTGTCCCTCTTCCATTTCTTTTCTGAGTTCTTCCTATATTTTACAACCCACGGTTGTTTTGCTATATTCTCCCCTAGCTCTTGGGTTTCTACTTTGTGTTCTTCTTTTTTGAAGCAATTGCTTCATTAAGTTCTTTAAAGTCACAGTAAAATGGTCATTACTTATCTTTGTTCAGTAGCACCATTATTATGATGAATATTCTATATCAATTGGAAAGCTGTGAAGATCTTTTCCATGCTTTTATTTACAATACTTTTTTTATTACTGACCATTAAAAAGTGGACTTTTTGTGACCCAGCTGTCAGCAGAATATTCCTGGAAGTAGAAATGGAACAGGATCATTTTCCAAGCTTCACAACAGAGGGCTTGCTTCTTCACGGTCCCAAAAATGACTGCCTTCTGTGAATAGAGTCTTTCCATATGAGTTTGAACTTCCATCTCTCCTCTGCACATCTGAACCAGACTGAAACCATCGTGCTTTCTGCCACCAGCTACCCTTTTATAAACTGGTACAACACACCCATTTTTGCAAACAAGATATACAGCTCTTGCACTATATGACTATCAGGAATAGTATTTTGGGTGACTCTTCCTCTCTTCCTAAAATTTGCTTCCCATGGTTCCACTCACTATGCCCTGAGCTTCTGATTTTCATTTCCTCCAGCTGCTTCTGCCTAATCCTGGGCTTTTGGAAGTCCTGTAGATATTTTGAAACTTTAAGGTCATCTGACTTCTAAATCCCATGGACAATTGAATTTGCAGGATTTAAAAAAATTATCCTAATTTTTCTTATTTGCTTTTCCAGGAGAAAAGGAGAAAAACACTTATCTTCAGTCATGTTCATAAGAAAATCCCTTCCACGTTTTTTTTTTGTTTTTGTTTTTTAATTTCTAGGAGAGAGAGAGAGAGAGAGAGACAGCGTGAGCAGGGGAGGGTCAGAGAGAGAGGGAGTCACAGACTGAAACAAGCTCCAGGCTCTGAGCTGGCAGTCAGCACAGAGCCTGACGCGGGGCTCGAACCCACGAACCTCAAGATCATGACCTAAGCGAAAGTCGGACGCTTAACCGACTAAGCCACCCAGGCGCCCCGAAGACCCCTTCCAAGTTTCTAATGGGTTCCATTAAATTCCACTCCATTCTGATTCCATCAACCTGTCTTCTCCTGTTCCCCTTTATTTTTACTCATCCACAGGTCACTTTTTCACTGCTGTATGACTCCCATGGAGAAGCTCTTTCACGTGCCTGGCACGGATAAACCCGTAAGCTTCCACCTTCCAAAAACCACATGTCTCACTTTTACTTTCACTCTTCGATTTATTTTCCAACTTGAAAATGTGTTGCCCATTCCCTTTCCTTAGTTTATCAAAAAGTTTGGAAATCCATAATGTATAAACTGTACATTAAGTTATCGTCATGTTTATTGTTCATAATCAGCACTGGATACTGACTTCAATTCACCGATTATATCCCAGTAGTCATTAAATAGTATTAAGTTTTCAAATAATGATTTCAAGGAAGTTTATGATTTGCTGAAATCACTTGCTTCTTTCTATCATCAATTGATTTAACCCAGATAATGAAATAAGACATAATAATAGGCAGCCATAAAGTTTGGTTGAAAGCAATATACCAGTCAGTAGCTATTTCTATCAAAATAGCCAAGAAGACAGCAAGCGGCTTGAGCTGTGGTTTCAGCTCTCATTTCCTGTGTGTACTCACATGAGTCTGGCTCCCTGCCCCATCTTCTATGAAAGGAAGGGGTTGGTGTTTTCTGGTTCCCCCGCTGTGCTCGACAAGTGCCCACCATGGGCTAATGCTTAGGTAGTCACACGAACTTGGGGCTTACCTGCCAGCATGACAGAGAAGCTCCACGACCCTGTCCTCTACCCACATGCTGATGCCTTCTCTGGCTCCGGTCCCTACGCCAATGCCTACTTTTGTCTCATTTCCACCCCTGTAATTACTGCTGTGTTAAGACCACCTCTCTGATTCCAGTGTAACTTCACTCCAGGCCCTATTTTCTGGATTTTGTTTGAATCCACACACTGCAGCCACTCTAACCCCACTCGCATATGAAGCCCCAATTCCCGGAGCAGGAATCCAGGTGAGGCCCCACCACCACCACCACATATCCCTGCTTCTGCAGCAGCTCCGAGTCTAAATCTACATGCATTTTCACTAGCTGTGTCTCCATGACTAACCAATGCTTCACAAGTGGTGCTGATGGTATTTCCAGGGATGACAATTTTGTTTTTCTTCTGATACGAATTCATTCTTATTTGAAGAATGCTTTTGGAGACAAACTAATTTTTGGTCTCATTATTTATGTTTAATTCTATAGAATGGCATTTCAGATAGCTTCTAGAGAACCTCTCTCTTGCCCCCCCCCCCTGTTCTCTCTCTCTCTCTCTCTCTCACACACACACACACACACACACACACACACACACACAGTGTACACACCTCTCAGGAAACGGAAACTTGCTTCCATTCAGAATCCTGAAACAAAGCTCTAAGATTTAAATAGTTTTTGCTACTCAGATTTTCTAAACCAGGAAGTGAGTACAGTATGCCCCCTCATTTGTTTTCTTAAAACCAGATTGTGAACGAGTGGAAGTCAATCCTCCTTGAATACAATTCTTGGAAGTTATAAATCTCAAGTGTGGTTGTTTCCCTCGTGAAAGGTTCAGACGTGGTAGGTAAGTAGTTTGTCTCCACAGTAACCAGAGGAGCTGAGTTCATTTTTCTGATAGATTCTTCCTTGTTTGTACCTCATATGTAAAATAAAGTTAACGTCATCTGAACACCCTACAACCAGTCATTTGCCGTGTTAGTATTAGAACAGGGACACCCCCATTTGGGTGATTGTTTGGCTTTTACAATGTGGTCCATCAGAATTTCAAGAGGGTGGTTACTTTGTATCAAACTCAGCTTCTCACTGGCTAGCTATCTGACTTCACCCAGATGAATCTCTTAACTCCTCTGCATCTGAGTTTCTTCCCAGGTAAAACTTTAAGACCATTCTACCTCAAGAAAGGTCAAGAGAATACATTAGATAAGGTGAGAAATTGCCTACCAGTGCTGAACACATAGTAAGAGCTCAAAATATTAATCTTTTTGCTTGCTCTTTTCCTCAATAGAATTTCTTTTTTTTTTTTTTAATGTTTTATTTATTTCCAGGAGAGAGAGAGAGAGAGAGAGAGAGAGAGACAGCGTGAACAGGGGAGGGTCAGAGAGAGAGGGAGTCACAGACTGAAACAGGCTCCAGGCTCTGAGCTGGCAGTCAGCACAGAGCCCGATGCGGGGCTCGAACCACGAACCGCGAGATCATGACCTAAGCAAAAGTCGGACGCTTAACCGACTAAGCCACTCAGGCGCCCCTGGAATTTCTGAATATAGCTGGTTGTTGCTGTTCCTATGTATTAGTTTCCAAAGGGGAGGCATGTATTCCCTAGTCTTGTGGTAAGGACTCTCTGGCATTGTTGGTGGCAGAGCCCTGTGACAGAGTCAGAGATGGCTTGGTCCACTTAGCTAGTTACCTATGAAATATGGTGTTCTCTCAGCGAAGCAACTGCCGCTGTGTATTGCCTTACAAAAGAGAACTCCGTTCTCTCACCACGTGGTCCTCAAGCATCATGAAGCGACACTGGAGAATAATCAGGGTGGTTACTGCATCTCACTTAATACTGTGTGAAAGAAACATCTGGAATGACAGTCTTGAAAAAAGAGTGCCCATTTCTGTGCCTGGGGGGCTCACCCACAACCAGTCAAACACGGAGAGCCTAAGAGTTGGAGGGAAGGTCTCTCAAAGCTACAGGTGAACCCAGAATTTCAGACAAAACATCAAATGAATCAAAAACTGAAGTATATGTTTGAGGACCCACCTCTCTACCTCTATCAAACCTACTCAGCAGTCCTAGTCAGAAACCCAAACCCTTAGCAGAGAACTGTGTAAATATTAGCTGCTCAGTTTTAGGATATTACTGGGTTCATTTTTTCGTTTTCAATCGCCTCTTGTTTTCTCTCTACAATGGGAGCACTTTGGCTGCTTTATTTTGTTATAAAAGTAATAAACACGCAGCACAAAATAAATATCCATTGCAAAACGAAAAGCAACCAGATGTAACAAAAATAGAGAGAAGGGGTGGAAGAAGTGTGAAAGTAGAGAGGGAGGGAGGAAAGAAGGAAGGATGGGCGACAGGGAAGAGACAGAAAGGGAAAGGAAAATACAAACGCGTACTTGTCACTCCCATAACATTATCTATCAGTTGGCTTCTGAGTAGAGACAGCATGAATTTTATCTTCTCCACATAAACTGGCACAATCGCTCAGCAAATATTTATCGAACCAGGTCTTTTTCCCACAGTCATCATTAAGGGCCACCGGTCTACTAGTGTGAGAGACTAACTCCCAACTGCGGTACACATGAGACATTCTCCAAAAGAGAAAAGCCAGAGATGACCAGAGTCACCACTGAGGATGGACTTTTACTTCGGCCTTGATGGGGGTGGGCTGGGAAGGGTCCTGGAGGAGGTAGCTTCTGAGAGGTAAAAGGTGAAAATGAATTAGGTAAGTGAGAGAAGGGGAAGCGGGGCATTTCAGGAAGGCAAGCTCCAGAAGTATGCCCCCATTGAGAAGCCTGGTCCCCTCACAGAACTGCCTTTCAGAGGGCTACTGTGTAGGGCAAAGAGGAGAGTTGTTGATAGAAATAAGGCCAAATAGAAGTATAAGAACAAGATCATAAAGGAATTTGTGATCCTAAAGGTTTTATTTTCACCTCACATTACATAAAACGTACCAGAATTAGAATATTCTAGAATGTTTAGACGCCATATTGGTTTGAGTTATCAACCCAATTCTAAACAGACACGCAAGGCATAAACACATAGACGAGTCTATATCTATCCTCTCTGTTAATGTGATGGGTTAAAGTTTCCAGTAAGCTCCAATTCTTTCTCTTGAGTCACGGCTTGCATAGACCTGTCCGTTAATATTCTTGTGAAAACATTACCAATATGGACAGGCTCTGTTGTGTCAAAAAGGGGTAGTTAGTTGGACTTAAGAGTTGGACTGTGGTGCTAGATTGCCCACATTCACACCCATTAGGCCATGTGACCTTGAGGATATGACGTAGCCTCTTCACGTGTCAATCTTACCAACTGTAAAACGAGAGGACATAATGGTCTTTCCCTCTTAATATTAGAAGGTGGTAGGAAGTAAATTAATGAAAGCCACTTAGAACCATGCCTGGCACATGATAGGTGCCATATAAATGTTAGATATATTTATCTATCTCTTTTCCCCACTATTTTTGCATCATAGCTGCAAAATTCAGTGGCTGAATTGTCAGGAAAGTTTGATAGGCAAGGTGCAAGTATGGGGTAAATACCCACGAGTCTGAAATTACTGGTACTTTCACCAGTAACGTGGGAACAGATGGCCTCAGGAGCTTCCTACCTCTAGAACGATGGCATGGAGTGGGTTCTCTTGGTTTGGATTCTAAAGATGCTTACCTTGGAGGCTCAAGATGTCTCTCTGCTCCTATTTAGCAGCTATACTGTCTCTGGCCTTCTGTAAGCTGTTGAATCCCCCGCCATTGTGAGAGCTTTTACAGAAGACCGCTCTGTCACTCCAGAGCCCCTCTAATGGACTCAGTTCCTTCAGTTTTGCCTGTGATGCACTTGCCTCCCTTCTTCTTCGCTCTTCTCCACTCCCTGGTGACAACAACAGATTACAGGGGAAACCGTCAAAATTAAATTCCACTTGTTCTGGGTCACCCTTACTTAGATTAAGTGGCTATCTGAACCTTTGTTCATCTGTGGCTCTGAGTTCTCATGGACTGGCCCAGGCAACCTGAATATTTTCCCCCTTTTCCTTTCTTCTTCTTCTTTTTTTTTTTTTTCAATGAAGAATTCGTGGACCGTGTTAAAATTAGATTTGTAAGAGACCAGGTTGCACGTTGGCCATTGCAGCGAATGCATCCTCAACATTCTCATGTATTTCCCTCTGTGGTGTCTCTATTCTGGCTTTCTAAGCTAGGTCTTTGAGGCAAGCTCTTCCCGACTTGATCCCTGTAGCTTTCAGACCAAATAACGCTTTATTTGTGTGAAACTCTATTGAATTATAGAGCTTCCAAGGTCATTGAGTGCCCTTCGCCACATTTAACCCATGCCTGGGGTTACCGAGGGGGAATGGTCTCATCCTTTGTCATGTTGCACGCTTTTTCTTAAGAGCTATGTTTTCCAAGACCTAAAAGTGGGAGAATCACACTGTATCCTAAGCTTTTATTAACCATGACACAGGCCCTGAAATATCAATTAGAGTTAATGACTGCACTTAACAATGGGAAGGATTGTTAACAATACTGCCCATAACACTTCTAATGCCACCTTTAGGTAAAAATATAGAACAAACCTCTTCAGTTGGGGTTGCATAGCAGGTGTCACTATAGATCTGTTCAGCAAGTAAATATTCCACCCAATTCTTCTCTTCTGGTTCAGCGTGATTAAACACACACACACACACACACACACACACGAAAATAGGTTATTAGTCCCTTCTGCAAAAGGATTGTTTCGATTCTGTACCTTCATGGACAAGGTGCCCTTTGGCTAGAAAATTAAATTCAATTATTTTTTGAAAACCTATAATCAATACAACTTCTATTCATCCTTCAAACTTCAGCTTATGACATCACTTTTCAACAAAACGTCTCTGACCTCAAGGTTAGACGATGTGCCTTAAACTGTAATCCTACGAAACTCCAAACTCGGCTTTTGTGAGATCATTAAAATCGAATCAAACAATTTCAGTATTTACTTGTCTAATGTCCATCTCACCAGTGCCTGGCAAAGGGCAAACCCGTGGGTTTGCCCTTATCAAGTCAGGGCTGGACACACACAGCCCTTCACTAATGAAGACGTGAATGAAAGGTAATGACAGTTCAGTAGTAGGAGTTTCAGAATCACCTCTGGCTAGTGGGAAATGACGGATTGCCACCTCAGAGAAACACGTAAGCTTTATCTATAAACGTTTCTAGTTTTTGGAGCTCCTAATCAGGATGGAGAGCTCTGAACGTCCAGCTCCATCTGTTAAACAATTTCACGTGCCTGTTCTCTCTTCCCGGAGGAGAACAGAAGGGAACACAACTGGGGCCTGAGGAATTCTTCCCTTAACAGCATATCCTAAGAACCACATGCTGCCCTCTGAGACTACACTCTGCTAGAATCTAGCACACATGTGCAGTGGCTTTAAGCCCCTGGGAATGGAGCGTTGACTTAAAATGACAAACTTGGCTCCTAAAGGGTCTCAGTCAGATCCTTTCTTCCTCCCAGAAAGGCCTGCTTCCTGTCATATAATTCTCCCCAGGCTTTCTTCCCAGCACAGAGACGCAGGCAGTAAATGAGGAAGCATGTGCAAAATATTTCCCATGATAACCAATGTGTTGGAGAAAATAAGGGTCAGGGGAGGCCTTACTGATTAGGTGACATGTAGACAAAGAGCTGAAGGAATTGGAAGAAGGAACTCATGGAAATATCTAACTAAAGGAAAGATGTAGGCTAGAAAGCGTCTTAGAGTTCATGGTTATCATTTAGTTATGTGCCCCGAAAGGAAACTGACTAACTCAGAAACCTTCGCAAAGTAGGGTCTGCATGAAGGCTTTGGGTTAGGGACCATTTCTCTCTTGGGACCTGTTCAGGTTTGTCTCCAGCAGGTTTGAACATGTTCAGTCTTGTAATGACGATGATGAGGATGATGATGAGGAGGATGATGAGGAGGAGGATGTAGAAGGCAGTTTGAGCTGCAAGCCAGGGTGCCCATGCCCTGAAAGGGTTCTTAGGGGCACAAAGCAAAGCCAGGCTTCATAGATCCCAGGCGGGAACAGGGTGGCTGCCCTAAATTGTGCCAGGGACATTCCTTGCAACTCTGCCTAACGCTCAGAAAACCAAAAAGGGTTAATTCCACCTCCTCCCCCTTTGGGTTTATATCCTGCAGACTTTGAGGGAGACTTTAAGAAGGAGAAGCAGGGTCTGTAGGAATCGAGCTTTGCTGCACATTAGAATTCCCTGGGAGCTTCTGAGGCTTCAGTGCCAGGTTGGTCCCCACACTAATTAAAGCAGAATCTCTGAGGCTGAGACCCAGATATCAGTATTTTTTAAGTCTCTTTAGAAGAATCCAGAGCCTAGTAACGGTGGTGTGCTGGAGCCAACTCACAGCAGCTCACGAGAGCATATCATGTGCGTCTCTTCCTGTGATAGAAGGAATGTAGCTGCCATTTGTCATTCCTGGCACAGAGCTCCAAAAACTCTTGGAATTTTTTGAATAATAGGAGTATCTCTTGTTACTTATAACAAGCCCCTTGACAACGTACCTGAGTCTGTACTAATGAAACGACTCACAATGAGCCCTGATATAGCTTCAAGGGAAGGGCTGGCCACACTAGGAAGACTAAGCATATGAATAGAGGGTTGGAACTTTCAGCCACAATTCTGACTCTGGCGGAGGAAAGGGGCTGGATACTGAGTTCAGTCATGTGGCCAGTGGTTTAATCAGTTGGTCCAAAAGTCTGGACCCTGAGGCGGAGAGCTCCCTGGTTGGTGACCATATTGGTGTACAGGAAGATGGCACCTTTACAAGGAGAGAAGTCCTGAACCTGAGACCCCACTAGACTTTGCCTTACATACCTGTTCATTTGGCTATTCATTTGCGTCCTTTATAATAAAATGGGAATCATTTCCTCAGGGGTATCGTGAGTTCAGTGTGGCATTCTGACCAATGATCGAACCTGAGGGGATTGTGGGAAGCCCCACATTTGTACTCAGCTAGGCAGAAAGGCAGGGGACACCTGAAATTTGTGGCTAGTGTCTGAAGTCAAGACAGGCTCGTGAAGGAGTTTGCCCTTCATCTGCAGGGTGCGCACTAACTCTGGGTGGGTAGTGTCAGAACTGAATTGAATCTCAGGACCTCTCCCTCGCCCACCGTTGGTGTCAGAGACTTCATGCTGGAACACACTTCCCAACTCCATCTTCAGGGATACCACGTCGGAAGATTGAAGTCGGCTATGGTGAGAATATTTATACCACGGAAATATCCTCCCTCTCCTGCTGGGAACTGGTTGTGAAAGCTTTACAGCACACCAGTTTTAGAGATCAGTGGCCTACATCATTAGGGGTTAATATGGAAAATGCTGGAAAAAGCTTAGGAGGGCCTAGTCTTAACTACTGGGATTTCTGGTTTCAGGTACACCCATGTGAAGCCAAGTGAATGAGAGGCAACCTTTCCTTTCTCAAATCCCTCCGTGCTCTCTCAACTCCATGTGAGTCAGGTCCAACCTTTTTATTACACTGACCTTCGGCCCCCAGGCAGAATTTTACTTAAGAAGACAATCCTGCCACATAATAAACCAGGGAGAAGCCATGATTACTTCTTCATGCCAACTTCTCGTGTCTTTCTTTTTCCTTCGGAATCGTTTAATTTATTGCAGGTCTCTAGATGTGGATGGGTCCTGTTCACATCTTCACCTTGGCTTGACTCAAATTCCTTTCTGGGAACTCAGAGAGATGTACTCTTCCTTAAGACTTCAGGGAATTCACTTAAATGTTATGTGTTTTCTGAGATGATTAATCCACCAGTGCAGTTCATACCCACAACTCTCCCTTTCCCTGTGCTGCTCACTCCTCTTTACATTTTGTTCTAATTTGCTTGCTATTTCTTCTGTCCTGCCCCATAATTCACGTAAAAGCGTGAACACACATACATCGTCCAGGAAACCACTGTTTGCGAAACCTCTGACCCTTTGCAGATCCTGTGTTTCACTGTTCATTGAAAACAGAGGTTCAGTTGTTCTGCAGTCATTTGAATATAGGATTAAGTTGCATTCCTAAGGGATACGGTTGAAAATTTTGCAATATATTGCAGGAATTGGCAAACCTAAAGAAACGATTCACACTAAGACTTAAACTGGAGTTTTGAGGGTGGAAAATCAGGAACAAGATCTAGAAGACGTGGAGGCTTAGAAATTGGGTTCAAGATAAAACGTGACTCATCAAGGGATGGCCCTCTTACACACACGCGCACTTCATTTGTGCAATTACTCATGTTGAGACTAAATAAGACCTGCTCCATAATGGTCCCAGTAGAGGTCTTAAGAATCTACTCAGTATTCAGAATAACAATCCATGTTAATCTGTGTTGTCCGATACAGTAGTGACTATCAGGTACAGGAAATATGACTAGTGTGACTGTATTTTAATTTTACTTAATTAATTTATACAGACATATGTAGCTAACGGTAGCCATATTGGACAGCTCAGGTGAAGAGAAACATGCACAAACAAGGATTTGAGGGACAAAGCGTGTGAAGTGTCGCATTTCAGCTTGCTGGGACTTCCATAATAAAGTACCACAAACTGTGTGGTTTAAACAAAATAAATTTACCTTCTCACAGTTTTTTTTTTTTAATGTTTATGTATTTTTGGGAGACAGAGCACAGGCAGGGAAGGGGCAGAGAGCGAGAGGGAGACACAGAATCTGAAGAAGGCCCCGGGGTCTGAGCTGTCAGCACAGAGACTGACACGGGGCTCGAACCCATGAACTGTGAGATCATGACCTGAGTTGAAGTCAGACGCTCAACTGACTGAGCCACCCAGGTGCCTCACTTCTCACAGGTTTAAACTCTACAAGTCTGAGATCAGGTATTGCCAGGATTGATTCCTGCCAAGGGTTGTGAGAAAAGGGTCTGTTTCAAGACCTCTTTGGCTTCTAGATGGCTATCTTCTCGTGTCCTCACATTGTCTCCCCTTTGTACATGTCTGGGTCCAGAGGAATCCTCTTATAAGGACACCAGTCATATTGGATTAGGATCCACCTTAATGGCCTCATTTTAACTTAATTACCTCTGTAAAGACACTATCTCCAAATACAGTCACATCTGAGGCCTTAGGGATTAGATTTCAATATATGAATTTGGGATTGGGGGGTTAGGGTTAGGGTAATAACCTGGTGGCCATAGTGATGACGCTCTAGTTTATCATTGCAATGTGCTCAGAGAGTAGAGTTTAAGTGTTCTCTCTCTCTCTCTCTCTCTCTCACACACACACACACACACACAAAGTAAATATGTGTTGTGATGGTTGTGTTAATTGACTTGATGGTAAGAATCCTTTTACAAGGTATGTAGATGTCAAATCATCATATTGTACACTTTAAATATATTATCATTTTATCAACTGTACCTTGATAAAGAGGAAAAAAGGAAGTATCTATCGAGAAGTCTTCTTCACACCAATGACCAAGCCTCGGCTGAGTCTCTGTCACCCTACCCCCTTTCATTTCCTCTTCAAGCACCTTTGTTCAGAGCTTCCTTTCCATTTCTCAGCTTTCCATCAGGAGGAAAAAAACTGACACCTTTATAGCTAAGAGCTAGATCCGGAGACTTGATCCTTGGGGGACAATGCAGTTGATGCTGGGGGAGACGGCCATATTTCACCCATCTGCCTTAATGGTGGAACTCAGCACCAACTTTTAAAGTTCATTTGTGCTTTGGGGCACCTGGGTGGCTCAGTCGGTTGAGCGTCTGACTTCAGCTCAGGTCATGATCTCGCAGTTTGTGGGTTTGAGCTGTACCTCGGGCTCTGTGCTGACAGCTCAGAGCCTGGAACCTGCTTCCAATTCTGTGTCTCCCTCTCTCTGCCCTTCCCCCTCTCAGGCTCTGTCACTCAAAAATTAACAAATGTTAAAAAAAATTGAAAGTTCATTTGTGCTTTGAAGCCTACTGGGCTTGATTCTTATGTCCCATCCCCCTACCACATTAAATTTCCATCAGGCATGTTGAAATTGTTTAATTGAGTTAATTAGATATGAGAAGACATATCATATAACACTATGCTACCAGCTCTGGAATCAGACATACACCTACTCCATCACTTCCCTGCAAATTACGAAACTCTTTGAGTCTGATACGTTATCTATAAAAGAGATAATAAATGAGGTCTGGCGCAGCTGATGCAAGCCAATGGCTTAGCACTGTACCTGGCACACAGAATACAATCTTCACGTTAGCTACAATTTTTATTTGTCTTGGAAATCTCAATGTCAGACAAGTTGGGGGAGGGAAGTAGCATAACAAAGTCAGACACATCAAGAGAATTAAAAAGAAATCATCTCCAAGGTCTTTTCTAATCATCAAGATGGATAATGCACATTTTTGTTTGTTTGTTTGTTTGTTTGTTTAAGGAGGGAACCTCTTCCCTTCACCATTGTCTGGACTTTGACAGAATAGCAGCATTGAAAAACATTGCCCATTTGAAGAATTGGAATTCCTAAAGCCGTTTTAATTTCTGAGTATGCATGCGTTTCCAGGAGAACTCTCAAAGCACCTGTGGTATTAAGCATTTCTCTTTCAAGAGAGCAGCATGGTTTCTTTAAGGCATACCCTTTGGCATCACGCATTGCCACGGTGACTTTTCTCCTGATCCCAACATGTGTTCTAACATCGTGTTTAATTTAGAAAGATTATAACCGATGATCAGCCCTGACTCCCACGTGGATTCCTCATCATCTATATTCTTGTATAGCGCTTTTGATGTTTTTGTACTTTAGGTTTTAAAAAGTATTTCTGATTATCATTTACGGCCCACAAGAATCAAGGATCACCCACTTTCATAATCTTTCTCCCTTTATACCTTGTCCCTAATGTCCCATGAAATGACGTCTTCAATTTCTGTCTCCTTGATAGACGTAAGATCTATGAAGGCAAGTGCTGGGGTTTGTATCATTTACGACCATACCCCTCGCAGCTCGCACAATGCCTCGTTCATATCAGGCGCTTACTAATGATTTGTTAAATTGGCTTGAACTGTTTTGTTTTGTTTTTCCTACTTCGTTGAGTGAAAGCAATGCTCCAAACCACAGGGATAAGAACCAGCCCAGAAAGATATTACTTTTTTTTAATTTTTATTTATTTCTAGGAGAGAGAGAGAGAGAGAGAGAGTGAGCAGGGGAGGGTCAGAGAGAGAGGGACATACAGACTCTGAAATAGGCTCCAGGCTCTGAGCTGGCAGTCAGCACAGAGCCCGACGCGGGGCTCAAACCCACAAACCGCGAGATCATGACCCAAGCGAAAGTCGGACGCTTAACCGACTAAGCCACCACGGCACCCCATGAAAGACATTACTTTTAAACACCACTGATTTTGTTCACATCACCCAATGATTACAGGCAGCTCATTAAGCATCCTCAAAGAAAGCAGCTGATGTCTTAGTTTTTCAGCCAAGAACAAAGGAAGCAGGCTCAAGAAACAAGGAAGTAGGATGATTCTCTTCTTGGCTGAGAGCCTGCTCTTGGTCACTTCCTCAGGAGTCCCTGCTAGCCATGGGAGAATGGAGAAGGGGAAAGGACGAAGCATGGTCCGAAGAGTCATGCAGGACTGAAAGCCTTTTACCCTCTTAAAAAAAATGAAATAACAACCCATAAAGATGGGTGCCTGTGTGGCTCAGTCGGTTGAGGGCCCAACTCTTGATTTTGGCTCATTAGGATCCAGGAGTTCTGGGATCGAGTCCCACACCGGGCTCTGTGCTGAGCACGGAGACGGCTTAAGATTCTCTTTCTTGGGGCATCTGGGTGGCCCAGTCAATTGAGTGTCTGGCTTTGGCTCAGCTCATGATCTCATGGCTCATGAGTTCGAGCCCCACATAGAGCTCGCTGTTGTCAGCGCAGAGCCCGCTTTGGATCTTCTTTCCCCCTCCCCACTGCCCTTTCCCCACTTGCACTCTTTCTCTCAAAAACAAATAAATCTTTTATGAAAAAAAAAGATTCTTTCTCTCCCTCTGCCCCTCTCCCCAACTTGCTCTCTCTCTAAAAAATTTTTTCAAAGCCCATAGAGAAAGAAAAACAATGCTTCTTCACATTAATGTTCTGCCATAAGCTCTAACCTGTAGAAAGAATAGCAGATGGATGAGTATGACCGTTACTCCGAGAGCCTATTCATGGCTTGTATTGCTGCCTTGGTAGGGGGAGGCCTTGTGGAGAAGAGAGCTAGAAGTAGTGTATTGCAGCAGAGAGGGCTCGTTTCTCCCCAGCTCTGCATCCCTACAGGCAGAAAACAGTCCTAACCCCAATCCTAACTTCAGGGGCAATATTTATTTTTATTATTTAAGTGAAAAGAATGCTTGGGTTGCCCCGACAGGGAAAGTCACAGCAACTATTATTTTAATACACCTTAATGTTCTGGGACTCACAAGCCTTCAGAAAAATTTGACTGCAAGAACTTCTGGAATTCTACCAGGGTCATCATTCTGTCTTGAGGGATGACCATGACTGGACCAATCAAGGCAGACAAAACTAAAGAAAGATAAACTATTCCTAAAAGGATGAACTAAACCCAAATTCTTAGTACCTATGCAGCCTATATGGAGAAGGACCATGAAGTGGAAGCACCAAATGAAGGCATCAAAATCTTCACGTGCCAGAAGAAGACACGGGAGCTGAGAGGCTAATGAGTTGCATGTTGAGAAATTCAAACATGCTGCCCTCTTGTTGCTTTCACCTGGGGGCGTAGAGGAACTTGGGGTTGCCCAGTTCCAGCAGCTATAGTGACAGGGTGCTGGGGAAGTAGTTCCCATTGTTTCTCTGTCTTTTAAATATACACAACAAGGGCGCCTGCGTGGCTCAGTCAGTTGGGTGTCCAACTCTTGATTTCAGCTCCAGTCATAATCTCACGGTTTATGAGATTGAGCCCCTTGTTGAGCTCTGTGCTGGCAGCACAGAGCCTGCTTGGGATTCTCTCTTTCCCTCCCTCTCTGCCCCTCCCTGTGTGCTCTCTCTCTTAAAATAAATAAATAAACTTTAAAAAAATTCTAAATATACACAACAATATCACTATTAACTCAAAAAAAAAAAAACCTGTTCCTTCTAAAATCTAAGAAACTGTAATGTCCCCTCTGTTCATTACAGAGATGTGCAAGAGCATGAAACCAGATTCTCCAGAAAATAGAGTTTTTATCTTATGAAGAGCAATGACTAGCTCAGTGAGTGCCATTTCCTTTTTTTTTTTTGTTTTGAAGATTTAGATAAAAGCTAGGATGACTGAAGCTTAAGTAGTATGACACAGTGGTGAGCGTGCTAAGGAAACAGCCCCTGGGAGTGTGTGTTCTAGGTCAAGCTTGCCCACAATATTTTAGTGGTCTTGGGAAAACAGCTTCAACTCCCACCGCCCTCCCTCCCAACCCCTGTCCCGTGACCACAAAGCTTGTCTCCTTCATTGCAAAATGAAGACACTGAACTGAGAGTTTCAAATTACTTCCTAGAGACTTGCAAAGCTCTCTCCAGATTTAGATAAAGGAAAAGAAAGAGTCCAGATGCCCTATTTCTGTATCTAAGGTGTTCTGGCATTTCTGTGTAAATCTGTGTTTGAACAAAGGAAGTCTCCATGTTTAAAAGCTTGAAAACTACTGACTTAGCTGGTCTCTAAGTCAATATCCTCTAATTCTAGAACTCTGAGAATAAAGAAATGGCATCATGAAAGAAAGGCACTGTACCAGGAAACACGACACTCACGTGTAAGCTCTCTTCCATCATTTTCTAGTTGGTGACTTTATCCATTTATGTAAAATGGATGATATTGGTAAGTAATGACAGTTGCAGAAAGGTCAACCAAGCAGACTGTTGAAGTGCCATCCTAACTTTATTTATCCACGAGTCTGTGGTTCTTGGTTCTTTTTCAGAAGTTTTTTTTTGTTTTTTTTTTTTTTGAGAGAGAGAGAACGTGCACAAGCACAGGAGAGGCAGAGAGAGAGAGAGAGAGAGAGAGAGAGAAAGTCCCAAGTAGGCTCCACACCATCAGGTCAGCACAGAGCCTGATGCAGGGCTCGAACTCACTAACCACGAGATCATGACCTGAGCTAAAATCAAGAGTCGGACACTTAACTGACTGAGCCACCCTGGCGCACCTTGGTTCTATCATAATATCNGGCTCGAACTCACTAACCACGAGATCATGACCTGAGCTAAAATCAAGAGTCAGACACTTAACTGACTGAGCCACCCTGGTGCCCCTTGGTTCTATCATAATATTCAAAGGGGCTGTGTTTAGCCCCTATTTACCTTTCTTTCATCAATGCAAATAGGAGGCTTCCTGTTAGCAACAGAGCATGCACAGGGACCAGACAGACAAACACATAGGCAGTGCTGCTGTCTGTGATCCAAAGAGGACATTCAAAATGCTCAAAAAAATAAGAATTCAAACAAAAATAAGACATTCCAAGCAAATAAGAATCTCTATGTGATCCAGGAGTCCCATTTCTATATACGTACCCAAACTAATTGAAAGCAGGGTCTCAAAGATACAGCTATGTACCCATGTCCATAGTAGGAGTATTCATGATAGCCAAAAGGTGGAAACAGCCCACGTGTCCACGGACAGATGTAAGGGCGGGTCAACAAAATTCTGTATGTACAGATGTTGGAATATTACTCATCACTAAGAAAAGAAGAAAATATTGATGCATGCACAAGGTGGATGAAACTTGAGAGCATTACGTTAGCTGAAATAAGCCAGGCACAAAAGTGCTAATATTGTATGATTCCACTGCTATGAGGGACATAGAATAATCACATTCATAGAGACAGAAAGAATGACGGTTGCCAGGGGCTGGGCGGGGGGAAAGAGGAGTTATTATTTCATGGGTACCGAGTTTCAGTGTTACAAGATGAAGAGTGTTCTGCATATGGTCAGTGGCAATGATGGCAAACAATATGGATGCCCATGCCACCCAACTGCCCACTTACATGTGATTAAGATGGTACATTTTCTGTTACATATACTTTACCCCAATTTCTTTTGCCATCTATAAGAAATGCACTTTATTTTTCAAATTCCATATAATATTTTTTACCTTTTTTTACAATAATTTTAGTTAGTTTATTTACTTAAGTTCTAGTTATCACAACTTTTATCCCTATTTATAAAGTGCATCACTTTCTTGGTTATCCATAGTTTCATCTTGGTAGCATCATCAAGCATAATAGACCATGTGTCAATGCTCCTCAGCTCACCACACTCCAGGCTCTTGTTCTGTCGGGGAAATCTTTCAGAATTGGGGTAACCAGGCCAGTTATGTCAGCTGTGGTAGTCAGCTTGGGCTAGTACAACAAAATACCATGGACTGGGTGATGGAAACAACAGAAATTTATCTTAGCACAGTTCTGAAGCCTGGAAAGCCCAAGATCAAGATGGCTGACGATTCGGTTACTGGGGAGACCTCCCTTCCTGGCTTGCAGAGAGCTGTCTCGTCCTGCGTCCTCGTATGGCAGAGATAATAAGTCCTGGCCTCTCTTCCTTTCCTTATAAAGACACCAATCCCATCACGAAAGCCCTACTTTCATGACTCATCTAAACCTCATTGGTTTCCAAAGGTCCCACCTCCAAATACCATCACATTGGGGGTTAGGGCTTCAACCCATGTGAATCTGGGAGGGACACAAGCATTGAGTTCATAATGTTGGCCGAATTAGCAATTTAGGTTATAGAGGAAGTGATATTTGTAAAACTTGGAAAGAAAACATGCCAAACACTGTCAGTATCTAAAGTCAAGGCTGTCCTTCACATCCAAAATAAACCACCATAGTCATGGGAACCCACAGGAAGTCGCAAACACAATGAATGCTGTCAACAAAAATTGATCCAGATTATTAAGAGAAATCACGCAATTAACTACTGGTTTTTGTCCAAAATTCCACAACAAATCTTTATTTCCTATGTTTAAGTTTTGAGCCCTAAGAAATTACAAATATCCTGGGGTTGGTATAGAGAGGTGTCTAAATGATAATTAATCATGGGCATTTCTTTGTAATCTGACCCTTTCTCCTCCCATCTGCTGTTAGGTTTTGACTGGGAACGAGCAGAAAGCAGGGGGGAGGAAAGTCCTGCCTGAGAGGCAGGGGGGCAGGGAGACAGTCCTGTGGGCGGTGAGGGAACACGCATAGATAAACGTGTCTGGGATACCACAAACTAATGGCCGAGTTCACACATTAAACTAGGCTTAGCCCAGGAATAAACTCATTTTAGATCTACCTTCCAACAATAAGATGATCTCAGAATCAATACAGTTGAAATTTATTTCACCAGGCACTGGAGAATTTCTTTAAATCTTGAAGCTCAAAATGAATCCCTAAGAGTAACTGAGAAGCATCCAGAATTTTAATACATTTTTCCATGGCATTAAATTACCTTTTGTGCCCTTATTATACTCATTGGTGCCCTTTGTGCGTGCGTGCGTGCACAGACACACAGACACACACACACACACACACACACACACGGTCAAATTTGTTGTTAGAGCATTGCTTGCTGAGTTCTCTGTATTTTCATGGTATCCTATGGTATTATGTGGGAATATAATAAAATAAAGATTAAGAGGAAACTGAAATGCATGAAGGGGGAACACGTTTTCAGGAGGACAGGCAGATCTTCCAACAAAAATGTGACCTGACCAAGGTGAGAGTTTGACCTGCAGATTCAGACCAAATAACCCTTTGATCCTAGAGCCCAAGCCTTGGAACTTGAGGCACCAACAGAAAGCAAAATTTTAGTAAGGTCACATTATCTGCAATAAACCTTCTAAATTGCACGTGGCTACGTCTAGAGTTTCACCATTTGGCATCTGCGCTTGAGCTTTCTGGAGACTCTCTCGACACCGTCAGACTAGAGGAAAAGTAATAACTCCCCTGTATCACATCTTGGTACCAGGCACGGTTAGGATGATACCCAGGCTTTGAGACGGAGCCACAGTGTTTTCTTTGATTGCTTGTGGACACACCGCAGAAATACAATTTCATCTGTTAGAAGAAGACAGCTTATAAAATTGGGTGAAACAACAGGTGTCAGAAAAAAAGCTGGAGGCTCTAAGGAGGCGCTTGGACACTCACTCCAGAGAAAGAAGAGACGCAATTGATGCGGTTTGCATTTCTCTTTAGACACAAATCAATCAGCGCCTTCAAGCCAGATTATCTCAGCGTGCTACTGCCAACAGTTTTCATCTAAAAGTATTGATGATTTTGCTCTTAACCACGAAAAAGGATGAAAGGAAGAAAATTTGAGTTCAGTGCGAAGACTCAGAATAGGTGAGAATTTAAGAAGCAGTTTAAAGGAAAACAAATAATCAGAATACACGTAGCAACACTTCATTGGGCATCTGGGGAAACGAAGCATCACATAATGAAATTTTCCACATGAGAAGTCCACCCATTGAGCACACAAACTTTTAAAAACTGAACCATATCCAATTGAAGGGTACACAGAAATATAATATCTACTTCTTTCTCTACCCTCAAAAAATAAAGTCCTGAAAACCTTTACATTTTTTTAAAGTTAAAGAATCACAGGCAGGTTCTGCACTGTCAGCATAGAGCCCGAGGTAGGGCTCGAACTCATGAACCATGAGATCATGACCTGAGCTGAAACCAAGAGACAGACACTTTAACCAGCTGAGCCACCTAGGGGCCCCTAATGTTTTCTTAACTGCGTGCATATGTATTTCAAACACACCATTGCACATTCATTCAAATATTGCTTAGCATTCCCCATCATTCGTGTCTACATTAAACAGGATGCCCCATACTTCTGTGGGAAGGAGAGCTATTTTGTCAAGCATTTGCCGAATTATTGTTATTGGCTATATGTGAACAACTTAGGTGCAAAGTATAATGACTTTAGTGCATGGCCTTGATTTCCTAAATTTAGGTTTGGAGCCATATTCCAGAGAGTTGAAATCTGGGGGTATCTGCCTTGTAGATGTGTAGTAAAGATTTTCTTTCCTATGTGAGTTTGGTCGGAGGAGGACAAGGCGGTTAACTGGAAATATCACACTAAGTGTGGTCGTGAGATCATGGACATCTTTTCTGCCTGGAACCAGGCTGGCTACAGAGAAGGTTCTGACATTTTCTCTGAACAGCAGGGAAAGGGAAAATGAAAGGTTTGCAACTCTAAACTTGGCCTAGGAGGCCAGCTTTCTGGGATTCGCCTGGCATGGTTTGCTGAATCTCGGGCCAGCATGCCACAACATAAAGTCCGGCAGGGCTGTGCTGGGAATAATCAGGATCAACCGTCACAAATCACTTTGAGTATATTAGCACACTTCTGATGACAGCGATAAAAACAGGAATAATTACTTCTTTAAATCCTCAACCTTGGCTTCAACCACTTTTCTCTGTCATCCCTGAGGCCCTGAAATTGAAGACAGCGATGTTTCCACTTCTCCTTCCCACCCTTACATGCCCCCTCACCCCACAGTAGTCTTGGCTCTGCTCAACGTCCTCAGGCAAACCTAAGTTAGCAGAAAGTGCCTCTGTGGGCGCCACACCACTCTCTGCTAGAAGCCAAAACTCTTTTCCCCTTACCCACACCAGGAAATGGTGCCTGAGCTCTCCAACCTGGCTTCCGGGGTCCCCTAAGATGAATCTTCACGGGCCCACTCCAGCCCTACTTGGTGCATGCAAGTGATTGTCCCCCACCACTCCAGATGCCACCTAAAATTATTTTCTAAGTAAAGACCATTTTAAGGCACCTGAGTGGCTCAGATGGATAAGCTTCCAACTCGTTATCTCCAATCAGGTGTCACAGTTTATGAGATCAAGCCCCATGTTGGGCTCTGCTTAGAGCCTGCTTGAGATTCTCTTTCCCTCCCTCTCTCTCTCTCTCTCTCAAAATAAATAGATGAACCAATAAAAGGCCATCTTCTTATGTCCACAACTGCCTAAATCCTCTTCCCTGATGCTCTGTCCAATGGCCACTGCCCTCCCAGGCCAAGTCTCTCTGCCCACGTCTGGAAGCAAGCCAAGTCTTGACTCACCACTCTTCAGTGACTTCTCCAGAATGGGCCACTGTGTCTCAGGCCTGAATTCCAAATGGTGACACAGATTGCTCTGAGAATGTGCCTCTCACCCCACTGGAGTGAGATCTCATGTTTGCCTGTCCTCAGGGAGGGTAGAGGCCACTCTTGCCATGTGCTTTCCATGATCTTTCAACTGCCCATCACCATCTTAGCTGTGGCTCTGCCCACTGCAGTAGCCGGATTCAATTTCTGTATCACCCAAAATCTTCGAGCTTTTTCTATGATGTCAGATGTTTAATTGGCCTCCCAAGAAAACAAAAATATTACAAGAAAGCTTTATTTTTTCCTTTTTCTTTTTTCCTTATCTTGACTGAAATCCAAAGAATTCTCATGAGTCTTGCTAGGTACTTCATTGAAAGGAAATCATAGACAACTTGTCACCTTTTTAGACATCTGAAAAAAAAACATGCTTGTACGGGTACGTTTAGGGCTACATTCTGCTAAATGTCCACCAAGCCAGACCAGCTGTCATAGAAGAAGAGGAGAAATGTACAGATCCATTTTGGGGAAAAAAGCGAACACGTGTGGATGCTGTCTGCACTAAAAATGGATTATTTCTTCACTTTGAATCTCATAAAAATATAAAGTTTACATCTGGGGGCCTATTACACAAGAAACGTTTCTGTTTAAGTAAGCTATTTAGGAATGTGATAAATTGATCATCAAAATGAGCTGTAAAATTAATTTTATAACCTCAGTAAAATGATTGAGAGGAGGCGGGCTGGTGAAAAAAGGGGCAAAGGCAGAATAAGAGAGTAAAAGGCTAAGGAGGAAGGAGAATAAGGAAATATAAGAGCAAGTGAAAGAGAAGAGAAGAGATTCTAAGCTCATACAAAAAGACTGAGGATTTAAGAGCAGAAGGCGCTGTGTCCGGAGAGCTGACCTGTGACAGGAGCAACTTTAAGCGTGCGAGGAGGTGTACGAACGCAGAACAGAGAATCAACGTGGCATTGAATCAGTCAGGCCAAGAAAATAGCAAGGAGCCCGATTTCTTTCCAAAGCAGAAGCCGTCTGCAAGGATCTCCTGTTCAGTCACAGTGAGATAATCCCCAAGAGAAAGAGTTGAGTCCAGCGTCCAGGTGGAAAACGTCACAGTGTCCAGCGTCCACGCAGAAAATGCCACACTGCTGCTTCTATCAGTGCTGGTGTCAACAAGACTCGCATAGAACCTCCTCTCCTTATCACCTCACTGCCAGGCAGTTAAGAGGTGCTCCCACCTTCACGCAGACTTAGAAAGGAGCCAGAAGGGTGAACACTTATGTGGTCGTTTCTACAGCGAACATGCACATGGCGTGAGTGTGGATGCGCGAAGCATTCAATTAACAGTATTTTTTTTTTTTAAATCTGAGACCTTATCTTTCTGCTCTTCATTTTAATTCTTTTTTTTTTTTGTCAAAATTTTTATATTACATAGCCCAGGGGACCTAGCAGGTTTCGAATAAAATCAAATCCTTGCTACACCTTATTTTCTGTCCTAATTCCTGTTTGCCAGAAGCTAACACTTTTACTCTTTTAGAAAACAAGTCTATCTCTGTTTTCTCCAGGTTCCTTTGTTGAATCGCGCTCTGTCTTCTATGTTAAGTATTCTCATAAAATGGTGGCCTGTGGTGCCTACGCGCATTGAAGAGGGAGGCACCGACATGTTCACTGAAAGCTAAGAGTGTAGATGAGCTTGTTGGTTTACAGATGTTATTGTAGGGGCATTTCAGTGGAGACATTCATGGAAAAACTGCCTTCTATCAGTTACTTCTCTTAGACTGAATTTTCCAGATGGATTCTGCCAATCTCTTGTCTAGGGGGTATAATTCCTACCGGTAAAATTCTGGACAATGAGTGGGAAAGAAGGCTCGGAGACTGTGGGTTCAACACTCAGTGTTTAGACTTTCACGTAAGCCTCCTGTTTTTGGAATGCTGTTCCTGGTGTCTTCATGTCCAAAGTCATTCTGGGCCATGGTTACCCCTAATAGGTTGCTAAAGTCAAGATGGCAGAAGGGCAGTCGGTAGACTGGGCATGACAGGGCAGACGGTCTGAAGTGTCTGACTTCTTATTTAGCATTCCATTCAAATCTGATGTTCTGAGACCCATCACTTTCAGACAAAACAAGTGTCTCCAGGCAGAGTGTTTCTGTGGTTCTAGGACACGAATAAGCTTATTTAGAAGCTCCCCCAATGGCCTGCTTGAGTTTAAGCCTTGGTTTTTCATTTTTCTAAGCCAGTTCTTCTTCCTAAACTACTTTCCAAAATCCTGTTGCTATGTCCTTGTCTGCTCTTTAATGTNTCTGAGACCCATCACTTTCAGACAAAACAAGGGTCTCCAGGCAGAGTGTTTCTGTGGTTCTAGGACACGAATAAGCTTATTTAGAAGCTCCCCCAATGGCCTGCTTGAGTTTAAGCCTTGGTTTTTCATTTTTCTAAGCCAGTTCTTCTTCCTAAACTACTTTCCAAAATCCTGTTGCTGTGTCCTTGTCTGCTCTTTAATGTGTCCCCGTGTGTGTGTATATGTGTGTGTGTGTGTGTGTGTGTGTGTGTGTGATCACATCATCATAGTGAACTGTTGGGAGGGAGCAGATGAGCTTGCATGTTACTTCTGCTGTGTCCACCGAAATTTATGTGGTTTACACACCACTTCCCCAAACACATGTTCCAGTTACATCACGTGGTTTTGATCTTCCCTAATCTCGGGCTTCCTAAATGCACACACACATACACACATCACAAAACATTGGCCTACATGGTAGTCTTCAGGCTCTTTTAGGTATTGAACCTATTGCTCAAATAAAATCTGATCTGAAAACTCCATACATCAGGCACTCTAACTAAAAGAGCATGAGTCAGAACCCCCACAGTGGATCTATTTGCCTCAGTGGTTGCGTCTGGGAGTAGGCAAGATCATGGAAGAAAACTTGACCCCATTGCCATTGTTTTTATTCAAGGACATGGTGAGGGAAAATAGACTTCCATGTTTTTTCTCTATGTTTATTTTTTAAAGTGTTTTTTTAATGTTTATTTATTTTTGAGAGAGAGACACACAGAGCACAAGCGGGGGAGGGGCAGAGAGAGAGAAGGAGACCTTGAATCCGAAGCAAGCTCCAGGTTCTGAGCTGTCAGCACAGAGCACAATGTGGGGCTTGAACTCGTGAATGCAAGATCATGACCTGAGCTGAGGTCGGACACTGAACCGACTGAGCCACCCAAGTGCCTCTGTTCTCTGTGTTTATTTTAAAGAGATATAGCTTATGGAGAATACAATTTTTACATTAATTTAGGAGGAAAACACATGACTTTAAAACATCTTCCTTATATGAGACATCTTTGCACAATGTCCTCAAACTCCGGTGACAGGCCTCTGCTGGCGTCAGAATCTTGAGATAATTTGGAGCACAGATTTGAGAAATATTACTCCAGGGGTACAATGGAGGACGGAACAATTAGCACTTGCATAGTTCTTCATGTAGGGGACACAAGTAGAAAATCTTCTAGAGAAAAAATATCAACATTCTTCCTTCTTCCTTTCCTCCCTCCCTTCCTCCATATTGCCTTTTCTTTTCTTTCTCAAATAATTCCTGAACCACTAGTAGAAGCCATAGGAGACGTAAAGGAGAGCTCGACCTCTAGGACTTGGATGAACCTTTTAATTCATTGTGCATCTTAAAACTATAGGTTTAGACAATGTGATCTCTAAGAAAGATTCCAGGTTACTAATCGGCGATGCTAATAGCCTAGTCCTCTTTGCATTATGTTACAAATTTATGTAGCCTGAATCTGTAAAGTAAATTACACAAAGAACTTTAAATGGCGTAAATACGTTGTCTGAAGACAAAGCCCGTCGGAAGCAGCATGCATAAAACAGGAAAAGCCCACCATGGCTCAGGAATCCAAGGAGACTTCACACAGGAGACGGGCCAGGCGTGGGGTCTTGTGGGAGGTAAATAACAATGCGGAGGAAGAAGGTACAGTGACAGAAATAACTACAGAATTCTGAGAAACCACGTCCCACGTGAGTAGGGCTGATATATTGTACGGAAGTAGGAGGTGAGGAGAGCCAGCAAGGAAAGGAGGATCTCCATCTTACCACAAATATGTGGATTCTGCTACAAGCTCATAGGCCAAGACCAAGACCCTACTTTCTGCCAGGCCACCACCCCAAGTTCCGCCTTGTGAGATCAGAAGCAGAGAACCCAGGTGAGCCGTGCTGGATGAGTGACAGAACTCCAAGCTGGCGCATCGTGTCACCGTAAGCTGCCGCGTTTGCGCTGATGTATCGTGGGGCAAAGGAAAACTAACACCTCCCCTAATTTGAAACACTTGGACTTTTGAACACAGAGGCGAAGTCTCTCTAGATCCTGGGGAAACAACACAAACCAAAGACACATACCAAAACTAGATCCTCTGTCTTAGTGTCAGATTCAATGTCTCGTTTGTCTGCTCATGCATCCATCCGCTCATTCAACAAATACATTGAGAGCCCACTCTAAACTCATGCTCTACCCTGGACCTGTAAACATGGGCTTAATCATGCACCTATAGGATCACGTTGCACCAAATAGACCAGCCGGGGAATTGAAGAGGCCATTCCATGTATGCCAGTCCATTAGAAAAGTAAATTTGAGGATTTCCTGTCATTCTAATAAAATCCCAGTACTGCGAAGCCACAAGTAGCCACACTGAACTTTTAAATAGTCACACATAGCATCATTTCAATAAAACATGCTTCTTATGGGGAGAAGGGCACACGTTTTCAAAATAATAAATTCCCAAAACGTATCTTGGCATTCGTGACATTCCGCATGTTGCAGGTTCTCCTCTCCTCACCTAGGAGATGCCCAGGTGACCAGTAGGATCTGATGTCTAGTTTAATATCATCCACATATGTAGTACGTTTTCATTATTCATACATATCCATCATTACGTTCATACTGTAAGTAGTATTTCAAACCTAGTTAAAACCCATCCACATCTGAAGCACATATTCATATTCATACATCTTCATTATTAAGCAGTGGAAATTTCTAGAGTGATTTCATATCTCGGTTCTTTAAAGGAGCTTTAGGGGAAGAGTGATTTCATACCAACAGCACAGCACTTAAAGTGGCTCATCCTCCAAGCTCTGGTTCTATTAAATTACACCACAAAGTTCAATATTTATCTTGTTTTGCTGACACCCATCGCAGATGTGATCAGCTTTTCAGTCAAAACATTGTGTTTCGAACTACACTACAAATGGCCTGGGATCTGAGAATCAACATGCTTGCTTTGCGCTCCGCACCTCATTCTCCTAAAACAAGTGTCCCCAGCCAGAATTCGGCTGGCAGATCGGAGGATGATTCACGAAATAGAATGGGATTCAACTTGGCGTTTCCGCTGGCTGCACTGAGCCAAAAAGAAGCCAAAATGTGTTTGTTTCCACAAAACAAGCAGCTTTCACAAAGTGACACATGGGGGAAGCAGCCACCGGGAGGAAGATAGTCTGATGCTTTTTCTGCAACATGGCTTGTTCCCTCAACGAGTATCTGCTATCTGTACCCAATAGGGGCGCCACACAAGACCTGGGAAGTTCCTCTCTGAGACCCGGAGCCCCCCGTGGAGTCTCTATCTGCTGAGTCACAGGGGCTGAGGGTGCAGTCAGAGCCTTTCCAAAGGCCCTGAGAGAACTCTGTGATGGAACTCCTCGCCAGTCACAGAAGTGGTTTTTAGGGAAGACGTAGTGATCTGTGCCCACGATCTGGATTCAAACTCCTCAGAGCTGGTGCTTCCTTTCCACAGAGCACTGAGCAGGAACACAGTCGCAGGGACCTGTCCACAACATGCACGCCCTGCTGTCTGAGGGCAATGGCCCACCCTGGATGTGCGGGTGGCCACCTCCCCGTGGGGACGGCCACTAAAGCTAACCCAGCCTCCTGTGTTGCAGACAGAAGATGTCTTGCTCGTGATTAGCAGCCATTTCTCCCTGAGCAATTTATTTCGTTCATGGCCATGGGTGGAAGCTGATCCTTTCCCCATCATGCCTGGCAATAAGAAACTTCTCCTTCAGACCTTCCCCTTTGCAGATTAAGTCATCACCACAAAATAAATCCCTCCCCTTGACACAGCTTTTCCTCTCTCTGTAGACCATGGTCTTAGGCAGGCCGGCTGGTGCCGTCCAAGCCATTGCTATAACCCTATGGCTGGTATGGTGTCTGGCACACCAGAGGCACTGAATAAATGCTTGCTGAATTAAATATTTTCAGTTCTCTGATTGTTGGTATTGGTTTTTTCTGGACACATCAGGCTTTTTCACTTGTTGCACAATTCAGGTTATCTGCCAATACAGCTGTGATAGCTGTTAACGATGGAAACACTTCCCAGCCCCCCAGAGTCCACTCTTCCCAGACATCCTGGCCATGTGGCTTCTCACCCATGACTCTCTGGACTTTCCAGAACTTTCCGTTACTCAGCAACTAAAGGACTAATGCCCAGCTGCAGCAAAGGGCTTCTAGGACCCTACTGATAGGTAAATGCCTTGCACCCTGCACTGAAACAGCTTTCCAGTGTTTTAGATTAGTTTATTTATTTTTGAGTGTGTGTGTGTGTGTGTGTGTGTGTGTGTGAGCAAGGGAGGGACAGAGACAGACAGAGAGAGAAAGAGAGAGAGAGAGAGGGAGAGAGAGAGAATCCCAAGCAGATTCCGCACCATCAGCAAGTAGCCACACGTGGGGCTCCAACTCAGGAACTGTGAAATCACACTCTAAGCGAAACCAAGAGTCGGATGATTAACGAACTGAGCCATCCAGGCGCCCCTACCATATTTTTTAAACACACGTCTGGCTCCACTGATTTTAAAATCATGGTATGATCAAGAATAACACTCCAAGGGAAATAAATCTAAATCATAAACCACAAGTGTTATCAGATACACCTGTCTTCCATTTGCTACATCTGAATCAATAGTTGGCACGCGGGTCCGTTAGGACCGAAGCTTAGAGCGTCAGGGGACACAGGACCGGGAGGCCACGATTGCGGCAGCGTGGTGAGGGAGCTTTAATGCCAAGGCAGTCTCTCCCGCGAAGAACGCCTCGAGAATATTGTCAAACTTTCAAAACCTCCCTAAAGTGCTGCATTTACAGAAATAAAATTTTACAGCCTCTTCCAAACTTTGAGAAGATACCCACTTGTTGAATGATTTACTAAGGGTTTTTTTTAATTAGATCTGAGTTTACCTGGGTGTTTTCACTGTTGTGTTTTGTTTTATTTGTATTTTTGATTTATGTGATAGGATAGAAGGAAAGGCGCTGGAGAAAGAGCTGGAGCGGTGCAAGCAAACATATGTATAACACTTGCTTCCCTTTTCTTCCTCTCCGTGGAAGCGCGTAGATAACCAAGTACTTCACGCATTGCAGGTACCCAGTGAGACGTTTGGTTTGCGTTTGGCAAGGGACAGTTTCTGAATTATGGCTTCAGAGACACACTTCTAGCACTAACCTTGTCCGTGTTCTCAGAACGATAGGGGATTAAGCAAGGCTTTTTTGGCAGGATGGTGGTGGGGAAATCTGTATAGTTTCCATTACCTGACTTAGAAAACTTGAATAAAGGATAAGAAAG
This sequence comes from Crocuta crocuta, assembly GCF_008692635.1. Taxonomy (NCBI): domain Eukaryota; kingdom Metazoa; phylum Chordata; class Mammalia; order Carnivora; family Hyaenidae; genus Crocuta; species Crocuta crocuta. The sequence continues at coordinate 8,266,922 of NW_027529424.1, read as the reverse complement.
AACAAAAGACATCTTTCCCTTTCCGTGCATATCCAGATCTTTTCATGCTGCATGGCAATCCATTTTGTGCAATATAATTAACTGAACTCATCTCTAATTGATGACCATTTTGGTGATTTCCAGTCTTGCGCTCTTACAGTCCATGAATTGCAAATAATTTTTTTGCATCAGTCGATGCCTACATTTTTTTTTGATGAGTCAAAAGTTAAGTGCATGTTTTTCATGGGAAAAAAGCAAGCTGTAGAAAACCCTCTATACCATAAGCCCACTTGTGTTTTATTTGCAAAGGTATGTATGTATTCATCTAGACATGTGTGGAAAGGAGGAGTCATTTCTGGAAGATCACACAAGAGATTATTAATGGTAGTCAGCTCTTGGAAATGGGGATGGGAATGAAGGGAATGAATTTTCCCTTTTATGCCCACTGGGCACTTTTATGAAGAGTTTCTCACTTATATGGTGATTGTTAACAAAATTATGCCCAAGTCAAACCAAGTCAAAAGCCCCCAAATGGCCTGTTTTGGACTAAGAAGCATTTTTAGTATGTTATCAGTACATTTCTTTTTTCGTGAGTGAGGAAGGGGCAGAGAGAGAGGGAGAGAGAACCCCAAGCAGGCTGCACGTGAGATCATGACATGAGCTGAAATCAAGAGTTGGACACTTAATCGACCGAGCCACCCAGGGGCCCTGGTATATTATCAGGACATTTGGAATCAAACTGTATTACATAGGAAAAAAATCCAGAAATTGAGAAAAAAATCAGAGTTACCATGAACTAGGGCTTAAATCTGCATATGTAGATCTTGTTCCTCCAATTCAGTCTGAAATTTTTACATTTGCGAGAAATAGAGCCCAGAGAGAGAGCTTCCAGGCATCACTCTGATCCAGGTTTAAAACCTCACAAACCGTTAACAGGCCTGTAAACGTGAAGTTAGTTCCTAGATCTTTCTTGCCCTCAGTTTCCTCACTGAAAACTGAGGGAAAAAAAAGAGTATAGCACTTTTTACCTCATTAAGTCATTGTGAGGGTTAATGAGATAATATATGTAGCACTTAGCACAGGACCTGAGGGAAGCACTCAATTAATGTTAATTATTTTCTATTACTATAGAATTATTTTCTATTACTATCGTTATCATTTACTTAAAAAGCAGTGAATCTAAAAAACCAACAACTTACAGTTATCACTTTGATTTGCGCTAAGGAAAACATAACATGCAAATAAAATCCCTTCAGTGGAAGAGAAGAACAAATATTAGTAGTCGTACAAATATCCGGGCTTCCCCGAGCTGATGCCTTCCATGGAAAGAAGTTGGTGTCTCTTGTTTGCCATTTGTTATCACAGCAAATTACCATCACAAATCAATTTCAGCGGGTCAAAGAGCTGTTTCGCACTGGGAAATTAGGCACTGGGTATTTGCATTCAAGGAGATAATCTGGTTCTTGTTTTGGCTGCTCCGAGGCCCCCACCGAGCTGAACGCTGAACGTAGGCGCACGTGGCCGGCCCTTCCTTCCTGCTCTGTCCCCCGTTGTTCCCACCAGGTGCCTGGAGTCACCACTTTGTGGTCATTTTGCTTTTGTTTCTGCTACCACGTCCTGCTTTTCTATCCCCTTCTTAGAAGCTTGAGCTGCTTTGGGGTATCTTGAACCCAAAATACCAAAAGCATACAGCCAAAAGGAAGGAAGGAAGGACAGAAGGAAGGAAGGAAGGACAGAAGGAAGGAAGGAAGGAAAAAGGAAGAAAGGAAGGAAGAGAAAGAAAGAGAACCAAAGAAAGACATAGAGAAAAGAAAGAAAGAAAGAAAGAAAGAAAGAAAGAAAGAAAGAAAGAGAGAGGGAGGGAGGGAGGGAGGGAGGGAGGAAGGAAGGAAGGAAGGAAGGAAAGAAGTGTTCTTGCTGGTAAATAAGCAATGCAGAGGAGTATCCAGTGAAAAGCAAAGGTGCGCCCTCCAAAGTTAACCATCCTAACATCTGGCGCGCCTCCTTCCATTGACTTCACAAACATTTACTGAGCACCTGCTGTAAGATCTCTGCTCCCCTGGGACATTCACTGTGTGTGCGCGATGGGGTGGGGGAGACAGACGATAAAAGAGAAAGCAAATAAATAAAGGAAGCAATTCTTCCTAGAGGTTGGTGGTGAGGAAGGCTTCCTGGAGGAGGTGTGATAATAAGTTAGCACGTGGCTAGGGGCATTGGCCTGTGAAAGACTCGGAAGGAACACTCCAGGAGAGGAAAGATTTAGTGTAAAGGCCCAAGGTCAGAGATCCTGTGGCGTTGAGTGTCAGAAAAGCCGTCAGGGCGGCTGGGAGCTCCAGGAGCGAGGACAGGTTGTAGGAAATGAGACGGAGAGAAAGGCCCGTCAAAGAGCATGGGGATTAGTCCAGGAACCACAGAAAACATCTAAAGGAAGGAGCATGGTTAGATTTCCATCTTTAAGAGGCTACACTGGCTGCCCCTGCCCAGAATGGACTTGGGAGACACAAGACTGGCATGAGAAGCTCATTGGGGAAAAAGTGTCCTTGTCCGGGCAGAAAAGGACAGTGTCCCCAGGGAAAGGCATGCAGGCACCCGGCCGGAGAGACCCGGACGCTGCCTAACGGGGCCAGGAGTGACTCATTTGTGACGGCAAACAGTTAAAAGGGATCATTTGAATTGCAGACTGGAGAACCTTTTCAGTATTCGCAGTGAGCGTTTCTTTGGGGATAATGTAATAACCCGGTTTAAAGCATTTACCTTGTCTTGGCTGTAAAAGTGTGCAATCACTTTTATAACCAAGGACTTGCTTTCTGCGGCCCCGGGGCACACATCTGTCACTAAGTAATAAGGCTTGGGTTAGCACACAAAGTCCCGGAGGATGGGTGCCCTCTGCAGAAGCGAATCCAGGGCTGCCCCCCGAGCAGACGGATCAGAGAGGTCCCGCCGCCTCCAGCTCCATCCAGCCAGGCGAGGTTGACTCAGTGCCCGGACTAGTTCACTGGCTGGACGAACCCCTCCGCCCTCCTACTGGGAGAAATCACGCCCTCTCTGCCCCTGGCTCGAGTGCCTAAGGGCAAGTTCCCAGCAGAAAGCCAACCTGGCCTCTAGAGGGCGCTTGCAAACCCTCCAAGTCCAGATTTCAGAAGAGCGCACCCCCAAATACTTGGAGACGGAGAGCAGAAGATGATGGATGGAGTCAGTACACATAGATTTTGTAGTTACCCCCTCCCCCCACCAGCCCCACCCCATGTCTATAAAATTATATGGAGTCAGTTCTGCTCTATCTTTTCCTTTGAAAAGGCAAATTAGAAAATGCAAAATGCAATGGCACTGAGATGCTAGAGAATGAACTTAAATTAACAGTTTTCCTATTTTCGCACATGAAATTTCATCNTTGAAAAGGCAAATTAGAAAATGCAAAATGCAATGGCACTGAGATGCTAGAGAATGAACTTAAATTAACACAGTTTTCCTATTTTCGCACATGAAATTTCATCTGCAAAACCACGAGTGTATGCAGCTGATCCAACCGCCCTGGGGCTGAGGGGGGGAGTCTACAAAATACACCGACCCCCAGAGGAGAGCCTCCGGTCCATCTCCTGTAAGGCCTGCCCCTGCCTCGGGAAGAGGGAGCCACAACCCTTCCACAGGGAAAAGTTCCACGCTTTTCCACCAGCAAGTGCCACAGTTACTATAGTATTTATGTGCTTCTTACCTGTATCCCCTGTACCGCCTGCCATCTCGTGTCTAAAGTTCTACCTTTGTTTGCAGTGTCACTGACGAAATGTTTGACTGCTTCAACCTGTCCATTCATCGGAGCCCCGTGGGTTTGGTGCTGCTATAATACAGCGCCGTGATTTCTAGCAAGGCACACCTAGGGCACCTTCCAGAAGAAATGTCGTACTTTCCCACGGAATTACGTACACCATGTACTTGTTTGGCAACTTGCTTTTGACAGGATTCAGAACATTCCAACCCAAGATAGGGTGCCTTGGCTTGTTGACTATTTGAAGCCAAAAGGGTTTGAGAAAACGGCAGAAGCAGCACTTTACTCTGACCTTCCCCCTCCTTCTTCCCTGAAGCAGATCCGAAGACCCTCGTGTGAGACATGCCTTTATCTTCGAGGTGCTAGAATCTGAGCAAAGACCTCGCTACATTTCCCCTCTTCACTATACTCGGTTCCCACTCTCGGCCCTATCGTCTCTTTCCAGTACTTTCCACCCTGCATCAAACGCAGCACGAAAGCACTCAGATTGAACAATTTCTTACGGTCTTCATTTCCTTAGGAGGGCTTCGTGTCACATAAACTTCTACTAGATACATGTGCATGCTTTTTGCCTGTTCTCTTGCACTCAGTTCAATTTTCGGACACGATCAGGGACCCCAGGAGGCTCAGGGAAACTTTTGTTTTCCCCCTTGACACGTCCTTCATTTAACAACAGGGGCTGGACATAACATTGTGTTACAATACAGGGCTTAGAGCTCAGGTTTATATATTAAATGTAGATCTACACATAAATACTGTCTGTAAAGACCGAATCCATGTGCTACCATCAACATGTAGGTGGTTTATGTTTTTGTTGCCGAAGGGAACTTTTCTATAAGAATGTCTTCCCTACTTGAGTCAGGGCAGGTATAACAGAAATCTCTATCAGTGAAATTGCTGATTTAAAGGTACACATATTTAAATTTTATTAGATTTTGTCAAATTGCTCTCCAAGGAATTTGTATCAACTAACAGTCATCAACCACACATGACAGACTGTATTCCACTGATATTGGAGATTATCAACTTTTTAAAGTTTATGAATCATACACATTAAAATGTATATATTCTGAATAAACAATGGACTTTAGTTAGTAATGATTTATCACCATTGGTCCATTAATTGTAACAAATGTACTACACTATTGCAATATATTAATAATAGAGGAAATTAGAGATAGAATATATGAGAACCATGTATTATCCTCTCAATGTTTCTATAAAATTATAAAGTCTATTTTAAAATATTCCTATATATTATCTTGTATTATTGGTGTATCTTTATTGGTGAGGCTGAATGTATCTTCACATGTATATAAATCATTTGCCTTTTAATTTCTATTCACTCTTTTTTTTTACATTCATTGTGTAAGCTATCTTTTAGATTATCTTTTTTTCCCAAATTCTCCTAATTTCTAAATAGTTTTGTTTATTTTATCTTTCACTGTATGTGAAATTTGGTCAAATCTGTCCACTGTTGAAGCCTTTGGGATTTTATAGCTTTCTTAGGAAAGACCAACTCAACCTACTACTGCATGTAGAATAATTTGAGTCACAGTTAACCTAAAATACTTATTAGTCAATGAGTCGATGAAGCAATTCTATTACTTCTTCTTGGACTGTCCCAACAAGATGTCACAGACGAGGGTGGTTTTACAGAGCAGACACTTATTTGCTCACAGATCTGGAGACCGGCAGCCTGGGCTGAGGGTACCTGCATGACAGGTGTCTGGTGAGAAGGTTCTTGTTGGCTTGTGGCCAGCAGCCTTCCGGCGCCTTCTCTCTGCACAAAGACAGCGAGATCACTGGAGTTTCTTCCTCTTCTTACGAAGACACTAATCCCATCAAATCAGGGCCCCACCCTGTGACATCATTTAACGTGAATCACCTCTCTAGGAAAGCCCTATCTCCACATACAGTCACATGGGGGTTAGGACTTCAACGTATGAATTAGGGGGGCTGCTACTCAGTCCACAGCACCAGGTAACAGATATTTATTGATAATGGATTAAATATTTTACACCACGCTCACTAATAGAGAGAACATGGTCTTTGCTACCTGCGAGTTTTCAATCTAGCCTTGCAGCTATGAAGCAGCATCTATAAGAGTCAGAATTTTGCAGATTCAGGAGCTTCCCCTGAGGGAAGAGAACACAGTGTAATGTCTACACTGCAAAGTTTCTACTTCCAGAGTGGAGAGCTGTAACTTGAATTTAAATACGTCAAGGGGGTCCTCAGTCTCTAATCAAACGCGACTCATGAGGTGGATATGAAGGTGAGCTCATGAAATATGGCAGAATAAGAGAGAGAAATACAGTGAAGATTCTGGAAAATATCGGTGTGCAAACAGGAAACCAATGCGAGGGACCTGCGGCTTACCAGAAGATACATCTGCATCTCAGGAGTGGAAGTAATAGCAACCCCATGTAGATGGTACATATGTTTCCTCCGAAATAATCAAAAACGTTTTTAAAATATTTTATATCCTTTCATTATAATATTGAAATAGAAAATAAATACATATTTTTAGCACTTTAAAAAATTTTTCAGGTGATGATAGATACATACGGGGATTCACGATCATGGATTTGTTGCGTAAATGTTTTGCATAAAATAGCATCAGATCGTTGAGAAAGTAACAACTACTAGAACATGGAGTCTATGTTGAAAGATTAGTTTGTTGAGCTGGAAGGAAAGAAGAACTTATCACCTTAAAGAAAGGGTCACTCTCTGTGCAGGCAACTGTGGAGGACAAGGGCATGCACGTGCTCCGTGCCACTGAGGTTTCCAGAAGGATCCACAGGACTCTGTCCACAGAGCGCCCCGAGCAGCCACCACCGCCAGAGCCAGGTTAGGGTAGAGTCAACATCTGCCCCTTGCACTGCTCTGGGTTGTCTCTTTCAATGGTTCCATTGGCCACAAACAGCTTAATAATATTATATTATATATATTATATTATANAGCTATGCCTCTACAACATCATTTTATATCTCCAAAATAATGAATTTTTCCAATCATCAGAAACTCTGAGTCTACAGCATACAGATCTGAGGACTTCTCGGGTCCTCCATAACTGTGTGAACCAACTTCTGATTAGATAGATAGATGATAGATATATAGATGGATAGGATAGAGAGGATATGTATGTAGATAGATAGATAATTGATAGATAGGATAGATAGATAGATAGATAGATAGATAGATAGATAGATAGATAGATAGATAAGAGAGAGAGAGAAGGTGGGTCAATGGATGGACGGGGGAGAAGGTAGGTAGGTTGACAGACGGACAGATAGGCGTATACAGACGTTCATCTCCTATTGATTCTGTTTCTCTGGAGAGCTCAGGCTAACACAGTGGGTATCCAGAAAGCCCCCACCAAACAAACAAACAAAAGCCAGTGGATGTGGAGTAGCCACTGTCCTGTGCCTGCACTATCACTGTGCAGGAAAAGGTGAGTGTGACAAGAAAGTTGCAGTGACACTACGGCCCCAGCACCTAACTGGTAACACCCTAATGGGCAGCTGCAGTAAACTCAACCTCACGCGAACGCCACACACTTATACCTGAAGTGCCTGGCGCACCTCGTAACGGCAGATACTGCTGCTAGCACGTGACAAAGATACGGATTCCCGAGCAGAGATGGGGAAAGAGGGCGTGGGACCCGTGGAGTAGTTTTCCTCACGGAACCCTCCGATAGCACCATTTGCTCCCATCTGATGGGCTTCCCTGGTGAGCGATCCTAGAAAACATTCTATTCGAAGAGTCCCTTTGGCACAGGAGGCTACAATTGGTAATGGTGACGGTGGTGATCCTTGTCATTATTATGAAGCCATTTATTTTATTGTGATGATTTTATTGTCTCCATCCAGAACTATGCCTTGCCCTTTGTAAGCACTTATTTCAGGTAATTATCTTCAAGACTCTGTGAGGTTGATGTTATTCTTTCCATTGTGTGAATGAGAAGATTGAGGTTCGGGGAGGGTCAGGGAAACTCCCAGGGGAGGGGACAGAGTCAATGGGAGTCAGAGCCATGCCTGCTTGACTCTTCCCTTTGTGACCTTAATGTTCTAGACTGAGGAGCTTAAGTCTGCAGCAGAGATCAGCAAACACTTTCTGGAAACTGCCAGAGAATAAACATTTCAGACTTGGTGGGCTAGAGAGTTGTTAGTGTTCAGCTCTGCACTGTAGCATGAAAGCAGCCCGAGACAGTACAGAAACAAATAAGCATGGCTCTGTTCCAATAAAGCTTTATTTGTAAAAACAGATGGAGGGCCAGATTTGGCCCTGGGGCCGTGATCAGTCCATCCCCATCTGCGGGAACAACAGATGGGAGAAATGGTCTCAGGAGTTGGAAGAACGCAGCAATGGCAAATTGGAGACTCCATCTTCAACCTCAGAATCTTGAAAATCTAGCCAGGAGTGTCAGGTAAATCTATTAACAAAGAAGGAATCAAAGCCCAAGAGGCTCAGAGAGAGAAAACCTAGAAAAATATAAAATGACTGTAACGCAAGTTGTACATTTCTAGGAGCAAAACAGTCAGGCACGATGAAATTAGCCCAAGTGTCTGAGACAAAGCAGGCACAGAGCTGGGCTAGAGGCAGGGTAGAGAGCGAGTAGAAGCAGAAAACAACTGAGGTCCGGGGACTTACATTTCTGAAAACTGCATGAAAGAGACGGACTAGACACTGGCGCAGCACCAGACAACTACAGCAAAGGCATTTGTGTGCTTAAAAAAAACCCCAGCATACCATAACCCAAATTCCATAGCCCCCTCCAAAAGAGGGCCTGTTAAAATAAATGTCATCTGCCCAGACTAACAAATGGAGAAGACTGAATTATTGATGTCCCAATGAAAGTCTTCGTTCTAAATGTTCCGTGGGTTAATGCAATAATCCTCCCACCCCTTCCCCGATCTGACCCCTGCGCTTCTATCTCAGCTGCAGGGTCAGCTCTGAAATGTAAACGGGGACGTGGATTTATCTGGGGCTTCTCTCTCTCCGACACGACCCTGGGCTCTCCCGCGTCATCATAAGCCAGGGCCTGAAAGCCTAGATAATCAGCTGACAAAACAGAGAGCAGGCTCAGTGTCGTTTTCCTGCAGAGCAATTTTCAAATGGAAATTGGGTGCATTGCATGATGGGGCTTTATTTCTCTGCTTGAAGCACCGAAGACTTAACAGCTCCATGCAGTGCAAACACCTTTCTGGTGCCAGTGGAGACAAATTTCTGTGGCAGGAATCCTGGGAATTGGAGTCAGGAAAGGGGCACAGAACTGTGGGAGTGTCAAATGATCCCGATCCCCAGCTCAAGGTGACCAGGTTAGGAGATCCAGACTCAGCTCTTAGTAAAATGGGCCAAATGGGTGGTAACAGTGACTGTCCAGGAAAGAGCGCAATGTCCCCCAGAAGAAAAAATGATTCGTTGAGCAGTCAAGTCCATGAGGGAGAAATGGTCTGTCGCCTTGGGTTTACTGTGTCTCCTCTGCTGTTCAAACCGATTCTGCGTTCTCTAACCTTGGCCCCGAGGTAGAGCTGAGGTATTCACCTTGTGTCAACTTCTTGCTCTTAAATCACATTGACTTTTTGGGTCAAACTTTACCCTAGAATCTTAACTTAGTCTCCTAAACAGCCATGTATCTGATTGTCCCAAAACTGAATTCCAGACCATTGTCCCAGAATCAGGGCAATGATTTCTTTCTAAGAGCCACGATGATGGCTGTCACTTCATTCAGACTGCATGGCCGTGATATGCGAACGTGGAACAGCTCTGCTCGTTACGGTAGCTGCTGGCCACGTGTGGTTTCCAAGCCTCTGGAACATGACAGACTGAGCAAAGCTGTGCTTGAGTGAAATACACACCAGATGGAATGTCAACGAAGGTACCTACCTCATTCGTGACTTTTGTATCAGTTACATGCAGGTAATATTTAGGGTACACTTGTTTACATAAAATATTATATGGGGGCCTGGGTGGCTCAATCGGTTAAAGTGTCCAACTTCAGCTCAGGTCATGATCTCATAGTCTATGGGGTCAGGCTCTGTGCTGGTAGCTTGGAACAGCTTGGGATTCTCTCTCTCCCTCTCTCTCTGTCCCTCCCCCACTCACATTTGCTTTCTCTCTCTCAAAATAAATAAATAAAGGGGCACCTGGGTGGCTCAGTTGGTTGAGCATCCGACTTCGGCTCAGGTCATGATCTTGCAGTTCGTGGGTTCGAGTCCCACATTGGGCTCTGTGCTGACAGCTAGCTCAGAGCCTGGAGCCTGTTTCAGATTCTGTGCCTCCCTCTCTCTCTGATCCTCCCCTGCTCATGCTGTCTCTATCTCTCTCTCAAAAATAAATAAAATATTAAAAATAAATAAATAAATAAATAAACATTTTTTTAAAAATCCATTTAAAAAACATTTATATGAAGTTCACCCATTTCCTTTAACTTTTAAAACGTGGCACCTGGGGCACCTGGGTAGCTCAGTCGGTTAAGAGTCTGACTTCGGCTCAGGTCATGATCTCACGGTTCATGGGTTCGAGCCCCACATTGGGATCTGTGCTGACAGCTAGGTCAGAGCTTGGAGCCTGTCTTCAGATTCTCTGTCTCCCTCTCTCTATGACCCTCCCCTGCTCATATTGTCTCTCTCTCTCTCAGAAATAAATTTTAAAAAACATTAAAAAAAATTAAAACTTGGCTCTTGAAAATCTCAAGATTACATTTGTGACTCCTATACAATTTCTTTTGGGTGGTACTGACCCGGAGTTACAGAACCGAGGAGCAGGTGCGAAGAGAGAGGGCTTCGATGTAAAGAATCGTTGCGATATACCAAGAATGTGCTCTGAGGGAGACATTCTTCACCGAAGGCAAGGGAATCTCACAGGCTATCACCAAAATTGCCTTCCTTTTTGTCCTTGATAAAAATGGAATTCTTTTTTTAAGTTAGTTGTAGAAATGTGCTGTCACTTATATCTGAAGTGGCTTTGCTGCTCCTATGTTTAAAGGAGGCTTTCTTTCCTCCAGGAGGAGGCAGTGAGGGAAGNCTCTGAATCACACAGCTCATCAACACTTCCTGGCCAGTAGGACATCTGATAAATACTCATTAAATGTTAAGTGTCAAATGAATTGAAGTTTGCTGTTTTGGGTGCCCATAGATACTTAGGCTATAGCTTTGAAACTAGACCTCGGCCATAATTTTTCCACACGTAAAAGTTCCACAAATAAAATGTCATCATAGTTACACTTAAAAAAAAAAAAAGCCAAGAATTTTTTAGGACAGTGATTCTTACAATGGGATGAGATCTTCCAGAACAAGAAAGGCTGTCCCATGGATGGCTCTTCCTTGTCATTGATGGGATTGTTTTATAGCCCTCGGGTGTGACAAGTTGAGCAAAAGTTTAGGAAGAAGTATTTGAGTTCAATTCGCTGAGCACTACCAAGGGTCTCTCACCACTCTCAAGTTCGATTCTGGTCAGGGCCAGCCTGACGGCCACACAACCTGTGTCTTGGCGTGGGGCCATGGGAAAGGGCCCCCTGCTTGGTCTACTGGTCTGTTGTCGCTGCCCTGGTGTTCTTACTAACGTTGTCTTTGAACTGGCGTTTTGTAAGTGAGTCCGATGGGACAAACGGAGCATGCGTGTGAGCAGAAAATAGTTGCCCCCTAGCCACGTCCACCATTCAGTCATCCTTTGACCTGTCGCGTTCAGGGGGGCCTGGGAGCACAGAATACCAGCTGATTCATAATTTGTAGTTTGGTGAGACTCAAAGTGAGGGCAAGGCAAGCGTGTCACATCTGTGACTGAGTAAACAGCGATGCTGACGGCCCCCGAGAGGCCATCCTTTCTGTGTGAGAAAGAACTTGGTCTCTAACGCAGAAGGAAAGCAGTGACACTAAGAAATAGGAGAAACTGAGGAATCCTATCATATCCTCCCGTACTCATGTTAGCCCCATGGATTCACAGCCACGCACACTCACAATGATGCCACAGAAGGAGGGGACCGATAGGCTCCCGAACTTCCTTTTCCTTCCATGTATGGTTCCCCATCGCAGGCTAACGTCCACAGAACGTGTACATATCGAGAAGCGAACTAAAAGCAGTCGAGTTAGTCTGCTGCCGCGTGCTTCCCAGAACACACCTGCGCTTAACAAGGTGGGTTTATTCCTCGCCACAGTGAGGAATTCGCATTGGCCGTGGAATCACGGGCATCTTAGTGAGAGGGTGTCAGGACCCATTGCAGGACTGGGCTCTGGTTGGGTGATTTGGGGGAGCATCTGAGGAAGCAGAGGCTTATTCTAGATTGGATGTTGTCGCACAGCAGGGGGCAGTTCCGTGAGCGGGTATCTTAATAAATCTTATCTGTCAGAAGGGTAAGGTTGCGCAAGGCTCAACGTCGGACATCCATAGACCCAAGAAGGCTATGGAAGGAGTGTTCCCCTCCCCCTCCTCCCGAGTCCTCCATCTCTTGTGACAGGCAAAGACAGAGTGTCACTCATTCAGCAAGAGAGGGTGCTGGTGGGTATTTTGTGGGCTGCGCGGTGACCTGGGCTGAGGATATGTTCTGTGAGATTGTTCGCTTCAACAAGAGAACGCAGGGCTTCAGTGTAAGTGTCCGATCCGTTTGCAACAACACTGAGACCTAGCTGTGAATGTCAAATCCAGTTCCCAGACGACAAAGACTGCCTTTCTCCCGTCCCCTCTGCCATACTGTTTTGTTAAGGAAAAAAAAAAAAAGACCCACATGAACGTATAAGCTATGAAATATGAACTGAGTAAACTTACCGATCCTGCACATGAATTAAATGCACTGATATTTGCATTCAGAACTAGCAAGCACACTGTAACAGTGAACACTGACACTCGTGCTAATAATTTAAAATTTTAATTTTTTCTTTACTTAGACCGACATTAAACAGCAAATTAAAACAAAAAAAAATCATGAGAAGTTGAGAGAGAGAGAGAGAGAGAGAGAGAGAGACCATGGAGGAAAAGAAACAGCTTTACGTTTTAGTGCCTTTAATGACACTTCTTCTGCGTTTGGAACAAGGGGCCTTGCGTTTTCATTTTGCACTGGGTCCCACGCATCACGTAGCTGGCTCTGTTCCAAGTTCCTTCTTTCTTTTAACCCTTAACAGGGCCCTAAAGAGAAAGTCTTAAATCTCCTGATTTTCTTCCATTCTTTTAGAGATCGCTAGCTGCTGGGGGGTCTGGGCGGCTCAGTCAGTTAAGCATAGGACTCTTGGTTTTGGCTACAGTCATGATCTCACGGTTCATGAGTTCGAGCCCCGTGTCAGGCTCTGTGCTTTACAGCACGGAGCCCACTTGGGATTCTGTCTCCTTCTCTCTTAGCTCTTGCCCCGCTCATGATCTCTCTCTCTCACACACAAAAATAAATAAATAAACATTTTTTTAAAAAAGAGAGAGATCGTAGTTGCCAGGAGTGTCCTAAGTCAGGGAGTGTGAAATCCACATGTGTCCCTTTGTAAGTAGCACTTTGGTAGGTTGGGGAGAGTCGGCTGCCCTTCTCTCCTCTCTCCCTGTCCTGGTCCCTAAGCCCTTCTCTCCACGGGCTGGGAGCAGACCCAAGCAGGCTATGGAAAGGATGTTCCCCTCCCCCACCTCCCCCCCCACCCAAATATTCCATCTCTGAGTCTGATTTCCGTTGGTCTCCAATGGTGAGAGAGTGCCCTACCATTCCTGTGCTTTTCTGTTTAGGGATTGCTCTTTTCTTTTTCCCAGACCAATATCCAAGTTTCTACTCACGCTTCTGATCAATATCTTATTTATAAACAATTTTCCATCCTTATCTCTGGCTGCTCTAAGAGCCCTGTAGTCACAACCTCTGATGACATTGGCCTTTAATACAGATTTAGAGTGAATCTGTGTCTTAGAAAGGCCTTTCCCTCTCCCTTACATCAAATGCAGGTCTACAAAATAATTTAGAAAAAGATATTTGAACAGAGATTTAAAGTGACTTCATGCCACACCAGATAAGACCAAACAGATAAAGCGCAATGGAAAAGTGAGAGCTTCGGGTGTACCCTCTCTTTTTTTTTCCTCAATGAAAATGATGTGGAAAACAAAGGCAAATGGAAACTTAAATTTCCTTACAAGTCCTTGAGACAGTCTGGTGACATTTGCCCAGGAAGACCCCATTGTCGCAGCGTTAACGCTTTGTTAGAGGAAAAGCAAATAGTTAAATGGTACCAAGTCTCCATCAGTCTGCAAGTATCTTAATGAAGGAAAAAGCAATCTCCAGAAACCTATAGACTCAATTTCCCAGAGCCCGAACATCACCCTCCTCTCCATGAGATAAAAAATCGTATATAATCAGTCACTCCTCACAACCCCAGTGCAGCGCTTTCTGCCCATGGGTCCCGTCCCCGTGCTTTAAAATAACCACATTTTTGCACCGAAGACGTCTCAAGAGTTCTTTCTTGACCTTCGGCTCTGAACCCCTCTACTCCAAACCACATCAAAAAGACCTACGGCTCTTACAGTTAGGTATCCGAGGGCCACTGCTCCGTGCACAGAGCACCAATGGAAGACTGGATAAGGCCTTGTCAAATGTTATCTCCTGAGCCGGCCACTAGCTCTGACCTGTCCTTACGGGTCAATATAATTAGCACGTGAAACATCAGACACTTGATACAAAATCAGCGACCACAATTTCTCTGTCTACACAATGAGCCTCGTGCTTGGAGTCCAGCACAGAGTGGGGCTCAGTGTCCCGGGTCCGTTATTCTCACTTACTCAGGCCCTACGTGGAACTGGGGTTTCCAGAATGCACTGCCCTGGGTGATTACATATTTCAAAGTCAACAAGGGCGAGCTTCCTCTCAAATGTGCTTGGGACCCCACCCTTTCTTTCTTTATATTAGTTTTTAGTTATTAAAATATGTGTCTACGGTAGACACCTACTGGTGTGAGAAAATCACAAACATATTTCTCTGCCTCAATCCCTTTTTGGCATATATTCTTGGAAAGGTTTCGATATGTACACACACACACACACACACACACTCACAGGACCAAGGGTACACACCCACAAATAGCATCATTTTTAACCAAGTGTGTACGTGTGTTGTATTGGCTCCTCCGATTGCTGTCTCCAGGACTGGAGGGAACACTGAAGAATCAGTAAGTGACCTCCCTGGATAAGGGCCCAGACCGTGATGCTGTCTGCACCACCCTCCGTCCCTGAGAGCCCAGAAAAGATGTCGTTAGCAACAAATACTAGTGTGACATCTCCCCACAGCCGGTCTCGTTTCTGTTAGTAACAGCGATGTTTTATACTAAGATATCCAGGAGGATCAAAATAGCCTTTGCTGATTCGTGGGCAACCGATGCAAGAGCAACAGAAGACCAGATGAGGCAGCAGAACAAGAATGGATTACGGCTCATAGAACCTGTCATCAGACAGAAGAAAAATCTAGACAGTTTATTTGGGGGGTGGGGGGGTTGTTTTGTTTTGTGCTTGTGTTTGTGTTTTGTTTTGTTTTGTTTTTTACTCATAGGAGTCATTGACACTCGCCACCCATCCAGCCAGGGACCCCTTCCCCGAGCTTGATCCTCAAGGAGAAAGCCTGCAGTTCTCTGCCAGCCGTGCCTTTCGGAAACCCTCCCCGGGGCCAGGGACGGCCTCTAACAGAAACAAAACCTTCTTTCTATTGCTTTACACACAATAGAAAGAATTGGGCATTATCAAAAATGAAAGACTACCCTACTGAAGGGGGAGAAAATGAATCCCTTCTAAAGGCCATTAAATGCAAATTGCCCTCCGTGTTGCCAGTGAAAGGTCTCACTTAACACTTAAATTTGCCAACGGGCTTAGCTGGAGCATCTCCCAGAATCCAGGCTTCTTCATTGTTCGGTTGTTTGTTCAAACACAAGGCAAGTCTGGAGCCATGGATTAGCGTAATCCCATCCGACGTGGTGACTGCTGGCTCCGGCTAGTGGGGGTGAGTCGGGTTTGTCCGAGCTGCTGCAGGGAACGCTGGGACCCCGGTTCCGTCCAGCATCGCCACCTTCACATCTACTCACGGGCTCTGATGTCAGATCCTTCTTGGACAGCGCTCCCTGGGGACTCATTAAGAATAAACAACATGGTGTCCTGGGCGTTTCTTTGATCTATCGGATGCTCTGTTACTCTGGCAAGGTCAGGGGGTAGAGCACGGGTTTGGGGGGGGGGGCTATAAGCATGGAGCTCAGGGCTTTCGCTTGCTGGTTTGTAAGCACTGGGAACTGATTTCTGTTCAAAGTAAGATTCTTATTCTGAAAGAGCTGTCTGCTGCATGTCCCCACAGAAGCAATAAAATCCACCGCTGCTCTCCTAGTTCCGAGAGGCAAGAGACGGCCTCGGGCTTGCCATGTCTACGCTGTCACCTCAGTGTCACCGGGATGCAGGCACGTGCCACAAGCTGAGTGAATGACTGAGCAGCAGAGTCCTGGCATGATGCAGGCAGCGGAAGAGGAGCGGGTTTGATACGTTCTTCCAAATAACACATTTTTAAGTTTGTGCCTGCCCATTCTTTTTCTTAAAAAAATTTATGTTTATTTATTTTTGAGAGAGAGAGAGGCAGAGCATGAGCGGGGAAGGGGCAGAGAGAGAGAGGGAGACAAGAATCTGAAGCAGGCCCCAGGCTCCGAGCTGTCAGCACAGAGCCCGACGTGGGGCTCGAACTCACAAACCACAAGATCTGACGTGAGCCCAAGTCGGACGCTTCACCGACTGAGCCACCCAGGCGGCCTGTGTCTGTGCACCCTTGTTTTGGGCCCCGCTGCCCCAATGTCATCCTTCTCGTTTCCAGTGGCAGTTCAGATGGTCCCTTGGAAGCCATTTTGTGCTTCATGCCTTTATGTTACGTATATGAGGAATCTAATGTCTGAAGAGGTAAAGTTACTTATTTGGGGAAACAGACTACTCAGTTTTGACAGTATTTTACATTGTGAATCTTTAGAAATTGGTTTTCTGGGAAAGCGTCAGCCCTGCCTTGGACTCTAATTTGTCTCTAACGAGTGGAACATCTCAGTTACCAGGACACAAGCCTCCCTCCCTGTGGTGAGCAGAGACTTGATATCATCAAGCCTGAGATACCACTTCACTATAAGACACACAATCACTTTGTGCGATACGAAGAAAAAAAAAATACTGCATGCACAGAAATTTCTAAAATTTCTTCACATTTAGGAAATGCTTTTATATCGCTTCTTAATTCTGTCATTAATAGGCATCCATGATGGGTGCCATTAAAAGCATTAATGGGGGGGGGCGCCTGGGTGGCTTAGTCGGTTAAGTGTCCGACTTTCGCTTAGGTCATGATCTCGCAGTTCGTGGGTTCGGGCCCTGCGTCGGGCTCTGTGCTGACTGCCAGCTCAGAGCCTGGAGCCTGTTTCAGTCTGTGACTCCCTCTCTCTCTGACCCTCCCCTGCTCACACACTCTCTCCCTCTCTCTCTCTCCTAGAAATAAATAAAAAACATTAAAAAAAAAAAGCATTAATGAGGGGTATCTGGGTGGCTCAGTTGGTTAAGCATCCAACTCTTGATTTTGGCTCAGGTCACGATCTCAAGAGATGACGTAATTCTCTTAAGCAGATCATTATCTAAATTACAGTCTCAAAATATGAATAGAATAGGCAGACATCAAAGGTAACACCTCTGTAAAAAGCTTAAAGGAAGTTTAAAAATCGCGAAAAAAGGGACACCTGGGAGGCTCAGTTAGATGAGAATTGACTCGTAATTTCAGCTCACATCATGATCTCTAGGTTCGTGGGATCGAGCCCAGGGGTAGCTCTACACTGACAGCACAGAGCCTGCTTGAGATTCTCTCTCTCCCTCTCTCTCTGCCCCTCCCCTGCTCACACTCTCTCCCTCTCTCTCAAAATAAACAAATAAACTTCGAAAATAAATAAAAAATAAAAGCATCGATGATACAGGTTTGTTGTTGTTGTTTTATAAAACAGAATAAAAAAGTCCCGCCACTCGTGTCTGTCTGGACTTTTTTGTTCAACCTTGCCTGCTTAGATGCTGTAACAGGCAGCCCACGGCATGGTCCCAGGCCGGAGTGGGGAGGTCTGCTCTCTCTGCACGTAGGGGTCTTCCTGTGGATCCCCAAAGCACATGCTCACTGCTTCGCAAGAACATGAGGAATCGCAGTCTTTCCTTTAACGACAACTAATTGTTTTCCTAATACCAAATGTGTGCCTCCTTCTGTCTTGCTCTATACTGGATAACTTCTCGTCTTAATGCCAGATCAGAGTGTAATCTCAGAGACATTTTAAGCACCCGTTAAACCATTAAACACATATGGTTGCCGCAATTCACAGAAAGCAGTGCAAGTGGCCGAGATAAGGAGAGGTGTGAACGAGTTTGCACGAGCAGCAGTGGTGGTGGCTTCCGTGCGACCGCTGCCTGGTCCCACCAACACGGAACACCCAGGGAGTGTAAGACACAGCTTGCTTTCTGCTGCATTGAATGGGGGAAGGAGGGGATGGGGGTGTGTCCCTTAGAAACTGTAAAACACAGAAATAGCTCCAACCTGAATCCGGGTTTCTCCTTGGGAAGTTCCTTGCTCCAGCTCAGGAGGCTGGGATTTACATTCCACTTAAAACTTAAAAAAAACAAAAAAAAAAAAAACCATCTCCCAAAGCAAAAGGTAATCAAGGCAGGTTTTAAAACGACATCTATATAAGTCAATACTAGCATTTCTCGATGCAAGTCTAATGCACATTAGACTCAACTGAGGAATTTTAAAAGAAAAGAAACAAACAAAATATACCCACCCCAAACGCATTGAATCTGAACGGCACCCAGGCTGCAGGTGATTTTGGAAATCTCTCTGAGAGGTGCCAGGTATAGGCTAGGAAGGAAACCACAGGCAGGGACATAAGGAATCTCTTGGATTTCCAGAAAGCTGAATTCCTAGTGCATCCTACGCACAACAGAGAGAGTGTACATCTTCTTTGGAAGCGTCTGGATGTGACAGCGGGGGGGTCTAGGGCTTATTTCATTTGGCCATTCCTCGTGTGGGCACCTCTCCTCCTCTTCTTTCTTTCCTCTTCTTTTTCTTTTTCTCTGTCCCTCTTTTTAAAGCCAGGTTGGCAATCTTGCTGCACAGATCTATTTTAGCACAGCTACACGCCGAGCTTTTAAACCTTTCAAGCTGCGCTAACCCATGAGGCCCTATCGTGCACAGAAAATAGACTTTCCGGGGTTCTCTGAACTCAGATCCTGGCTGCAGATGTTTGGGTGCCGTCCCTCCACGGGGCTAGTCGGTTCTGCTCTGCCTTCTCTCTGCTCCTTGGAGGTGTGTCCCCAGCTCCGCCTGGCTGTGGGGACTAGGGACATTTAAAACGAGCCTCCGGGACTCCGCAGGCTTCCAGCATCTCAGCCCGATGCTTGTTAGCTGCAGACAACACATGGAGGGGGGAAGGGGGCTCCTGAGCTCAGCATCAGGGACCACAGCTCTGAGAAACCCTTATCACAGTACCCTTCTAGCACTTTCTGGGGTACCTTACCTCTCACGGTGCCGCTGCTGTAGTGGCATTTATCCATCAGCACTTGGGGTCTTCCGTCACGAAAGAAGAGATGTTTTTAAAGGCGATCTTTTTCTAAAGATCCATCAGCTTCCTGATCTCCACCTTTCGCGAATTCCCCTTTTGTTTCTGCTTTCTTGGCTGGTTGATTTTCTTTAGACTTAGGAACCCCACAGGAATAGGACAAGGAAAGCAACCTGATTTGGAGAATTTCAGCTGGAGAAGGAAAGCTCATACCTAGAAATTGGGGGAAATGTTTAAAATTCATTCCCCAGGTGCCATCAACATATTTGCGAGGAAACTCGACTATAGTGTGCGTGTTTTTGAAACTTCCTTTGAGCTTTTACGGAAGAGATGCCTTTGGTGTCTCTGCATATTTTATTCAAATGTTGAGAGTATAATTGAGATAATGATCCGTTTAAGAGAATTAAATAATCACACACTTGAAGGTAATCCATTTCTGCATCTGTTCATGAGATCTTTAATCAGTGGTGGGTTTTCTTTTTTCATAAGGGACTTAGGATCACATTTTCCTTTGTGTAACTTTCTTTCCATAAGATGAAGAAACTAGACATTGCCCTACGTATCACAAGCAGAAGAAAGAGAAATCTATTACCTGAAAGCTCTTCTCCTTCTCTGTTCCATCCTTGGGTGACTTAACAAGCCATGGCTTGAGTAGAGACTGTATAGTTCATGTGAAGGAAACGTAGGGAGATATAGTTTGTAATGAATTCTTAACAATCTATAAATTATTCACAATGTTCTTTAAGTCAAAGGCATGTTGGACTGTATGTTGCTCCCATACATAGTACATTATATAGTTACACGAGAGTGAGCACATTTCTTAACCTTGTCAAGCCTCAGTTTCCGTATTTATGAAAGGAGATCTTCATAGCATCCACCTCATAGGGTTTTACGAAGTTTAAGATGAATATAAAGTATGAAGCAAGGTGCCTGGGTGGCTTCTGTGCTGACAGCTAGCTCAGAGCCTGGAGCCTGTCTTCAGATTCTGTATCTCCCTCTCTCTCTGACCCTCCCCAGCTCACGCTGTCTCTATCTCTCTCTGAAAAATAAATAAAACATTAAAAAAAATTTTTTTTAAGTATGAAGCTCATTGCTGGGCATTCAGTTAAGCAAATAATAGATGGTAGTTAGATGTTGTTATTACTACATTTTGTTTTCCCTCCCGGAAACTGTAAGAACAAAATACTAATAGCAGGATTTCCCCTTATCTTACAATTTACCTTCTCAACTTTTGCCTGGGATCCTAAACAGAGAGACAGAATTCACAGAGCACAGTTCACCTGTCTTTGAATCTGGATCTGTTTCTGAAGTCAGGGAGAAAAATTCCTATCCTCTGAAGGTCCTTCTAGTTGGACTAAGAATCGAATTGACATGAGACAGATTCTGGGAGAAAATCCAGCGGAAGGGCATCTCTACCGGGAATCCACACCGACATGGAAATTCTAAAGGCAGGCAAAAGGAAGGATATATGCCGTTCTGAACTAAGGAGAAGGGAGTAGGGGTCTGGTGCTTCAGAGGGAAGAAATGCAATTCACAGGGAAATGCAACAGAGTAAATGGTTGGTAAACGAATGTGTGCTGGGCCACTCAGAAGCCATGGGACAAAGAGAGGACTTTGGCCAAAGTGGCCTTCCTGGGCTCCTCTCTGTCCAGCACCCCTGGGTCTTGCATGATGCAGCTATCTGTGCTGACAGCCCTCTTCCTGGAGCTGGTCCTCGATCGAAATTCTTTTTAGGCAGTTGATGGGAAGGTGGAGAGCTTTTCCTGATCTGCTGGGTCGTGATTGCTTTTAACTCAAAAACATCTTTATACGAAGTGGTCCATCTTGGGGCGGCCTGACCTTGGCCCTCTACTGTCTACAAACTGATTTAAAGCAGCAACCGGAGGATTCCAGAGACTCTTGAGGCTTCCCTCTGGTGAGCTCATTGGAGTCTCCCTCCACATCTTAATCTCTAGAACTCTCTAATGGCAATGCACTTTACATCCACATAGGAGTTTTTGGCTTTCAAGCATTATTACTTTACATGTCTGCTTTATAACATCTCAGCAATATGTCCATGTTGACCAAGAAGGAATTTGTGGGACATTTAAGCCAACAGGCATATATATATGTATGTGTATATATATATATATATATAAAACAATTAGAATTGCACTTTCGAAGACACAGATTCAGGTAGGAGACTGACTCATGTTCAGAGGGACACAAAGGTTGGGGACAGGGTCATGTAGGCAAAGGGCTGAGCACAGGCCTCATTCAGGGTGTCTACACCACACGGGGATTGAAACAGAATTGACTGGAATTGGGTGGGGTGATGTACAAAGGAAGAATTGAACCCTGTCCAGCCTCCTGGGCTCCTTTCACAGTGAAGGGCACGGCTGAGTCAGGGGTCATGGTGAGGAGGGGGTTAAGTCCAGGCTGAGGGCTTGCAGTAGCTGGAAGGCTTTTGAAAGAGTTCACGGTTTCTCTGATGAGGATGTGCATAAATCCCTCCCGCTTTCCTATGGCCTTCTGACACCTATTTTAAAAAGAGACGCTCTTAGCTAGGCTCGCTCGCTCCATTGTGAAATCCGTTTCTACATCAGCAAGAGTATTGGTACAGAAGAAAGAACACACAAATGTAGGTGAGCTGACCACTGAGAAATTTAGGAATGGCACAATTAGGAATTGTATCTGCCGTCCTTTCTCAGGCACACGCCATTATCCCCGTAACAAGGTCAAAACTGACTTCTTAATACTGAGGAGGCAGGCACACAGCTAAGAATCCCTAGATTCTTTTTTTTTTTTTAATATTGAAGTTCTTAGGTGTTGCTATGGGGACACAGCCCCCTTGCAATATCCTTGTTGCTATCTGGCTTTGCCAAAAAATAAAATCCAAAAGTCTTCCAATGCTTGACTTGGCATTTCGTTTCAAGCTCTTCCAGCTTCTTACCTGTAGGTACTGTCCTGCCTGTGAATACCCACCTGCTTTGGTGGTTTGCCTCTTCTTTGCCTATTTGACATTTCTTGAAACTGACAACAAGCCGGGAGGTAACAGAAGACAAGAGAAGCAAGTCTGGAATGTCTGAATCAGAGAATGGAGTTAATAAATTCCCTCAGAGGAGAACTCCCTCATAACCAAGGGCTTATATTTGAGGTGGAGCCAATTCTATGTTCTCCTGAACAGTTAACAGCATGACAGGGACGAGCACACTTTCTCCGTAGGAAATAAGTGTGGTTTCCAGTGGCCCAAAGCGTCCCGGGTGCCATGACATCTGTGTTCTTATTTAAAACCCAAGGGTATGCCACCTTTTTCCATCTGAGCTGTTAGCTTTTAAAAATACTTAAAAACCAATCAGCAACTAAATTGCTTCTGAAGAGCTGTTTCAATTATAGAATAGAGGCAGTTCTGCAGCAAAGTATTTTAGAGCTGCAAAAATTAATGTGCATTTTAATGCTGATTTTTCAGAGTATAATACACTTTGTAATTCATTTAAATGTATTCTGGGCGCTCCATTCTAGCTTCAGGCCCAGCAGGAGTCGTTGAGAAATCATAAAACTACATTTTAAAAGTTTTTTTTTGATAGAAAAGTATTTAAAAATCTAAGAAAGATAAGCCACGTGAAAACATAATGGGTCAGCATCTGAACACAGATGGGTTCTCTTTCTTGAATAACACCACTTACGAGCACGCCCTTACAATGATTTCTACCCCACCCTGTGGGGTGGGTCGTATCAAATAAAATCCTTATCTAATTGCCTTTTCTCTTCTTGCCGGGTTTCGGACACAGTGGGTTTCGGACACAGCCTCTCAACTTTCCATCCAGGAGTCACGCTATCCATCGGAAGCTACTGACATGGCAGATAAATCCGGTAGAATCCCAGTGCCTCCACGGATGGCGTGTTTTAAAACCGAGTTAATCAAACATAAGCGTTTTGCCCCAGAGCGGTGGCAAGCAGTACATATGTCGACGGCCCAGAGGAAGGAGAGTCAGCAAAGCAAACAGCTGCTCTTGCCTAGCAGTCGACTTAGATGGATGTGCAAGGGGAAGATGGGGAGCCACCGGCAGGGAAAAGATGTGTGAGGCGGGCGTGCCAGCCCGGGTCCCCTTCCTAGTCTTCCACAAGAAATCAGGGGACGGACGAACTGCAACCAGAGGACAGTGATGATGGAAGAGCCCTGGGCCTCACCTCCTTCACTCCCTTCACCCTTTGGCACAGCACATGGGCCAACATCGCCAAAGGGAATGACTACAGACTCATGGGAAGCACTGCTCGCTGCCTGCACCCCAGGTTTCTGCCTTCCTACCAGCCCACGATGGAGTATGGAAGCTATACGGCTGTGCTTTGTGCTGGCGCCATCTTGAAACAAAACGAACACGTGCTTCCCGGTGACTTCCGGTGTGGTAGGGGATGATTTCCGGCTTCAGTGGGCCCCAGGCGCAGCAATCTTTGTGTTTCGTTTGCTGGAGCTGCATTATCATCAGTGAGTGAGGTGCCCAGAGCGACGCCAACCTCTGCCTTCCACTGACTCCCCCTTCCTGAAGCTTGTTCCTCTCCTTCCCTGAAGTCAGCATGGCTGCAAATCGAGCCAACCGTGCACCCAATGGAAGCTCCTTCCGCAGCTCACCCAGTGGGCCTCCCTCTTGGGAACAGTGTCCATGTTCTGGGTTCTGGGCAAAGATAAGAGAAAAGGCCATTCATTTGTTTAACAAGCATTTCTGAGCACTTACTATTAGTAGATATTTCGGGTTGTAAGGAAATGAGTGACAGGTTAGCCATAGCTTCACTCATCAGAGAGGATACAGTCCAATGATTGGAAATATCTGGGGGCTCCATGTTGCTTTATAACAACAAAGATTCCTCCAGCTTTAGAAGAGTGGTTACAGGGTTTAGCCGGACTCGAAAGTTGCAGTTAGCACCATAGTTTGGAATATGGTCTGCACATCCAGCTCGGACCGCCTGGCCGGGGTCTCCAAAGGAAGGAAAACAATAGCTCAAGGATCTAAAGAAATCTCAGGCTAGGGGCGCCTGGGTGGCTTAGTCGGTTAAGTGTCCGACTTTCGCTTAGGTCATGACCTCGCGGTTCGTGGGTTCGGGCCCCGCGTCGGGCTCTGTGCTGACTGCCAGCGCAGAGCCTGGAGCCTGTTTCAGTCTGTGACTCCCTCTCTCTCTGACCCTCCCCTGCTCACGCTGTCTCTCTCTCTCTCTCTCCTAGAAATAAATAAAACATTAAAAAAAATTAAAAAAAAAAAAAGAAATCTCAGGCTAGGTCACAGCCGGCCTCACGGGCTGCTGTGGGACTCTGGTTTTCTGAGCTCTGGGTTACCTTGCATTACATCTGCTGGAGGCTGTACAGGTTGCACACTGAGCCACCACGTCACTGGAGCCCTTGTCCTGAGACCCAAAGAGTCCCCTTTCCCCAGGCAAACCTAATATCTAGGTCCTGACACAGCCGCGGTGTGTCCTGGCCTTGTGACCGTCATTTCT
Source organism: Crocuta crocuta (assembly GCF_008692635.1). NCBI lineage: Eukaryota > Metazoa > Chordata > Mammalia > Carnivora > Hyaenidae > Crocuta > Crocuta crocuta. The sequence continues at coordinate 8,242,169 of NW_027529424.1, read as the reverse complement.
CGGCTTCCTCTGAGGAAGCCCTTGGGTCTGCTTCTGAGCTGTACACAGCGATGTCTTTCATTTAAATGCCCACTGCTATTCCTGAGGGAGCCGGGAAACAGAGAGAGCTATTTATAAGCTTGCTGGTGGCAGTTTCCACATCGAGGAGGTGAGGCTGGTGTCTGATTTATGCCTTTCTAGCCAGCTGTCCCTTGTCATTTTACACAGGCTGGCATGACATTTCCCTCCAGCCAATTTAATCCTGGAAAGTTTTGTTTCTTTTCACACGTGAATGAAAAGTAAGTCTTTGACTTGAATCATCCCTCACCCCTCCTAAAACTGTAATTTCGCGGGTCCTATCACATTTATACACGAGTATCTCACTAAGCTGTGGGGAGAGGACGTAAACTCCCTTTACGCCGCCTGGTATGGCTTACTACGAAGAGCTGCTGCCGGGTGGGTGGGAGGATTTAATTAAGAATTTAGGAATAACTGGAATCTGGGTGATTTTTTAAAAAATAAGTGTTCCTCTTCCACATATTTTTGACAGCTAAAAATACAGCAAAAGTATGTACTTGGAGCCAGTCAAAAGCAGATTGAAAACCAGACAGAAGGCTAATCCAATCATCAAAATATCTCAAGCCAGTGGGGTGATACTGAGTACCCATAGCATGAACCAGAAAGTCACCGGTGAATGAACACCTCAGGACGCTCCAACTGTTATAGATCATAACAAATCTCCAAGGTTCCCTGGAGATTCAAGGCACCTAGAGCTGCCATCTTGGGTGCCAGCCAACCCTTGCTCACCAGGCCATTCCTGTGTGACTCTGTGGCCGTCCTGCTCACACTGCCTGTTGGTGGTGTACGGGGGACTCTGAGGAAGTGAAGTCATACATCTTGAAATGGGTTGAGGCGATAAAAATGAAAGATATTCTAACCGTGGCATTCTTTCAGTTATCTGAGATAACCCTGCCATCAACACAGCAGAAGTAATATTTTAATTTCAGACCTGAAAGTGGCAGAGACAGGGGACCAGGGTACAAAGAATGTGTCCCAGAGCAACGCACTACCCATATCCCTGCTTTTTTCAAGTGTGTTCAACCAATCCTCATTGCATAAATAAGCAAATGGATTAATGGACGAGCCTTGAGGAGCCGGATAAGAAGAGCATTTAGAACTTTTCTGAGATTGGAAGAATTTAAAGAGGATTTAACAGTACCCAAGATGGCGGGGACAAATTTCTTCATTAACGTGCTAAGAGGCCCCAGATGGCTCCCACGTTTTCTCTGTATTCTTAGTTACTGAGACAGAGTTACAAGCAAATTAAGACAATACCTGCCGAAAACCGCGCAAAGCCCAGAAGATTCACAACAATCATCATGAAGCTCTGCGGCACCTCCAAAAACACAGTGAAAAATTCTCTTTTAAATTACAAAATATTTCAAGGACACAGAAAAATATAGAGAATGAAATCCATTAAAGGTAACATTTAAACAAAGCATCTAGGATAGGAATGAAGCTCTTGTTTTCTGCCCTTAATCCTTACACCTCTCCCTTTCGAGAAATAACCGCTTTTATGAAATTGATGTTAATCATCCTCGTAATTTTTTTTTAAAAACTGAACTTATTTGCTGATGTTTGTATCCATAAATTATGCATTGTTCTGCATCTTTCTTAGCTTTTTAATAAACGCTACTATATGCCATACGTATCTTTCCCTAACTCGCTTTTCATACTTGTGTTTGGGGGATTTATCCCACACTGATTTCTGTAGCTCAAGGTAATCTATTTAACTGATGTAGAGTATTATACTTTATGAATATGCCAGGAGTTACATCTCCATTTTCCTGGTGCTGTGTATATCTATCACTTTTCATTTGTTGATTTTCATATCACAAACAAGCCTTCCCTGAAGATTTCTGTTTGTTCCTGAGCCTGCAAGCAAGAATGGCCCCAGGGTAGTGGTCTTCCACCCTCCCTGCAGGTTAGAGAACTTTAAGAAAAATATTGCCCCCCTGGGCCCTACATAAAAGATTCTGCTTTAGTTGGTCTAAGGTAGTTCTATATGTATATTTTTTTAAACATTTCTTCATGTCAAGATATTTGTCTTATATATTTTGAGAGAGAGACAGACAGAGCATGAGTGGGGAGGGGCAGAGAGAGAGGGAGACACAGAATCCCAAGCAGGCTCCAGTCTCCAAGCTGTCAGCACAGAGCCCGACGCGGGGCTCGAACTCACAAACTGCGAGATCATGACCTGAGCCAAAGTCGACGCTTAACCGACTGAGCCACCCAGGCGCCCCAGTCAAGGGTATTTCTATATTCTAATGACAGAAAAGAAAGAAAATAAAAACAAAGTCATAGATTAGAAAATACTGAGTAGTGATACAAAATATAAGGAACGTGAAACAGGGTCATCGTGTAGAGCCTGGATGTAGGGAACGGTGTCCCACGGAAGTGACGCTGAAGCTAAGACAAGGAACCGAGAGCTCCCCGTGTGAAGACTGAAAAGGAAGGGCATGCCTCGCAGAGGCCCGGGTGGACACCCGGAGGAGGCTCGGCACGTGCAGAAGGAAAGTTGGGGGTCTGCCAGCTGCTCCTCACAACCGCGAGGCCAGGGCGGGAGCACCACGGCAGGCACGTGTACCACACGCCTGAGTGTTCAGGAGTCATAAATCAAGCAAGCTTTGAACAATATATGTTCTATGCTTCTACCTTAACAACTGGGGAAGCAAAAATAAGATAAAAACAGAGAGCGAGGCAAACCATTAGAGACTNGGAGGGCGCTTGTTGGGATGAGCACTGGGTGTTGTATGTAAGTGATGAATCACTAAATTCTACTCCTGAAACCAATGCTACACTACATGTTAGCTAACTTGGATTTAAATAAAATAAAATAAAATAAAATAAAGATTAAATTAAATTTAATTTAATTTAAAAATAAAATAAAATACGATTAAAAAAAATAATAAAATAAAATCAAATAGAAGAAGATAAGAAGAAGATAGAATAAAATAAATAAGAGTAAAGTTAGGGTCTCTATCTGAGGCAAAGTCATCAAAATACCAGTGGCAACTGAATTTAATTAATTATTATTACACATGTGTGGCTCCACAGATGACCTTCGGATGAACAATAAAATAAAGACATAAATAATTTATAAATGATTTTCGATTTTTTTCCATCAAACTTGTTTTGTTGGCTTTATTTCAGTGAATTCATTTATGAATCGTTAAAATCAGCATTTACAGAATTTGTCTTACAGCAATGATCTAAAGGATTAAAAATAAACTGTATTTTCACTTAAGAAATATACAGTTTAAACACATTCTCATTAAAAACATAAAGTAAAATGTAAGAAAAACTGACAAATTAACATTCGTTTGATATATTTTCCACAAGGTTATTTTCCTTCTAAAGTATAAGTTATAATTAATCAACATCAAAATGTTTATTCCAAAAATAAGCAGAAAAAATATTTATTCAAAATTATTTGTGACGATGAAATTTTAAAGTTTCAGGAAATTTAAATAAATCTTACAAAAGTAAAATAATTCACAGTTCAAGACCTGGATACACACCTAGTTGCTAAGGTATGAATTTGTATCCCTTTTCATGTGACATCTAGACCTCCATTGCTTTTATTTATTTAGTTTTTAAGTTTTATTTCTTTATTTTGAGAGAGACTGCAGAAGCCAAGGAGAGAGGCTCAAGGAGAGAGAGAGAGAGAGGGAGAGACGAATCCCAGGCAGACTCCATGCTGACCTGGGGCTCGATCCCGTGACCCTGCGATCATGACCTGAGCCGACCGAAGAGTCAGACATTTTACTGACGGAGCCTTCCAGGCACCCCTAGACTTACACTGCTTTTAAATATATGGTTTATTATTATATCATTATTCATGTATTGTGAGGCCACCATCAGGAGACAATGGCCATTAAGAGGTGACTCATACTCACAGATCCCAAGAGAAGGGACCATGCTGCCACGCGGGGCCGTGCAGGGCAGCACTGGGCTCAGTCAGAGTCCTGGGGGAGGAGGGAAAAGGTGAGCAACAGCCTCGACTTTGGTTTCCACAAGGCAGGGTAAGTTTTCCCAGAATAAAACACGACTGAACAACAACAACAACAAAAAGCCCAGTGAAATTAAAAAATACAAGTTCAACTTGCTTATTTATAACCTGAGCACAGGAAGTAATGTTGCTATGAGAAAAAAGCCTATGTAACTAAGTGAAAACAAACCTGTCCAGGCATCAAAACCTTTTCAGACGGTGGGTTTATAACAGCACCTACAGACAACGGCAGTGCAGAGGACGGGAGAAATCTAACCAGAAACAGTTTGCTCACAATGCTGACAAGACTGAGGACTTGTGGGACAAGTCGCTAGAAAATAGATAGTTTATGGTGTTTCCTCTTACAACTGATGAGAACGCAGATACTATCTCCCACTTGGCTGTATTCTTCATGCTTTCGGTTAGAATTTTGATATGGCCAAAGTGTGATAAAACCTTTTGAACACAGTATATCCTGCCTGTGATATAGCTCAGGACACACCGTATCGTATGTATTGAGATCAGTGTTGAAAATGATTAATGGGCACTAGTCCAAACGAGTAAGCCGGAGTGCAGATGGACACGGCTTCTGAAACGGTCAGGGTCAGTGCTGGACTTGCCCTAGTACTTGAACCCAAGATGGGAGCAATTTGCAAGGGCACTGCATTTAGACCCTTGTTAACTCATTCATCCACGGAGAACTAAAACTTTAAAAATGTAACAATGTGGGGTGCCTGGGTGGCTCAGTCCTAAGCTCCTGACTTCAGTTCAGGTCATGATCTTATGGTTTGTGGGTTCGAGCCCCGTGTCGGGCTCTGTGCTGACAGCTCAGAGCCTGGAGCCTGCTACTGATTCTGTGTCTCCCTCTCTCTCTGACCCCACCCTTCTCACTCACTGTCTCTTTTTCTCTCTCTCAAAAATAAATACACATTAAAAAAAATTTAAATGTAACAATGTGAACACTGTCTATAGGTCTAAAGCCACAGACATGTCATATTTATTGGACTCCATACGGCTGTGGGCCATAACATGGAGTGCAGAAGAATTCCTGGTGACTTTTATTCAAATAAAGAATTAAAATAAAATAAAATAAAGAACACTAATATAATCCAAAGAAAAAATGTCACCACATTTCAAAGGCAACGAGCGAAGACAGACTGAGCCTTTCAGGTTGTCCTTGACCCGTCCCCAAAATTTCGGACTCTACAGAGTTGCTCGCGTGTAACTTCATAAGGAGCGATAGATCCCAGTTTTCTTCCCCGAAATCCATCGACTGCAACGAAAGTGAGACATTTCCAAAATTAGACATTTGGAGACTGAACAGCAAAACACTTTCTCAGCTTTAAGCTCTGGTTTAACACTCATAGTTTGGATAAAAGCTACCATGGGACCCTGTGACCCCGACACCATGGTGAGAGCAAGCATGATGATGCAAAAGGAGCACAACATCACAAATATCTAGAGAGTAGTTACTTCCTCCGAAAAAAAAAAAATCACTGCGCACAAATCTATCCACATTTACAATCCCTCCATTTGGGAACAGCTTTTTTTCATTATGAAACGGAATAAAACTAAATGTCAGTCCCTGTAAAAGGGCTTAAGGTTGAGCACAGAACGCTGGACTTGACATTGTCATCTTAGCACCAAAATAAATAAATAAATAAATAAATTAATTAATTAATAAAAAAAAAAGACTGTCAGGTGTCCCTGCTCTCCTCCAAAACCTAACAGATTACGACATAAAAATACAGGATGAAATATAAATTTTAAAGTGTACTAATGAATTACTTATCGGAACGTTTATTTTGATTTTTCAAGTTCAAATTGATAACATAATCTCTACGTATCCCACATAATTCTATTAGGACCTTACAACAACACATCTGGAAAACGGGAGAAAAAGTGACGATATTTCTGGCGGTCGGTTTGTCTTCTTCTCAATCCGTCGCTGGTTTGTCTTTACCTCCCAGACCCTGTAGACACCTAAGTGTGCGATCTTGGCCCTGGCTTGAGTTTCCCCAAGGGCTGAAACGCTGGTGGCGTATTTACTCAGCCAGCACCTCCCATTGATTCGTTCATGAGTCATCGATGATTTAACAGCGATTTCTTCATGCACTTAGGATCTACCTAGCACTGTAGCTACTTCCGTAGCTATAAAATGCAGACAATTCTTGCCTTTGGGACTTCAGATTCCATTTGGAGACAGAGTAAGTCTCCCCTAAATGCTGGAATTGCATTGAGGGGCTGCCCGCGTCCTAGTCTGGCAAAGCGAGTCCTGAACTCCACAATCTATGGGACCCCGAGACGTTAGCTGTGATGTGGAAGTAATATAACAGCTTATAAAATGCATCCCCAAGAGAAAAATCATTCCCGTCTGCAGGGTTTGATTTGCGAAAGCATCTGGCACAAAGGGGGGGCACCGAGGTCTGTGTGCAGGGTGACTAAAATTTAAGCCCCTGAAGCTAATTAGTAAATTAGCATACGGGCTCATTCACCTGAGCCCCCCTCCCAAGGCCTTTTCTGTTTTGCTACAGAAAGTAAGCTTTTCCCAGGAGACGCAACTGAAACATACATCTGAACAAACACGGCTTTGTCTTCGCTGACGGGCGAATTGATTTCCGTCTTTGTTACCGTCTTTGAAATCCGAGGCGTTTCATCCGGGAGCGTTCAGCTCCACGCGGTTAATGCAGTGGGTGGTGGGACATTGTCCCCACATATAAACTTTTCCTGAGGTTAATTGTCTCCTAAGACACAGCAGGGCTGATGTCACAGGACAGGGAACAGAGGCTCCCGGCAGAGCTGCGGGCGCTGTGCTAGATTTAAAGGCACAGGAGAGAATACCGGATGGCCTACAGGGTTTTGAGGTTGAAAAGGCAAATCTGGAAAATAAATGTAGGCAATCTCACAGTCCTGTTTTAACAGATATTCAATTTCTTATCTTTAATTAGCACAGCGGTAGATTCTTGGATCTTCCAGAACTCTTTAGTGATGTGAGAAAATTGTCCTTCTTCTATGTTAATTTTTTTAACGTTTTATTTATTTCTGAGAGAGAGAGAGAGACAGCGTGAGAAGGGGAGGGTCAGAGAGAGAGGGAGACACAGAATCCGAAACAGGCTCCAGGCTCTGAGCTGTCAGCACAGAGCCCAACGTGGGGCTCGAACCCATGCACCGTGAAATCATGACCTGAGCTGAAGTCGGCAGTCCAACTGACTAAGCCACCCAGGCGCCCCTGCTACGTTAATCAATGTAACGTGGCTGAATTCTAATACAGTTCAATGCTATTTTAATAGCATTTGATTGAGGGCCCATTGTATGCAAGCTCCTATAGGCAGGCTGTCCCAGAGGCAGGGGAGCACCTAAAAAGGTTTTTCACCAAAGACAGAATGAAGAATGAATGGAATTTATGAAGGGGAAAAGATGAGGTTCAAAATGCAGGCAATTTGATCATGTTCAAAGGAGTGAAGGAATGTAACATGTGCTGGGCAAAGGGGAAATATACATTGTTTGGAGCCTGGGGTGGCAAGGAAAGGGGCGACTGGGGGCTACCTGGGAGCTGTGACTAAATCCAGGGGTCCTGGGGTCCAGTCCCTGTGAAGGGACGGCTTCCTTCCCAAACACCATTTTTAAACAAATGTTTTTAAAAGTGATTTTTTTTTTTTCTGGGCAGCACACCTGGTGACTTAGGTTCAGTCGGCGCGGGCTTGGGGCCCTACATATTTACTTTTTTGAAATCCCTTCCAGGTTCCAGTTCAAGATGGCGCGTTGAGCCCAAACCTTTGCCCCTTTCTCTGCCTCTCCAAGCCCTGCTGAAATTACCGTAAAGAAGGACCAAGATGAATCCCCCACAACAGCAGCGAGGCGAGCAGCAAAATTGCCAAAGGGGCTGGAGCTAGTAGTCATCTTTTGCTTAAAGTTAAGGAGAGAATGGAGCCATAGTGAAAGCTGAACCCAGTGGGGGGAGCTGTGGCCGCCACCGCGGGAGAAGGCAAGCCACAGTTTCTGGTGGAGCCACAGAGAGGCTTCAAAAATAGGTGTAAGCAAGAGGAGGTGATGAATAATGGCACAAAAAATAAGGGGATGAGGAGAGTGTCCAGGGAACAGTGGAAGCCTCCACTTCCCACTCCTGAGGATTAACTGGCAGCCGGCTTTTAAGGGTGTGGAATAGATGCATTTGCAAGAAAGGTATTCCAGAAATTCGAGAGATCCTATTTCTAGCCTGGTTTACTTGTCCCCAACTGGAGGAAGGGGACCCGAGGCAAAGGGAGCTCTCCCTAAAATTCCCTTGGGGGCTCGCGTGAGCCTCCCCCCACCTCTCCCCAAGCCTCTCCTGCGGCAGACCTCGTGGGGGGCCGAGCAGAAGGCGTGGAAAGCGACGAGACAAGCAGTGGTACTCATACTCAGCCGTTGCACACGCCACAGGGCACGAATAACACACGGTCTTCACAGTCGTTTCTATTAACACGCAAAGGCGGCGTGAGAGCCTTGAAGTCAAGCCCCCAAACCACCGAGCCAAGTCGGAAGGTGTCCCTTCACACAGGGGCCGTGGGAATCAAACTTCCTCTCGGGGAAGGAGCCATTCTCTGATAGGGAGAGTGGCAAAAAAAAACCCAAACCCAAACCCAAAACCAAAACCAAACCAAACCAAACCAAACCAAACCAAACCAACTCAACCGTTCCGAGTGTCCTTTTCTTTTCTTATCCATAAGGGGAAACGCCAGCATCTGCAGGCTGGGTTGGTGCCCACACTAGAGCCGGTTCCTGAGGGCAGGGGTCGCCAGGAACCCACAGTTCAATGTTCCGAGGGGATCTCATCCATGATGTGAAGCTCAGCAGCAAAAGAATCCACACCAAGGCAAGTTCTGGAAACTGGTGTGGGGCAGCCCTCCGTCACCATCCAGAGAGGGTGTCGTGCCTCATGAGAAGACACTTCCCGGGCCACGGGGTGTTGGCAGAGCCCCGTTCACATGGGCTGGGCTACCCCGGTCCCCACAGCAGCACGGTAGAGGAAGGAGTGGATGAAGTGTGGCCCCGTCTGAACCGGACAAAGGACACAGACCTACACGCACCAGGTGGCTTGCGGGGTCTGTCCGCTTCAGGACCTGCCCGGCGCTGGGTCCCGCCGGATGCAGGTCCCCGTCTGGTAAACTGTCCCTACTGTGGCCCGAACACGTGCATAAAGTCTCACTGAACCTGCAGATTTCCGGTGCTCTGGGGTTCCAGATGCGCGAGCCGGAGGAAGGGTAGGACTCTCCTTCCCTAGTATTGAGACAGTAAGTAGCTTTGGGCGCGAAGGGGAGTCCCTAATATTTTTAACATCCAAAACCTTTCATGCAATTGTGTGTAATGTCCTTCGCTCCCCAGGGAGATTTTGTGGCTGATTTTCACAACGAGGCTCCCTGGGGCCTTCCCGTTCCTTCCTGCCCACACCCACGCAGCCAGCCGCCGGCCACGCGGCATGGGGGTCCCTACATCTGGTGGGAACGCCGAGAACTTCTGAAGGAGGGGCTGGGGGAGAGCTGAATGGGCGCTCAGCCTGCGTCTCCAGTGAGTTGAGTTCTGGTAGGTTCTGACCTCTTCTCCAGCTCTTTGAACAGAATCATCTCCTGCTCACAAACTTGGCTTTGTGTATCAATGAATAAGCCACTTTTCAGCCTCCAGGCCGCGTAGGAAACCAGAGCCGCCCAGGGCCCAGGACAGACCAGCAGAGCACAACATTTGCACAGTCTCCGCCCCGCACCCCCGTGCTCCACAATGGGCCATTGAAAACGCCTCCTGCCTTACCAGCGCCCGGCCTCAGGGCCTCCAGTGAAAAGAACTGGCTGATTTTTAAAGATTCCCTTTCTCCATCTTCGTCTGTCTGGACATCCCACGTGGAAAAGTTTTGTTTGTTTGTTTTGCCATTTAAATATTCATCTTTCTCCGGCGCCCCTCCCCAGGAACACCGCATAGATTCTGCCTTGATGCCTCCTTTGCTCTTGAACCTCCAGACACCCAGGTGTGGGCTCCGATGTCCGTCTGTAGAGGTCGACGCTAACACTGAAAATGCAATAGAATCTCTCCACGGGGTGAGGTCGCAGCGGCCCTTTTATGAATGTCAGAGAAATCATAGAATCTGCACTTCTCTTCTGAGGCGGCTGCAGGAATCGTTGTGGGGACGTGGGTGCTCAACAAGCTCTTAATTTGAACGGGCTGTTTATGTTCTGTTTACAGGAGGCTCTCCGAGGTCTGGTGTCCACTACCCTCAGGAGAGCTGGACTCAATGAGTCCCTTTCTTTGCACCAAATGTGCTTCGTGTGAATAGTTCTCAGCCCGCGTGCAGCCACAATGCAGCAATAGGAACTTGTGTTGGTGTGAAGTAAATTGGACCCCGACTATCTCCATCACCTCAAGCAGAGATGGATTAGTCAATTCTGCAGATAGAGGGGCACCTTCTGGAAGCCCGGGGAGGGGCCTCTGTGCTAGGAGTGCCCACGCGAGCCTGCGGACCCACACCTGAGCGCTTCTCCCGCCAGATGCTCCAGGCTCGGGGCCCACGTCTGTGGGGCCAGGAGCTTCTGGATAATTTCAGAACCCTGCGTGGGATCGCTGCCCACACCCCCCGCTTCTCAACTGTTCGCCGGTTGAGAGCTACAAGGCGAAGAAACGTCACAAGATATATTCCTTCACCTGCTCATAGATACTTCCATCAGGAATCGCTCTTCATAATAGGAGAGGGAGGCCATAAAGCCAAATCGATAAAACAGGCAGGTTGAACAGTATCAAGCTAGAGAGGAAGAAAAGCCAGGAGCCCGAGGTCGGCTGGGTAGGTTGGAAGCTGGAAGATCGTATCAGGGAAGACATTGATGCCAAAATGTGGGAGTAGATAAAAAGCAGCAGATACAAAAGAAAAAGGATGGTTTTAAAATCACCTGAAAAACCTGCACATTCAAGATGATTTGGGTCTTTAAAAATCTTTTTTGAACATTTTATTTTATTTTTTGAGAGACAGATAGAGACAGAGCATGAGCTGGGGAGGGGCAGAGAGAAAGGAAGACAGAGGATCTGAAGTAGGCTCCCTGCTGTCAGCACAGAGCCCGATGCCGGGCTCAAACTCACAAACTGTTGAGATCATGACCTGAGCCAAAGTTGGACGCTCAACCGACTGAGCCCCTCAGGTGCCCCGAGATGATTGGATGCTTTCTGGAGGTTCTGACATACTTTCACAGCGACAGCAAGACTGTGGGAAAAAAATTATTACATTGCTTGTCCCTTTTTTTTTTTAATTTAAATATCACATACAACTTTAGCGAATCACATAAAAAATACTGACACTTGTTTTCAGTTTAGGTGATATTTCTTGACCTTCTCCTGAATTCCTGCTACCCTGCTTGTTGCACTTACCTGTTGACCCCTTCACTACTGGTTTTCTACCCGATCTTTAGGAGTCCCAAACCCTGCATTCGTACGGCCCCAGATGATGCACCAAAATGCGGCCATGGGAACTCTGTTTCAAGAGGTGGCCCAACGGATGTGCCTGTATGCCCCCAGCTGGGCCTCGCCTTTCTACCCGGCCCTGGAGCCTCTCTGACTCCCCCAGTGGGCCACAGCTTCTCAAACTCCACAAGGCACCAGAATTCAACCTTGCCTGTTAAAAAGACTCCGAGGCCCCAGCCCTCAAAATGCACTCTGTAGGTGTGGGGTAAGGCCTGAGACTTTACATTCTAGCAGGTTTCTAGGTGCAAAACTTTGTTACTTTTCCCATCCTGGCTTTTGACCTGATACCAGATTGCCCAAGACCTGGAAGTCATTCATCTTGGATAATTCAACTGGATGAAATTACCCAGGAATCTGCTACAAGTATAGCTTTCATCATGCTGACACTCGTTAAACACCATCAATGGCATCTTCCATAGGAAGATTCCATCTGATCTTCCAAGACCTTCCATAACTTTCCATAGTTTCACTCCTGTGCATCCTTTCCTGTGCCCTAAGCTCACCCAAACTTGACCATTCACTATCTCCAGCATCACCCACCCTTTCCTGCCTCTGTGACTTTCCTCACACATTCCCTTTCTGGCGTCACTGCCCAAGAAACCCCATGTTACCAATGTCCCAAGGAGTATCCTAAATGTCACATGCTCTTCCTAATTCCCAGCATCCCAGAGAACACCTCCCTCCTTTGGACTCATGGATACTTTTTTGCCTGCCTCCAGCATCACTTAACCAGCTGGTCACTCATTTTAGGCACAGGAAGACTCCACTTTCATCCTTCATGCATTTCTGAGCACACTTTTGAAAGTGAAATTAGAAGGGAACTTAATTTCCAAAAAACTAAATAACATTAAAGATTCTTAATTATACCTTGCCACTTAAATACACTCCTTCATCAGTGTTTCTCCAGAATTTCATCTTTTTTTTCTTCTTTTACTTCCCCAAAATTATAGACAGAGTTGATTTCATTAAGTATCCGTTTGTGTCTTGAGATCCATCACTCTGAGTATTCAAGATATACAGCTTTGACTCAGTTGAGGGTATGAGAGCAGATATTCTTTTTTTTTTTTTTAATATTTTTTATTTATTTCTAGGAGATAGAGAGAGAGAGAGAGAGAGAGAGAGACAGCGTGAGCAGGGGAGGGTCAGAGAGAGAGGGAGTCACAGACTGAAACAGGCTCCAGGCTCTGAGCTGGCGGTCAGCACAGAGCCCGATGTGGGGCTCGAACCCACGAACCTCGAGATCATGACCTAAGCGAAAGTTGGACGCTTAACTGACTAAGCCACCCAGGTGCCCCCAGATATTCTTTAAAGATATTCTTACCAGAAGTTAGTTTCCAGGTTTTGGCTTTTCATTCCTTTTTACAAAATAGTCTTTCAAATTCTTAACTGGCCGGGTACACAAACATGGCAGTACGGACAAAGCGTCTGAGGCTACTCAAACTACATTTTTGGTTCCTAGTGGGACAAGGAGGTCAACGTATATCATACAGAGTAAGAGTCATACACAAATTAAATATAGAGTAGTCCCAAGTTACCTGCCTCTCGTGGCCTGTCCGAGAAGAAGACTGTTCTGGGGAAGCACAAGTAGAGCCAATAGGAGCCAAATTGGCTAAAGTCATTCTTGTTTATCGAAGCAAATCACGATTGCACAGGAAAGCACATGGTTTCCTCGGTTGAGGAAGTGTGCCGCTCAGACTCCCTTCAACTGGGGGCTTGCCGTGGCGTGTGGTCCTTCAGGCTTGGTGGCCTCAGCTGCACACAGCGCCTCAACCTGAGGGCGCCCCCTTCGGATGACACCTGCTTCCAATGACTGAGTCAGGACACCAGGTAGAAAGGACTTGCCATTTCTGCCCAGCACGGGAGCTCCCAGGGCCCCTGGCGGGCTGCAATGCACTTGGCTTCCTCTTCCCTTCCTCCCCTCCCTTCCCAAGTGCTCACCCTAACAAGCGTTTTTGCACCCCAAAGTCGATCTTGAGGTCAAGCTCTGGAAAATGCCATCGGTTATTTCAGCTTTGGCCAGCACTGCGGGAAGAGCCATTCGAATTTCCTCCGCGTTCACCAGCTCCTGCTGGAGGGGACTGAGTCGGAAAAGTGGTAGCAGGTTCCTTTGTCTCTACAGCAATGGTTCTCAGCCCTTTTGTGTGCTTGATGCCCTTTTGAACAGTCTTTCTGGCAGCTTGCTGGAGAGATGCAATGGCGCCCGTGGTCGGGACGGCATTGTTCTCTGAGTGAAATTGTCTGTTGTTTTGAAAACCCTACAATGATGGATTCACAGGTTATTTGATTATGATTCACAGTAAGAAATACAATTTATGTCATGTGCCCGGTAGACTCCTAGGTTTACATGTGTGGCTATGATGGAAACAAATTCTTACAAGTTACATACAAGCAGTCTGATGCTTCCTGTTTATTTTTATTAATGCTGGTTTGGGGCACCCGGCTGGCTTAGCCAGTTGAGCATCAGACTCTTGATTTTGACTCAGGTCATGATCTCTCAGTTCATGAGCTCGAGCCCCACATCGGGCTCTGTGCTTGGGATTCTCTCTCTCTCCTTCTCTCTCCCCCTTCCCTACTCATGCTCTCTCTCTCAAAATAAATTAAAATAAAGTATGAAAAAAATTCTGGTCCGCTAAAACTCATTTCATACTTGCTAGGGTCATCTTTTGGGCATTGAAAAACCCTCTATTTCATACTTACGGGGCAAAATTTATGGCATATTATGGAAACACATGATTGGTGCTCTACCCGGTGTTTGCCAAATTTTTTCAACCACGACTAATCGTGAAAAAACACACGCCCCACTGTGCACAGACAAAAGTTTCCTTGAGACATACCTCCTTTCTATATGGAATACACTCTGATATGTGCTATCTTAGTTTATTTGATTTTTTAGGTGGTTAGAACCCAACGAACTGATGTCATGGTCCACAGGTAGAAAACGGCCTCTCTCATGTTCCTGGAAGAGTTCAGGGTTCCCCCTGAAGACGCACGATCCTAAGTGCAGGTGCTCCCCGTCATAACGAAGCTTCTTTCACACACTGATCGCTCAGTGGCATCTTGACCTTGAAGAGCAAGCCGGGGCTATAGGAAAAGGATAAAAGCACCCACAACGGGACATGGATGTGACCGACGACAGTGGCACCTACACAGGCGCACACTCAAAGCTGGGGGTCGGCAGAGCAGGCCACGTGCTGCGGACGTGGTCCCTTAAAGATGGGACCCCTGAATCTGAATTCTGTGATCTCTGCTTCCCACAGACCCCAGGCCCTTTCACCTAGGAGAGTGTTCTACAGAAGTCATCTGCTTTGCATTGCTTTTTTTTTTTTTTAACCATGTGTCTTTATTTTTTATTTTTAAAAAAATTTTTATAGGTAACACACATTTTATTTATTTTTAAAAATAGTTTATTGTCAAGTTGGTTTCCATATAACACCCAGTGCTCATCCCAACAAGTGCCCTCCTCCATGCCCATCACCCCCCAAATGAATTTGCAGGGGCGCCTGGGTGGCTCAGTCGGTTCAGCGTCTGGCTTTAGCGCGGGTCAGGATCTTGTGATCTGTGGGTTCTAGCCTAATGTCAGGCTCTGTGCTGACAGCTCAGAGCCTGGAGCCTGCTTCAGATTCTGTGTCTCCCTCTCTCTCTGCCCCTCCCCAACCCGTGCGACCTCTATCTCTCTAAAATTAAATAAATAAACTTTAAAAATGTTTTTAAAGGCATTTGCACCTGTGAGTTACTTCATACCTCAATCTCACTACAGGGCAACAAGACTCCATCATTTTTGTAAATGCCAATCCTTATACCCCAGCCTTAGCCCCAGATCTGTCTTCCCCAATAGTTTTAAAACTAAAATGTCTTGGGGCGCCTGGGTGGCTCAGTTGCTTGAGCGTCCAACTTCGGCTCAGGTCATGATCTCACGGTTCGTGGATTCGAACTGACAGCTGACAGCCAGCTCAGAGCCTGGAGCCTGTTTCAGATTCTGTATCTCTCTCTCACTCTCTCTCTCTCTCTCTCTGACCCTCCGCTGCCCATGCTGTCTCTCTCTCAGAAATAAAAAAAAAATTAAAAAATTAAAAACAAACAAAAACAAAAAACAAACAAAAAAAAACCCCTAAAATGTCTTGGCTTCTTTTTTTAATCCATTGCAAGAAATCTTGATCCTCTGTGATTTTGTGACTGCTTTTTCTCAAAAATGTGTAATTTTCACCTGAACACAGTGCCATATTCCCCTAACTGCCTTATCGTTCCCCGTGCTCCAACAGTGAGTAAAAATCTGATATAAGTTCAGCAACAAAGACTTGTCACCAGAGTATGAACCTTCTAAAGGGATTTTGAGGATCGATATTCTCTGCGAGCCTAGCTGGGATGAAAGTGGATATTTACAATGCCTTCTGCTTTCTAGCAAGGACGCGAACAAGGAACACCCACGACTGGCTTCGCAAGGTGGTAAGGTCGCAGTTGCAAATAATGGAAGTGGAGACAGCTAAATTATTCTGCTAAGAAAAAGAATATGGAAAGATGTGCTGGAAGAGGAAGTCTGAGCTAGAATGGATCCTGAAAAGGTTGCTCAAGAGGAAAGAACCCTAAGGGAAGAAAAGACAGAGAACTTAGGTAATTTTAGGAAGTTCCTTGTGCACCGTGGTCTGGTGTCCCAATGCCTTGTGAGCATCAGTAAAGTCACCATTGCTTGTCTCCATCTGTGGAACCAGATTTGGGGGTCCGGTGGGATAGGGGAAAACCCTGGGTCTAATCTCCGTGCAGGCACAGAGAGCAAGGGAATGCCCCCCTCCTATTTGGGTCTCACAAAAGACGGCTTTGGGGTCGTAAGTGGCCAATCAAAATCCAAAGAATGAATTAAGACAGAATTGCAGTCCATCTGAAATGTGGAAAGGAGATGTTGGAGCAAGACAATGGATGCATATATGTTCTTTCTCTCTCTCTCTCTTNTCCGGCGTGCAAATGACTTTGGGAGGCTTTCTGGAGATTAGAAAGGAAGGGGGGGTGGGGCTAGAGGATGTCAACGAAATTTATTCTCTTAGCTTGCATTTTGGTGAGAACATGTACATTACTGCTCCATCTGCTGAGAAGAATCCACCAGAGATCTGGGTGATTCACAGGGATGAAAGGACTCACGTTTCCATTTCCTCCCAGCTGCGGGGACGGGGCCCCGCTGTTACAGGGAAAATCTATGACCTCCTTTGGCTGCCTGGCTCTGATTTTCCAAGAGCTGAGGATGAAAGTCACGCGTCCAGACTCTGCACCTTGGAGCAGCACCTGTGCACCAAAGGGCGTCCTATGTGGCGCTAGACACGTCCGCTCAGGTCTCTGCTGAGTGGCGCGCCCTCACAAGATGACTTCCCCTCCTGCGGTCGCCAATCTCAGACCTTCACACCAAGATGATAATGTGCCTCCCGCCTTCCCTCCTCGGAGGAAGACTCGTCAGCCCTCCGCTTGAGGTTGGCTCTTCCACAGAATCCCTAGACACTTTCACAACCCTCCTGGTTTCTCGGTTCTCGTCCCCTGGAAGCCCAGCACGGTGCGCCTCCTGACCCTTCCCCACCCGTTCACCTGCCCACTTGCCTGTTTCCTTCGCTGGTTCCTTTTCCTCATCTTGACCAGACTTTGGACAGCCCTGAAAGCTTCGTCCTGGACTTTTCTTTTCCCCTGAATCCTTGCCTTTTCTCCTGCCATTGCTCGAGCACCTCTAACTGGCAAGCCCTCAAATGCTCAGCTGAGACGTCATCACTGTCAGCTGTAAAGGCTGATTCAGGTGTCCCGCACTCACCTTGAACTTAATATATCTCGTGCGCAACCGTGAATACCCCAGACTGCAAACAGATCACTCCATCCTTCTCCATCCCCACCAATTACATTACAGAGGAAAAGCGAGAGAGAGAATCCTAAGCAAGCTCCATGCTCAGCGTGGAACTGGATGTGGGACTCAATCCCGCTACCCTGGGATCATGACTTGAGCCAAACTGAAGAGTTGGACATTCAACGACTGAGCTGCCCAGGTGCCCCTTTCGCCTTATCTTTCTTTTTTTAAAATTATTTTTTAATGCTTATTTATTTTCCAGACAGAGATAGAGCATAAGCAGGGGAGGAGCAGAGAGACAGACACAGAATCTGAGACAGGCTCCAGGCCCTGAGCTGTCAGCACAGAGCCCGACGTGGGGTTTGAACACTAACCTTGAGATCATGACTTGAGCCAGGTCAGACACTTAACTGACTGAGCCACCCAGTCGCCTCATCTTCTCTTTCTAATCACAGTCAGAAATCAGCAAACCTGCCACATTCTTAATGTAACTTATATTACATTCATCCTAAATGTATCAGGTCATTCATTCTAAAACTGTCTTGCTTTAAACATCAGATCTCATGGAGAAAGGCCCTCTGGATGAAGGAACAGTCACCCTGGTGGTGAACAGGACCCGGAAACAAGAAAAGGAAATGGGCTAAATCCCTATGACTCAGGGCAAAGAATGTAACGATACAAAGATAATCACTACGTCAATGCTCAGTCCTACCCTTTTTCTAGAGAGTTCTCTTTTGGTCTATTAAGGCTGTTTCTGTATTTGAGAAGACAAGTCAATTCTTTTGTTTTTTTTTAATGTTTTACTTATTTCTGAGAGAGAGAGAGAGAGAGAGAGAGAAAAGCGGGAGCAGAGGAGGGTCAGAGAGAGAGGGAGATACAGAATCTGAAACAGGCTCCAGGCTCTGAGCTAGCTGTCAGCACAGAGCCCGATGCAGGGCTCGAACCCACGAACCGTGAGATCATGACCTGAGCCAAAGTCGGATGCTTAACCGACTGAGCCACCCAGGCGCCCCAAGACAAGCCAATTCTCATCTCCCTTCCTGGGTTCCTCCCCTGTTATGTTAGACCCCCTTTGAACTCCAGAATTTCCTTGAAGCCATCAGATATTGCCTGACATTGACACTTCACTATTTCATCTGGGTATGTTGCTGATCACTTTCTCTGCAGTCATAGAGGAAGGATTTCCTCTGCAGTGTTCTAGAAAAAGGTAAGGTGGCACAACCCCATCATAAATGTTTGGAAGATAAGAATCATATCCTATAATGCCCTTGTGGTCCCAAAACCTAGTAAAGAACCATGCATACAGCAGGCAATTAAAGACACCCATCCAACAATTATACATTAAACAACTATTTTTCTAGATACCATTCTAAGAAATGAGTTATAATGAACAAAACAGACCAAATCCCTGTCTTCATGGGGTCAATTTCTCAGTGGGTGGGTTGGTCCTCGAAAGGGGAGCAGCAGAAATAGATCATAATATTCTGTGAAATACTATGTTATTATTTTATGTATTTTAGTGTATACTTATATATATTGTAATACAAAATGCATACAGAATGAGCACAGAATTAATTACATGGTATGTTAGACATCAATAAATGCGATCGAGGAACATAAAACATGGAACGGAGAGAGAAAATACAAGTTTCAGGGGCAGAAATGATTTTAAATCAGGCTGACAGAGAAAGCCACTCGGAAAAAGTACCTCTGAGCAATTTCTCAAAGGAGATAAGAGAAGAAGCCCCATGGCCCTTTGGATGAGGAGATTCTCAGCAGTGGGAATGGCAAGGACTGTGTCTGGAGTATTCTAGAAAGTACAAAGATGTCACGTAGACTGGGGGGTTGTTAATGAGAGATGAGGTCTGAGAGGGAAGCAGGATCAGAATGCTAGAGCTCGCTGGCCACCATGAGGACATTTTCTGTTATTCTGAGTCAGATGAGAAATTATCAGAAGGTTTTCTCTTGGAGTTGTAGCCACTCTTGTCTGCTGTGCACTGTCAGATCAGAGCCCACGGAGGAAGGATGGAGAAATGGAGATCAGTTACAAGACACAGTGATCCACGGGAAAGGTGCACGTGGCCTGGACCAAGGTGGTTGTAGAGATGAAGAGAAGGGGTCAGGTTCTGGGCATGTTTTAAAAGGTAAATCCAAAGTGATTTGCTTGTGGCCCAATCGTGGAATGGGAGAAAAACAACAGACTCAAGGATGTTTCCAGGCTTCTTAACCTGGCCAAATGGAAGAACAGAATTGCTCCTAACTGCGTCAAGGAAGACTATAAAGTATTTGAGGGGAAAGATTGGTATATCAGTCAGGGTTCTCCAGAGAAAGAGAACTCACAGGATACACACACACACACACACACACACACACACACACTTATTTTAAGGAATTGGGTTGCACAGTTAAGGAGATTGAGAAGTCCTACATGTGGAGGGTGGATCCGCAGAGAGAGGCCAACGCTATAGTTCTGGCCTGAAGGCTGTCTGCTGCAGAATCCTCTCTTGTTCTAGGGAGGTCAGTCTTATACTCTTTCCAGGCCTTCAACTGATTGGATGAGACCCACCCACATATTGGAGGGCAATCTTCTTTGCTCAATGTCCACCGATTTAAATGTGAGTCTCCTCACATCCCCAAAGGCAAGGGAATCAAGAGCAAAAGTGAACTACTGGGACCTCATCAAGATTAAAAGCTTCTGCACACGGCAAAGGAAACAATCCATAAACTAATAGGCAACCCACGGAATGGGAAAAGGTAGTTGCAAATGACATATCAGATAAAGGGCTAGTATCCANACGCATAGGAGCCCATGTACCCCAATGTTCACAGCAGCACTCTCAATAGCCAAATCATGGAAAGAGCCATGATTTGCCCATGAACTGATGAATGGATCAAGATGTGGTTTATGGTTTATCTATACAATGGAATACTACATGGCAATGAGAAAGAATGACATCTGGCCATGTGTAGCAACATGGATGGACCTTGAGGGTGTTATGCTGAGCGAAATAAGTCAGGCAGAGAAGGACAGATACCATATGTTTGCACGTATAGGAGACTTAACGGAGGACTGTGGGGGAGAAGAAGGGGGAGAAGAAGGGGGAAAATAGTCGGGGAGAGGGAGGGAGGCAAACCATGAGAGACTTTTGAATGCTGAGAACAAACTGAGGGCTGATGGGGTGGGAAGGAGGGGAAGGGGGGTGATGGGCATGGAGGGGGGCACTTGTGGGGATGAGCACTGGGTGTTATATGGAAACCAACTTGACAATAAACTATTTAAAAAATAAAATAAAGTACATATGTGACTCAAAAAATAAAAAATAAACGTGAGTCTCCTCCAGAAGCACCTTCACAGAATCATGTTTAACCACATATCTGGACACCAGGGCAAAGCTGAGGCGATATTTAAAATGAACCATCACATTTTTCAGCTCCAGCCTTGGAAGTGTTAAGTGGGAGATGTGTCAAACGTAAGTGGAGGTGGTGGGTAGTAAGTTTCGAGAGCCTAAAGGGCAAGAGAGAGGCTCAGGCTGGACATACGGGTGTGTGAGGCCTCAGAAAATGAGTTTAAAGCCAACCTGGATGAACTCATCAAAGGAGTGGATGTCAGACAAGGAGCGCACAGAGTGTTTCAACAGGAAGCCTGGAGTATTTCAACATTAAGAATTTTGGAAGATGGCGAGTAGCTAGCAAAGGAGATTAAAAAGAATCAACAAGTACTCATTCAAACCAACGCCCTCCTCAGTGCGCATCACCCATCCCCCCCTCCCCCTCCATCAACCCTCACTTTGTCCTCTGTATTTAAGAGTCTCTTACGGTTTTCCTTCTTCCCTCTCTGTTCGTACCTATTTTCCCCTTTCCCTCCCCCATAGTCTTCTGTTAAGTTTCTCAAGTTCCACATATGAGTGAAAACACATGGCAAATGTCTTTCTCTGACGGACTTATTTCACTCAGCATAATGCCCTCCAGTTCCATCCACGTTGTTACAAATGGCAGGATTTCATTCTTTCTCACTGCCAAGTAGTATTCCATTGTATATATAAACCACATCTTCTTGATCCATTCATCGTCGATGGACGTTCATTGAGGAGGACACTTGACGGCTGAGCACTGGGTGTTGTACGTAAGCAATGAATCGTGGGAACCTACACCCCAAACCAGGAGCACACTCTGTGTTAGCTAACTTGACAATAAATT
Organism: Crocuta crocuta; assembly: GCF_008692635.1. NCBI lineage: Eukaryota > Metazoa > Chordata > Mammalia > Carnivora > Hyaenidae > Crocuta > Crocuta crocuta. The sequence goes on along the minus strand of NW_027529424.1, from coordinate 8,220,657 downwards.
ATATTTTAAAACAAGAAGCAACCCGTGAGCTAAAAGGAATACATGCATGTGATAATTCATATATTATATCATGAGGGATATGCACATGTCAGATACATAGTGAGTGTATGCATACTGAGTGAGCAAGAAGTTAGGCTTCAAGTCTGGGTGTTTAATAGACAGCCTCACATTTAATCATGACATAAAGAAAGGGAAATCAATCTATTTGTGAAAGAACAGACATGGTATCGTGTGAAAGGCAGTGACCCAAATGCAAGGGTACACATTTAACAACTCGTGGAGAGAAACATCACTTGCCCTTTAGGAAAGAAAGAAAATAAAACCATAGAAGATTCAGTCGCCTATCTGGGGAAGCAAGTGGAATTAACTCATTTAAAGGAACTTAATTTTCTTAGCACAATCAACTTGCTTCTTAAAGAACCTCTGAATGTCATTTTTCCCCCCCAGACAGATGTGTCTTCAAATCCCCATTTCTGCTGCTGCCTGAGCCCTTTTGGTGATTAAGCATCCACAGTGATATGCTGTGTTCTAAATCTAACACCTCCTTTGCTAAGCGCCCCTCCTTCTTTAACACCAGCAAAGGGTATTAAAGCTCTGGAAATATGCTCCTGAAAGCCACCCGCTGCGCCATTCCCTACTCTATGGGCGATAAGGAAGTACTTTCTTATGCCTGTAATTTTGAAGGCAGAGACCGCATGTCAGCAAACATTTTCTGTAAAAGGTCAGACTGTAAATATCTGGGGCCTTGAGGGCCACACAGCCTCCGTGCGGCTGCAGCTACTCAGCTGGCTGCGAGGGGGTGACAGAGGCCTCATACAACATCCAAGTAGGCGGTGTGGCCGGGTTCCCACAAACCTTGACTCAGGAAAGCAGGCTGCGGGTCTAGACCCACCTTGGCCGGCCCTGCCTCCAACCACAGACCAATCCCTCTTAGCCTCAGACCCTCACTCACCCTAGAGGCACCTTTCCAGTCCCATAAACACCCATTGAAAGAAGGGGTCTCCACACAATGGAGGAAAAGCAAAATGAACATTCTATCGCTTCTGCTGATGCTTTCATCTTGGAGGGTTTCTTAACTCAGAACAGCGCATTTTACTGTGAAACAAAGCAGCTGCGTAGGGAAAGGTTTTGTGGAACCGCAATATCGCTCAATTCCCCCCGGGGTCCCCGGGAGCGTATTACAGAGCAGGGCTATCAAATGGTGAAACGAGAAATTCCATTACCTGTTATGTAATATTGTTCAAATACATGCGTATCTCTTTGGCGCACGGTATATATTTTCTTGGCATTGATCTGAAAGAGCTAGAGGAAAAGGAAATTTGAATTTTAATGTGATATCCTCTTTGCTTTTGTCGTTAAGTTTCTAAGATCTGACTCTTCCAAAGTGTATTTAATGTAGTCGGAGATTAACCTCACCTTCTGTCTCGTAGCACCTGTGGAGGGTTTCACGTATTCCTTTCAAAGCCCCTTTCAAGACGAAGATTCAAAGAAAGATCTTCTGTCCATGGAAGGTTTGATATAAAGAGCCCATTAGCAAACTTAAAATGTGTAAATTACACAGAAGGTTCTAAGATGCGGTCTAAATCGTTGGAACAGTGGGCCTCTTCCCCAAAGGTTAATGTACAGAGTGGGCACTTGTTTTAACAATAGGTTGAAAATAATACCCAGGAAATCACCTTCATGATCATAAGATGGATGGCTTTGTACGGCGGATGTGTATTATGATATGAATGTCTGTAGAACAATTTTATTCTTCCTTTACGGCACTTTGCTCTGCAAACAGAGCATTAAAATGCAGGGCTGAATCCATCCCAGAGAATGGGTCTCAGAGCTCATCGAGACAGCGGCTTTAACCCTGGGCAGATATGGTAATAAAGATCTCTATTATACCTGGTGGGGGGGATCGGTGTTTTGTCAATATTTTATAATAAGATCATCATCTTCTATAACCTACACTCTGTAAGTGCAAAGAATGGGACCAGGACTCACAAATAAAATGGAAGCAAGTGACATACATATGTCACGCCCATATATAACACCCTTTTGGGGGACATGGGGGCTCAGTTGGTTAAATGTCCAACTCTTGATTTTGGCTGAGGTCATGATCTCACAGTTTGTGAGTTCAAGCCCCACATCAGGATCTGCACTGATGGCATGGAGCCTGCTTGGAATTCTCTCTCCCTCTCTCTCTGCCCCTGCCCCCCCCCAAAATAAATAAATAAACATTTATTTTTGTAAAAGCTAGNGCAGAGAGAGAGGGAGACACAGAATCCAAAGCAGGCTCCAGGCTCTGAGCTGTCAGCACAGAGCCCGAGGTGCAGCTCAGACCCACGAACTGTGAGATCATGACCTCAGTCAAAGTCAGACACTCAACCCACAGAGCCATCCAGGCGCCCCTCCACTACCCTGATTCTTAATACTTGTCAGTGGTCTATACAAATGTAGCTAAAAGTCTCTCCCCTACTCTGCTGGAGGGATATGATAGACAGCTATTTGCACACCATGCCTGGGGTCAGAGTGGTTCCACTAATTTATGAAATTTCCCGTAACAACATTTTGCCTGTTGTCAGAAAATCAACACATGACTCGACGACTGGTCTGCAGGCTAAGGCAAGAAAAGTGCTGGATTCAAACACTCCTTGAGGACTTCAACTACATGTGAGGGGCTGAGCCTGACCTGACAGAAGGGGAAAAGGGAGAAAGAAGTGCTTGCTACCTCCTGATGCGGGGCTCCCACACCTTCCCATATGCCTGCTTCTGGAACCCTCCGCCCCCTCCAGGAGAGGCCACTGTCCCAGGTTACAGAGCGAACAACCGATCTCAGAAAGGGCGACGTGCCCACAGTCACACAGTTTTACGTGGAGCCGTGAGCCCATATTTCTCCAGTTTGAAATCATGTGGGGTGAGTTAGGTACATGAACTTAACTTTTAAAAAATAATTACATTTGGGACCATTAAGCTCCAAGCAATGAGGCCTTTGAGATTTTAAGAAAGAAAACACACACACACACACACACACACACACACACACACACTCTTAGATTGGCACAGTTTTTGATTTTGGTTTTGCCTCAAAGTAGAATTCTCCTTAAGCTTCAAGATGAACGGAGGATACAAGTAGATCCCTCCTTCTTGCTTGGCGTTCAGTTATCTGTGGACTCGGCACAGAGCTGAAGGATGGGTTTCTTAGGCAGGATGTGAGGCTCTAGAACAATCCAACTTGCTGAATGGCCATCTTCTCCTGGAATCTGGCATCAAGGACATGATGACCCAGGAGAGAAGGTAATATTCTCCAACTCAACAGCTGTGGGCCCCGCAGAAAAAAATATTGGTTGGAGACTGGTTATTCTCCATCTGCACGACCCCATGACCCTGTCTGGTACATTCTACGTGAGCGTGGGACATGATGTGTTATTTACTGAGCCTCTTTTAAACGCCCGCATTTGGGCATCTGTAATTTAAGCGGCGAGGCCGTGGGTCTCCTCATCTCCATGTCCCCCACCAGATGCCGCAAGTCCAGAAGGCCGAGAGCCGGAACGCTCCCCCATACAGCAACTTCCGTTTCCAGCTTCCTCATCTGAGCATTTTATGCCTTACCAGCTCACACGTCTTTCCTGCATAGGATTTCCTTCCCGTGTTTGGTTGTTTTGTTTTAGGTAAGATTGATAAACCACGGAGAAGTCAACTTTGAAAAGATTTTTCAGGATTCATTTCAGGAAGCACACTTCTTTAAAGAGCCGTCTCTAAATTATAACACACCAATGTAACACCAGCCTGCTTATCAAGACTGAGTGGCGCTCGCTCTCTCTCTCTCCTTCTCTGTCTCTCTCCTGCCCTCCACCCCCCACCTGACTAGGATGGTTTCAGCACAGAGAGCAATAAAAACAGCCTCAGTGGTGTGAGGGAAAACCTCTGGTCTGTAGAACTGGCCAACCTCTACCCCCATGACTGACTTCCGGTGGCCAACATGATTGTCACTGAACATGAATTCGAGAAGAGTCCCATCAACAGATTTTTGTCTTTTTGAAGCTCTGTCTGAGGGCAGGGTCACAAATCATGTAACCCTGTGGATTTAGGGACAACCACGTTTGTGATGTACAAGAAACTAAAATCTGTTTCTCCTCTACTCTTCAGAAACTCTTTGTGACAAAGAATCCGGAAGCCATGGCTGTACAGAATCCGACTTCTGTTTCTCTCTTGAGCCCCCATCTTCTTATCAACATGAGATGCCTTGTTTTGATAGCCAAGATTCCTCTCAGGGGAAATGACGCTCTAATATTATTTAATATCTTTGGGACTCCCTGCAGCCTAGTTCTCTAATTCATGAGATTGAAGCCTTCAAGGAAAGTTCTTCAGGCCCTACACGAGTTTGAGAAAAAAAACTTGGTACCCCTGGCCATTCCTACATTTTGAAGTACTCATTTTTTAAAAATTTTTTAATTTATTTTTATTTTTTGAGAAAAAGAGACTGAGTGTGAGCAGAAGAGGGGCAGAGAGAGATGGAGACACAGAGTCTGAAGCAGNCAAGGAGTGTGGCTGCATTCACCAGCTGTGCATGGACTTGAAAGCAAATTGTGCTTGGAGCTGGGGGTTAACTTTGATGGGTCTAGATCCAGCCCCTGGAAGCCCCAGTAGTTATGTCCTAACAGTGCTGAATAAAGAGACATAGATGCGTGGACATGGGTTAAAAACATGTTAAAATATCTGGAGGACACTTTTACCAACAGAATGTGACTGGCTGTCACCCCATCTGCAAAAGAAGCACAATTTAACAGCTCCTTCCTCGTTGTAAATTTTTATTCCCTAATATGCCGAACTACTTGTGGGCTTCCTGTGATGTGCACAGTCCACTTTGGAGACCATCGTCAAGGTCATTAAACTCTGAAAATGCAAGTGACAGATTCGTACATGGTGCTGAAATGGGAGTTTCAAAAACTGAAACATAAAACATCAAATTGGGGCTGCATTCCCTTTCGATGCTCCAGAGATGCTACGTGTGGCCATGGGAGTTTCTCCTCCTCCTAGGCCTCCCCAAAGAAAAGCACATAATTCAGAAAATATTGAACAAAAGCATATATCCCAACAACTATATCTGGTAGCATTTTATGAGAGAAGATTCTAATTTATAAAAGGCGAGAATGAACCAAGAAAAGCACACGATATGAAGCAAAAAGAAAGATACCGAGCACATGTCCTGTCCTAGAAGGGAGGATGCTGTTGGAGCCAAGAATGGCCACCATCACATTGGCACAGCATAGCACCGGGTCGTCTGAGGAATAGCAATAGAAATAAAGGTATCGGGTAAGAAAACTTCTGACTCTCGATTTCGGCTCAGGTCATGATCCTGGGGTCACGGGATCGAGCCTTGTATCGTGCTCTGAGCTGAGCATGGAGCCTGCTTGGGATTCTCTCTCTCTCTCTCTCTCTCTTTCTCTCTCTGCCCCTCTCCCCTGCTCTCTCTCCATAAAAATTAAAAAAATAAAAGGCCAGAGGTGGTACATGTCACCTAGAGAGGACTGAGGGGACTCTGGTGTGCTGTTACCACTCAATCCCCTACCTGGGCACTTTGGAGCTGTTGACTTTGTGAAAATTCCTCAAACTGCCTGTAAACAATTCACACATTTTTCTGTCTATTTCAAAGAAAAAGTTTGTTTTTAAAATGATGGAAAGCTAATTTGATAACTAATTTGATAAAAATAGTTTGAATAATGCCTCCTAGTGGTTGCTCTCTGATATTCAGAAGCTAAGGGATTCTGTCTTTCCCTCAGAACCATTGAAGATAATTAGAAATTCTCAGAAGCTAGATTTGGTGATCTTTAAATGTCCCCTGACATAGGAAACTCACTCTTAAAATGACCTGTAATCTTGAAGGTGACAGGACCCCTCCATGACATGAGGGCAAATGCAAAGAGAGAGAGAGACAGAGAGGGAAGCCTGAGAGCCTGAGCGGGAGGATACTTAATTAGTTTGGGGCTAGAAAAAGCATCTTCATCTTTAGTTCATGCAGAGATCAGCTCAGTTGTGGAGGGACCTTAGGACAGACTGGTTCAAGATGTCATCCTTACCTTTTGGGAGCCTCAAAAATTTTCTGAATATAATGAGTCCCAAAGGGCTAGTGACCTTGTGATCTAATGTCACCCCCTGTATCAGACATCATACAACCATGACTAACTCTTCATCAGCATTTGAAGTTCAAAATCCACGTGCACACACACAAAGGTAACACATTTCTTACATCAGAGCCTTTTGTTTCCTCTGTGCAACTACGAACCAATTTTCTTGGGCTGCCATTTAAGATGACTTATTCCCATTTTCAATCCGTTTCCCCATTTCATATAAAGACTTTAGCTTTCTGGTAGGAAGGACCAGCCTCTCTGTGCATTTCCCCCTTGTGTTTGTTCTATTTTCTTTTTGGGCTTTCTGAAGGGACCAAACTGTCTGAGGTCTGTTGATGAATCACTTGTCTCCGGATCCTTCCCCCAAAGCCACGCCACACAATTCATTGCCAGGTAATGTGCTTCCTCCACCCCAGCCCATGTGGCTACACTGATTTAAGAGACTCCACTGATTCTGAGGCTCAAGGAGGTGCCACAGAAGAGGATTTCTGGATTTTGTGGCAGTGACAAGAGGTGGCCAAGAGGGACCCAGCCAGCTCTGCCATGCTCCCCAAGCTTTGACGGGACAGGTCACAATCGCTTGGGTATGTCTAAAGCGTCCAGTTCCCCATGGGTGTCGCCATCCTTTGTGATATCCTTTCTTTTTTATTTTTTTATGAGATGTGGGGGGCAGGTATGGGCAGAGAGAGAGGGAGAGAGAATCCTAAGCAGGCTCCATGCTCAACACAGAGGCCAACATAGAGCTCGATCCCATGACGGGGATCATAACCTGAGCCGAAATCAAGTGGCAGATGCTCAACCAACTGAGCCATCCAGATGCCCCCGTACCTCCTTTCTATAGGAATTCTGGGTTCTTCACTACCCCTGGGTTGACCACAAATTCCCCCTGGTCTGTTTGGCACATCCATTGAATAGGTAACACTCACAGGACAGGGATATGAAAGCTCTAACCATGGACACAACTCTGGAAAAGGTGAGTATTTCCTACATTCCCGGCTGCCCCTTTCTATGTCCCTTCTCCCTTCATACTTTCCATTCTGTCCCATGTCCTCAATAAACCCACACCAGAGTGTCTATCTTACCACACCTGAACTTAACTAATTATATCTGCAAAGACCCCATTTCTAAATAAGGTCACATCCTGAGGTTTGGGGTGGACACAAATTTAGCGGGACACTATCTGACCCAGCACATCTGCCAAAGAGCAAGTTGTTTTTAGCTGCGTGACCCAGGCAGATGTGGGTCTGAAGGAAGTATGTAATCCATGTGCTTTAAGGAACTGCCTCAGAGGCACGCCAGCTGAGCCTGGGTGCTGGGCTCACTCTGTCATTTGCCTCATATTCTTTTTTATTTTTTTATTTAAAAATTTAAAAAAAAATTTTATTAAAAATATTTTTAATGCTTATTTATTTTTGAGAGACAGAGAGAGAGAGAGAGAGAGAGAGTGTGACCAGGGGAGGGGGAGAGAGAGAGGGAGACACAGAATCCGAAACAGGTTCCAGGCTCTAAACTGTCAGCCCAGAGCCTGACATGGGGCTCGAACTCACAAACCGTGAGATCGTGACCTGAGCTGAAGTCAGACCCTTAACCGACTGAGCCACCCCGGCACCCCTGCTTCAATATTCTAAATATGCATTTAGGATCATAAATATAGTTGCCTATGTCCACATATGCTGCCTTTTTCTCTGTAGAGCTGAAGGAACTTTGCTCTCTCTTAGGTCTTAGCAAAGATTCTCCCAAAATGAGGACACTTATCATTTGGAAGACTCAGTGCATTCCTGCCAACCATCATTCCAAAAAGATTACCATCCAAGCGGCCTTAGCACACGTGAGCAGACTGTCAAGGGGTGAGCCTGGTCAGGAGTGAGCTTTCCTACAGAGCTGATGGTTTAAAATATTCCTAAAAACCTAAACACAGCACACCGAGAAGCACACACTCTTAAGTCGGGGGGCCTGGGTCAGGAAACCATCGTCACCCATCGTTAGCTGTGTCGCCTGGCACCAGCCAGGTAAGCTCCTGGGTCCCCAGTGCTCCCATCGTGTTGTTACAACACGGCAACAATGACACCCACCTCATGGGGCTGCTGCAAGAACGAACTGGGAGCATCTGAGCAAAGCACCAGGCCGCGGGGCGGTCAGGTAGATGGCTCGATGGGGGCGAAATCGGCTCTGGGAGTGTGTGGTCAGACAGGCCCCCTGTGCACCGTGCCGGAAGCAGTCCAAAGGGGAGGCCGGAGGCCTGACGCACCAACCTAGGATTTCATGGCTTAGCAAGCGACGGGTCACAGCCAGCTCCACCTGCAGCTCCCATTGGAGTTTCCCAGGCCCGACGGTCAGCCCGCTGAACAATTCCCTTGGGGTGTTTCTTTTTCTTTTTACAACTTTTTTTGGTTTTATTTATTTTTGAGACAGAGACAGAGCATGAGTGGGGGAGGGGCAGAGAGAGAGGGAGACACAGAATCTGAAACAGGCTCCAGGCTCTGAGCTGTCAGCACAGAACCCGATGTGGGACCCAAACCCACAGACCGTGTGATCATGACCTGAGCCGAAGTCGGATGCTTAACCGACTGAGCCACCCAGGTGTCCTCCCTTGGGTTGTTTCTATCGGTGTCCCCAGGGAGGGGACATCACACCATCAGTGCTCACAGAATTCATTCACTCCTTGATCCACGTGTAAATTAAACTCCTCCAACACACACACACACACACACACACACACACACACACACACAGTAGTTTATAAACCCCCAGAGGCAGGGAGTCTGTCTGTCTACCTTGTTCTCTGATATATCCTCAGTACCCAGAATGTGTCTGACACCAAACAAGACTATCAACAACATCAACAACGACACCCACGGCTATTACTCTTGTTATAAACTGAACGTTTGCATCCCCCTCCCCCAGATTCATGAGTTGAAGCCCTGACCTCTGATGTGATGGTGTTGGAGGTGGGGCTTTGGGAGGTGAGTAGTTACGTTAGGTGTAGAGGAGGTCATGATGCGATTGGTGGTCTGATAATAGAAGACCAGAGCTCTCTGTCCATCCACCAGGCAGAAAGGGAGTTCTCACTGGGAACAGAACCTGCCACCACCTTGATCTTGGACTTCCAGCCTCCACAACCATGAGAAATAGATGCTGGAGCCACCCGGTGTATAGTATTTGGTCAGAGCAGCCCACGCTGACGAGGAGGGTAGGCGATGTTCCCGTGTGCCACGGCCCGTCCTCAGGACTCCCTACGGGTGATCCCACTTGACCACCAGCCTGTCACCACCAGGACAGGGACACATCCAGAGATAAGTAGCTTGCCTCCTGTCTGGTTCTCTGCTGTTGGCAGCGCCCAGAGGCCCATCTCTTCACCTGGGAAGGGGCGGAAGGGATGCACCACAGGGAGATCAGAGCTGAACCTTCTGCGTGAGACATAGGGAGAGACAGAGACAGAGTCGGGGAAACATAGAAAGAGAGAAAAAGAACTCAGTGAGAGAGAGAAAGGCGAGAAAGACATGTCAGCATCGCCAAAGGAGCGTCTCCTTGGATTGCAGTGTCTGACAGCCACTGTGTGAGTGAAAATGCCAGCCCTGTGGTGTCTGGGATGTTCACAAGAGCCCGTGGCTGGCGGCTCCCACGGAGCCCACCCACAAAGCTCTGCGAGTCTCAGGAGGGGCGGCTGTGAGTTTTCAGTGTCTCTCCACTCGACTTCGGATGCCAGTCCTTGAATCACACTGTGAACCCACAAGGAACGTGGCACATATACCAGAAAGTCACGGTTGCTAGCTTCAAAATGACGTCCCCAACCCGCCCCCCTCCGGAACAAACAGTTCTGGAAGAATACTTATAGAAATTTCCAGGACAAATGAAAGAGGCAGGTCCTAGAATCGCACATTTAAAGATGCACACAACCTGCCAAAGGTAACAAGCACGTATCTAAATGTGGTCAGAGCCGTGTAGACGTTGCCTTCCGGATTCTGCACGTAGGATCTACAGGACAGTGGGGCTTGCCCCTTGCCTTTGCCTGGAGCATCCTTCCCTGCAGACACCACCTCTTTGCCTCCATCTTGAGGGTTTTGTTTTCTCCTCTTCTCAGTGGCGTCTCTGCTCTGCATGGATACATTGGGTCACCTAAGAATCAGATGGACAGAGCACCTGGGTGGCTCAGTCGGTTAGGCATCTGACTCTTGGTTTCAGTTCAGGTCACGGTTTCGTGGGTTTGAGCCCCGCTTTGGGGTCTTCGCTGGCAGTACAGAGCCTATTTGGATCTCTCTCTCTCTCTCCTTCTCTCTCTCTGCCCCTCTCCTGCTCACATTGTCTCTATCTCTTTCAAAATAAATAAACTTAAACAGACAAACAAAAAAAGAATCAGATGGGCGCACTGCACATCTTCCCACAGAATAACACTTGCAAAAACCTTGCAAATCACTTTGTGACATTCATAGGCCCCCTGACACGCTTACATATATTCTCCGAGGGTTTTTGTTCTCGAAAAACTGTTCTATGGGTGGCATTATACAAATACAGTATCAACAACAAACATAGGCACAACTGACGAGAATATCTGGAGGTCTTCTGCTGACATCACACTGCTCACCCTTGTCTCTCGTTCTAAAGACCTCAGCCCCCCGTCTGATGATATTCTAGAGTTTACAGATTCAAATAATCCAGTACATTCTGTGTGCTCCTCACAATTCTTCAAGGGAGATAGTGACACTTTGGGGTAAGCTTTCAGTGAATCAACTCCAGATAACCGAGAATTAAATTAGGGGCCCCTGGGTGGCTCAGTCTGTTAAGCATCCAGCTTTGGCTCAGATCATAACCTCATGGTTGGTGGGTTTGAGCCCCATGTGGGGGCTCTGTGCTGACAGCTGAGAGCCTGGAACCTGCTTTGGATTCTGTGTCTCCATCTCTCTCTCTTCCTCCCCCATTCAGGCTCTGTCTCTGTCTCTCTAAAAAATAAATATTAAAAAAAATAATAAGAATTAAATTATATTTTTTTCTCAATTTCAAAAGCTAGCAGGTTTTTGATAGTGGAGAGAGTGTTCCTCCCCAGTCCTTCCCTGATCCATGTGGAGAGACACCATTCACGCAATGCTCTGGCCTTGTGCTAACACTTCACTCGTTTTCAGAGAAGGAGGCTAAGAGTCTGGGAGTCTGAAAAGAGAAACTTCCTCCTCTTGGGAGGAAGTCGCCGTAGACAGGATACCTTCTGGGTATGGGAGGTTTGCAGGACTCCAGAGAAATCTATTCCAACAGGGTTAATGTTAGGAAACCCACTGACCTGTGCATAGAAGCCACATTTCCCAATATTACTAACTTTCTTAGTAATAAAAGTCACTTTTGGAAGCTGTATCTTCCTGAATCTTCCATCTTATTTTCTCAGTTGTGTAGAGCTCACATGAGGAAGAGGCATATTATTTACTGAGAAAGTCTCTCAACCCCCAATCTTGGTCTAAGGAAATGGCTGTGGAACATTTAATCCAATCTGTCTGTTGGGAAATGGTTCAAGGAGCCATTGGTAAAGGTGTGGCCTCACTGGACACTGTGTGACTGTAGTAGCCAGAGACCCCATCACACAAGTGCATCCTAGAGCTAAGTCATTCATGTACGTAGATCTTGGGTGTAGTTTTCATCGGACAATCTTCCAAAATCAGAACTCAGGTCTTATCATTTCACTCCTTCCTAGCCCGTATAAAATCCATTCAAATATCCTGATGCCCCCTACCTATCTACCCTTTCAAGCTGATAGAATTCCCTTTCTGGCTTCTGTTGACTAAAGTAAACCTTGCCACTTACTCATTGCTTTCCAAGATTTATCAACCTGAGGGGCTGTTCTGCAAATTGTTCTATCTACATTCAGGACTTTGGGTGCGAAGCACTTCTGCAGCTTGTTGGATGTCCTGATTCTCACCTTCCTCTTTCTTGGGCTTACTTTCCAGCTTCCCATCTGCTTTCTGGTTTCCTGAAACCCTCACCTCACCTCACCTATTCAGTCTCCCCTAATTCCACTTCCCCTTACGCCTCCATACTTACAGACAAAAACGCGAATATAATGATGGTAAATTACATGACCTTTTTAACAAAAGGAAAGCTATAAATTCGTGCATTTCCCCATCTCCATTCTTTAATAATTCCACTAATCCTTGGGACTCGTGTGATCAACATGTAACCAGTCCCCATGTTGGGCTCAGGGAGTCAACTCAGTCAACAGACACTCTGTCCTTTCGTACGTCTTATGTCACTGTGTTTTGGCTTCCAACTATGCTACTAATGGCAACTGTCATTCGTGAAGGCTCTCCCAACAGCAGAGAATAGAAGAGCTCGGACTTATTGGTAGGTTGGTTGGTTACTTGGATGGTTGGCTTTACCTACTGAGCCCTGACAAATAACCTGATGATTCTGGTTGGGCTGCCAATCAGTACTGTTCACTTCAAAACACCTGGCTGGGGTGGGGATCATGACACGGAGCTGCCCAGACCTGCAGGATCCCTATGTCCCACCCACACAAGTCCCAAATGGAGTCCGCCAGGGAATGCTCTTGGTTCCTGTTTTCTGTGCTTTTTCCACCAGCGTGAAAGAATTTAAGATCCTTCTCTGGTTGCTTACGTAAAATCGTGGTCAAGTCCAAAACCCCATATTAACACAAGCACAGCACGGCCTTTGGTGTTTAAGAGAAAGGAGCAGGCAAGGACTAATATCTTCAATGCTCTCAGCTGTGAACTGAATTTACACAGCAACCAGCAATACCAGTGAAAGTGGCGAAGATGACAAGAGAGTCATTCTTCTTGCTCGCAGCCTGAATCCTAAATCCAATAATTCCTTCAGTTCTTGGTACCCTGTTTCTTTTTTTTTTTAATTTTTTTTAAAATGTTTTATTTATTTCTAGGAGAGAGAGAGACAGCGTGAGCAGGGGAGGGTCAGAGAGAGAGGGAGTCACAGACTGAAACAGGCTCCAGGCTCCGAGCTGGCAGTCAGCACAGAGCCCGACGCGGGGCTCGAACCCACGAACCGCGAGATCAGGACCTAAGCGAAAGTCGGACGCTTAACCGACTAAGCCACCCAGGCGCCCCCTTGGTACCCTGTTTCTAAGGTAAAGTGTTTTCTCCAAATTTGGCTGCAGAGGCTGAGGAGAACCAAGTCCTTGGATCTGTTTGAAGGACTAGACTGCGTCATAAGTCGGGTGTATTTTCCGCTTGCTCCTTGGATGAAAGTGGCCACTGTTTCTTGTGCCTGCCGTCTTCCGGCTATGACACAGCCTGGAAGAAATCATTTGTCCATCTGGTCTTCCTCAACCTGTACGCCTGGACACTGGGGCCAGTGAAATGCCTCTTATTTTCAGGGCTCTCGTGATGTCTAACAGAAGGATGTTGAGTAAACTAAGGTATGCTAGTACCCCACGCTGGAGTGTCCCTATGACCCCACTGCTCCAACATGACCAAACCAGCAATGCTTTTTCTCCGGAAAGATGAGCCTGCACGATGGCTCCCTACAGATGAAGAGAGCCAAGCTCATACATTAAAATTAGAATCCCCTGCTTGGACAAGTTTCAGGTGTTCCGAGAGCAGGGCTGTTAAGTAAGCAGCACCTCGCTGTTTCCCAGTGGTAACAGCAGGATGGAGCCCACAGGGAACAGCTACAGGTAGACAGAACTTTAATGCACCCGTTCAGCGTGCAAGGACTCCAGGCAGAACATACCATAAAGGAAAACATTTAGCGTTTCACTCTTCATGACCAAGAACGAGCTTTTACAGCAGTGATAATATCCGTAGGAGCAGAAGTCATTGTGGTCTGAACATAAGATGAATGCAAATGACAAATAAAGAAAGTGGAGGAAGTCTTCAAAGCACAGCAGATTGTCTGAAGAGCTAACATAAAGACACATCTGTGCTTCCCAGGTTTGATGAAGCCCTGTAGCCAATTTGCAGAATCACCGAACCTTTAGTACCTGAATCCAAATCCAGACTTCAGGCTCACTGTTACCCTGTGCAGGCAGGCTTTTCTTTGTTCCTTAACCACACCAGCTCTTTCAGTAGGGGAAAAATCTACAATATTATCTGCAAGTCCTTGTAATCCACCTGTAGAGTGACATTCTAGAGCCAGGAGAGCAAGACTAGCTGAGCCGGCACTTCAAGAACAATCTCGCTCTGTCGTTTGCTCTAGCACCCACCTGATGTCTCAGCCTTAGTTTCTACACCTTTAAATAGATATTAACATCCAAAATTTCCTTTTGGTGGACTAAATCAGATCATTTGCAGCCATTTAAAATAGCACTGACCCCCTGTGGCACCGCATAAGATAAAAAGATTTTTGTCTGTATGTTTAACTTTTCATCTAGACATTCTGGCATCATCATGGATAAAACCCATTTTAACTAAGGACCTCAACAAAAATCCTGAAGTCCCTGAGTGATAATAATCTTTAATCCAATGAAATTTGTCCAAACAATGAGGTCAGCTGTAAATTCTACATTTAAAAGAACATTTTGCGAGTGAAGATTGTATGTATTTTTCAAACAGCTCAAAGATTCTTTTCTCCATTTACTTCCACATTATTTGGGTTTTTTTCACACATTCAGAAGCAGAGAAAGTTATCACTCCAACATAGGTCCTTCCTGTTTCATAAATACCACAGTGAGGATTAACAATTTGTCAAAAAGTTCTTTATAAAAATTTGAACCATGTTTTAGGATGTGGTTCAGGTGACAACCATTTTGTAGCGAAAGCCAGTCTGAAAAAAATGGAACCATTCTTTAGCCATTATTTTTATATTTTCTTCGTTTACAATTTTTGGACATTACAGCTGGTTTCTGCATCTATTGTCCCACATCATACACAGATGGAGAGATGACTGAGAAAGACTGAAGATGTTCTACTTTACAAAAGTCTAAGAGTTTAAAAACCCAGGCAGGAGACACTCAATTCTCAGGACCAACATAAAAGAAAAGATCTTACATCCCCAAACTCTACCGAGAGGCCTCAAAAAAACCTAGTGATTCTCAACATCGGCTCAAGTGAGAATCATCTGAAGAGCTATAAAAATACCGTTGCCTCAGCCTCACCCCAGACTAATTAAATCAGATTTGTGCCTTCATAAACTAGCCCAGATTGATCATTTCAGACAATTATAGCATCAGTGCTCAAAACCTTTGTTATCACATAGAATTTTCCATCTGTGACTGTAGTGGGTTGAACAGTACTCCCCTCCCCTGAGTTCATATCCACGCCGAACTGCAGAATGGGACCTTAGTTGAAAACAGGGTCTTTGCAGATGTGATTAGTCAAGGATTGCTATGAGCTCATATGGACGAGGTGGATATAGATGCAATGACTGATGTCCTTATAAGAATAGCAGAAGACACAGAGACACACAGAGAGAAGAAGGCCACTGGAGTCAAAGGCAAGGATTGACTGATGCAGTCAAAAGCCAAGAAACACCTCGAGGCCACCAGAGCTGGAAGAGGTGAAAAGCTGCTCCTTCTGGAGGGGTCATGGCCTTGTAGACACCTTGACTTTGGGTGGATAGCCTCCAGGACTGTGGAAGTTTCTGTTGCATGAAGCCACCCCTTTTGCGGTACTCTGTTACAGCAGCCCCAGGACACTAATACAGCAAACCCCTCCTCAGTTTTGGATTCCAGAAAATACTACTGAGGAAGGCAATTCTTAACTTCAGTGGACATATGAATCATACTGTGAACATGGGCTCTTTCTGAATATGAAAATATTATGCAATCTCACAGTCTGTGGGAATCCAAAATTAGGGTAGGTGTTGAACCCCTGACCTTTCACCTTCCATATTGTCCTTTCTTCAAGACTGAAGCTTGAGTGGCTACATCCCAGGCCTCTCCCCTCTCCCAACACTGACCTTCCCGGTGGACTAGAAAGAAGTGAATGTTAACAGCATCATAATCCTTCAAAGTTGAATCCAAGTGTGCCATGACTGGGCCCTCTTGGCTCATGATCTTTATCCCTTTATCAACTATGGATCTCATGAAAGAAGAACTCATTTTCTTTTAGAATACCAAGTCTCAAGGGCCTTTGGGTATGGGTCAGCACCCTTTCATTATGCTAAAAGACTGAATTGCGGTATGAATTGTCAAGACAGGATGTAACAAGTAGGGGCAGAGGGACTAGTGTGTACGTTCCCTAGACTGCTGCTTCTCAAGTCTAGTACACTTATATATGTAACTAAAACAGTATTTGGGGGGAAAAAATCCCCTTGGCATTTGCAAGGCACTCTGGTGTTTTTTTAATTCTATTTTTGAGAGAACGCGAGCAGGGGAAGGGCAGAGACAGAAAAGGACAGAGGATCTGAAGCAGACTCTACACTGACAGTGAGCCTGATGTGGGGCTTGAACCCATGAACTGCAAGATCATGACCTGAGCTGAGGTTGGATGCTCAACTGACTGAGCCACCCAGGCGCCCCGTGGCACTGTGGTATTTTATACTCTCTCTTTTCAGTCTGACATTGATGCACTAAATTGATTTCATGCCCCACATGAGAGTCAAATTCTCAGCTGAAGAGATGCCTAACAGGGGGATTTGATCACGGATGGGGCATTAGATAATACCAAGGATCATGGTTCTTTGGGTTGCTGTGATAATGGCGCCGTGGTTCTCCAAAAGAGAGCACTTATTTATCAGAAACACAATGAGACACAAATCTGGACTCATTTCCTTCTCCGTGTTGGGGGTCCTGACGAGCTTGGCTCAGAGAGTGGGCTGATCAGCAGTGGGACTGCTGGGTGTTGGGCTGACGCTGGCACTCTTTCCAGGTGAGGCTGGTCCCCAGAATTTGTTTTAAAATACCTCAGCTAAGGGCAGAAGAGGGAGCGAGATGGTAGGTATTCTCGTTGGCATCCTTATATTTCCTTGGAAAAGAAGTTCATTTGAACGTGGTAAAAAACAACAACAACAACAAAAAACCCCCCAAAAAAACAATCACGACAACTCACTTTAAGCAATGTTTCCATCCAGAATACCATCACCCTGCTTATTAGATGTGGAGCTAAAACATACTGAGCATTTATTGTGTGGCAGTCCCTGGGCAATGAGGTTTATATAAATTATCCTTATGGAGAAGTTACACTCAGAAATTACAGACAGGTAAACTGAGACACAGAGAGTTTTGTGTTTCTTTAAGTAATTTCTCAAGGTCACAAATCTACTTAGTAATGGAGCCAGACTGAGATCACAGGAAGACAGCCTGATGCCTAAGGTCCTCCTATCGGTGAGTACAGATCCCTTGTCCCCAGATCAGAGGGCCCATGAGAAAGTGCTCTTGACCACTGGGTCCGAGTTGACTTGGAATTCAGGGCCCATGAGAAAGTGCTCTTGACCACTGGGTCCGAGTTGACTTGGAATTCAGAAACACGCCACACAAAGATGATACAAAGCACTAACACAGTGCTTGATGTTGCACAAATATTGTTTAATTTAGTCTGCATAAAGACCCCTATGTGCTCGCTGAGGGCTTTGGGACTGAGTTTACTCCAGCTATAAAACGGGTGAATCAAGGGTGCTAAGAGGAGCCTACAGTCATGAAAACATAACTGCCATTGGTGAATAAATCCTGAACAATCGCTACAAGGGACAGGGGCAGAACAGAGTCCCCATGAAAAGAATCAGAGTTGGGTAAACGGACAAAGGCATAAGCAAAGAAAAAACCCAAAGGAAAGTCAAGAGCAGAGGGGAGGCCAGATGTGGTAACTCTGTGGGAAGCACGCAGGGAGACCAGGCCATGGAAGGAAGAAGATCCCCAAAGGACTGGGAATCTGAATGTCACTTCACTCTCTCTTAGATTTAAGATACACAATAGAATCAGCATCTCTCAGGAAAAAAATAAGAAAAAGCCTTTAAGGATGGAAAGGAAAGCCTTCAAGGAACAATCAAATCATGTGATCAAATAAGGAAGAAAGAAGCCTTCTAAATGCTTCCCAGTTGTCAAACCAGCTTCTGAGATTTGATGCTAATAAAATTTTAAAAACCTAGGCACCATAAACAAAACTAGAAATCCATCAAAAGACTTGGGGAAAATGTTTTTCATACATGTGGTTTGGTTGGGAGGAGGAAACAGCACACAGCACAGCTAATCCATTTCCTCACCGGCCATCTTGAGAGCAGGAACCCCATTACCTTAGTCACAGCCCCGGGACCCAGTACAGTGTGGGTGCACATTGGATCCCAGTAAATGTCTGTTTTTGCACAAGTAGAACTAGTCAAGGCAAAGTAATACAGAACTCAAAGGATGACCAATTATATCATTAAATGATCAGCAGCTCACTGGATAGTAGGGTGGATTTTTTGAGATGTCCAAGGTTTCTCATGTCCTGGGGTCAATGTTGCTGATGTTTGTCCAACTCTTTATGGTATTTTTTATAAGAGTGCCTGCTTATCAATCTACCAACTGCCTCTCAACACACACGCACACACACACACACACACAGACACACACACACACACACACACAGAGGGAGAGAGAGAGAGAGAGAGAAGCATTGCAAAACCCACACAACTCTGACTGGCAGCATTTTTATCTGCAACATGGAGTTTTAAGATTTACATATATTTTAAAGTCTTTTTGTTCTATGGGAGTCAAACACTTGGACTTTTCCCCCATCTCCTCATCTACCTGAGACACTGAGGTTGGTGGCTCCTGGTGCATCACAAAGGCATCAGCTTAAAAAAAAAAGAAACTGAGCCCCTGGTTAAAGGGATGCACTCAGCCTTTCCTTCTGGGAGCCTTTCAGAGCGGGTATCTCATAGGTCTCATGGCACATCGGGTGAGCCAGAGCCTCAGTGAGAAAAGCTATGGGGCTCAAAGTAATTGTCTCAAAGACAATGCACACAGGGGTCAGGCTGAGAGGCCCCTGGCCCTGACCCTTCTGTCCTAGACGCCCCCCCCCGCCATGTCTCCTACCACTAATGAACACCTCTTCAACGGATACCTCCATCATTTTCACTCCCTCCTGGAACTAACATAACTTCTCATGGATAGGCATGCCCTCCTGCCCCCGAGCATTAACAACTGTTCCGACAGAAGTCTGGTCTCTCATTTACTGTGTTCCTTGTTCATCTCCTTGTGTTTACGTGGCCTCTCCGATGGTGGGTCTTTGGCCTGGGCTTCCTCAGCTATGTCATGATGCAGTCTAAATGGGTGACAGTGCCCAGGGACGATCCCCTTGAGCTGGGGATTGAAAACCCTGAGGCCAACGAAAACATCAACAAAAACCTTAAAGTCCTCGTGGGATGATGCAGGCTAAGCCAACTCATACTATAGAGAAATATAGGTCAGAAAGGTATTTTACCTTGAAATATTTTGTCCACTTGTGTTCACTGGACACATGGCTTGCGGGTGTAGTGTTTTTCTCCATTATCTGAGGGTTTTTATGTTGTAAAACCAAAGTTTCTATCCTGGAGGAAAGATGAAGTGTCTGGTAAAAGGTACAAGGTGGCAGTGACCTTGGTGAGCAGGAAAAACCCTCCTTCGCCACCTTCCCAACAACATAGAGTTCACCACCTGTGGCTGCTTTGCCTCTCCAAAAGACATGTGATTTTCCTTAGTATCAGCCAATCAACTCTTACATTCTCCTATTTTTCTGAGGAATAAATACTGATGCTTTTCAATGTGTGTGCAATAAAAATATTAAATATACATATACCTATGCTGTGACTTTGGGCCATTTTTTCTTTCTCTTGAAAATGGCACAAAATATAAATGATTCATTTCACAGAGGACTTAGCTCTAAACATATCCCTAAATGTCCTGATCTTTCAGTGCAACAATATTGGGGTATTTGGTGGTGATAAATTATTAACGGTGCCTCGGTCAAGAAAATGTCAGTGCCTCTTTCCTGAAGTGACATTATTCTGTTAAGAATAAGATTGTCAAAAGAGAGTGGAAAGACAGCAAGAGTTAAGGAAAACATCATTGAATTTTGTTAATGTCACAAGTCTCCTCAAGTTCAAGAGGTTGATTTCTAAATGGATGTTTGTACAGAAGTGTCCAAATATCTGTAAGGATCGGAAAAAACAGTAGTGAGTGCAAAGGGCACTTAGAGATGTATAGAAGGGCAAAGCAAAGGTTGGTTTCTAGAACTACTTGCTACTAAAGTTAAGGACCAACGAGATATTAAGCACAGTCACTTACAGGCGAGGGCCACCCAGCATGGGCTCAAATGTACTCTGTCCAAAGATCTTAAAAGAGAATTACCATCGACCGCATTCAATCTATGGCAGATTATCATCCATCAAAGATTGTTATGTAACAACAGTGTCGTGGCTGGTGTCTACACGGCTCAGGTTACAAAACATGGGGCCTGAGGCTGGGGTCTCCTGGGGAAAGTTATCCATATTCATCAAACAAGTGGTGCCAAATTCAGCGCGGCACTGGATGTCTGAAAATAAGATGCAATAAGAGCCCAGGGAAGAGAAAGAACATGGCAGGCGGGAGCGATCTGGGAACACAGCTGGCCCCAGGGCTGAGACCGAAGGACAGGGAATGACTGGGAAGGAGAAGGGCAAATCTGGGTTTTTTCTTTTTAATTGTGGGGGGAAAAGCACATAAAATATCATTTCTCATCTTAACCATTTTAAGTGTACAGTACAGCAATGTGTTAACCATATGTGTCTTGCTCTGCAACAGGACTCTAACTTTTCATCTTGTAAAACTAAAGCTATACCCATTGGCCGTCTCTCCTTTTCCCTCTGCCCAGCCCCCTGCAAACGCTGTTCTACTTTTTGTCTCTATGAATACGACTACTTTCTTTTTTTAAATCTTTTTTTAAAGTTTACTTATTTATTTTGAGAGAGAGAGCGAGAGAGCAGAGGGAGGGGCAGAGAGAGAGAGAATCTCAAGCAGCCTCCTCACAGTCAGCATAGAGCCTGACGTGGGGCTCCATCCCATGAACCAAACTGTGGAATCATGACCTGAGCTGAAATCAAGAGTTGGACGCTTAACTGACTGAGCCACCCAGGTGCCCTATAAAGTAATTTTATTATTATTTGAGAGAGAGAGAGAGACAGAGACAGAACGACAGAGAGAGTGGGTTGGATCCCATGACCAAGGATCATCACCTGTGTCAAAATCAGGAGTCAGATGCTCAACCTACTGAGCCCCCAAGGCGCCCCTGACTATGGCCACTTCAGACACCTCACATACGTGGAAACACACAATATTTGCCCTTTTGTGATGGCCACATTCCACTTAGCATCATGTCCTCCAGGTCCATCCATGCAACAGCACATGGTGAGATTTCCTTCCTTTTTTAAGACTCAACAATATTCCAGTATAGGCCACACGTTCTGTATCCATCCATGTGTTGGTGAGCATTCAGCTTATTTCCACGGCTTGCCTATTATTCATAATAGTGAATAATGCTGCTACGAACACGAGTGTGCAGAGATCTCTTTGAGATTTGTTTTCAATCCTTTGGGGCATGTTTCCAGAGTGGGATTGCTGGATCTTTTTTTTTTTTTTTAATGTTTTATTTATTTCTAGGGGAGAGGGAGAGAGAGAGAGACAGCGTGAGCAGGGGAGGGTCAGAGAGAGAGGGAGTCACAGACTGAAACAGGCCCCAGGCTCTGAGCTGGCAGGCAGCACAGAGCCCGACGCGGGGCTCGAACCCACGAACCGCGAGATCATGACCTAAGCGAAAGTCGGACGCTTAACCGACTAAGCCACCCAGGCGCCCCTGCTGGATCTTATGATAATTCTGTTTTTAATTTTTTGAGGAGCTTTGAAAAGGGGCAAAAGTTTTGGGAAAGACGGCTCCGTTATTTGTGCCATCAGGTGTGCGTGATGGTCAGTGGCTGGACCGGAGGATCAGAGAGGACTCCAAGAGCTGGACACAAGCCGGACAGGTACGAAGGAGCAAACTCACAAATCTCCCAGAAAACAGGCAGAGCGAGCACTGGGTGAGACCCGGCAGCTTTGTGCTGGGATATGCGTGGCAAAGTGACATACCGATGAATTCGTCAGTTCATTTATCAAGCGCATGTTGTATGCCTTCCATGTGCACACAGCTATTCCGGGTGCTGGGGGACCCGGGGTGAACGGTACCAATGAAGCCCTTCCCATAAACTTCAATTCTAGTGGAGGAAAAAGACGGTACATGAGGAATTGTGTGTGTGTGTGTGTGTGTGTGTGTGTGTGTGTGTGTCCACGCGCGCACATGTGTGTAAAACTAGCCAGGATGATGAGTGCTGGGAAGAAAACCGAAGCAGCATAAGGTAGGGAGAGAGGGCGAGGGTTTAAATAGGGGGAGGTCAAGGCAAGCCCTGAACAGACACTGGAGGGAAGCAAGAGAACAAGCCTGATGGAAATCTCAAGTTAAATCATTCCAAACAGGAGCAAACGGCACGAGGTAAGACTATGCAGGTGTGCTGAGGGAGTGGCAGTATAGACCACGGGGGCAAAGCCAGGAGGCCGGGGCAGATCAAGAAGGGTTGACAGGGGTGGGGCAGGGGTGCCGGGGTGGCTCGGTCAGTTAAGCATCCACTCTTGGTTTCAGCTCAGGTCATGATCTCACAGTTTGTGAGTTCGAGCCCCATGTCAAGTTCTGTGCTGACAGCACAGAGCCTGCTTGGGGTTCTCTCTCTCTCTCCTTTTCTCTCTCTCACCCCTCCTCCACTCGCTCTCTATGTCTCTCAGGTAAACAAATAAATAAGCTTTAAAAAATAAAAGAAGGGCTGACAGGCTGTCAGACCATCATGAGGGCTCAGGCTTTTGGCCCGTGTGAGGGGAAGGCATTTCAGAAGGACCGTTGTGGCTGCTGCACGGGGCACAGACAGGAGGGGAGCGGGTGGGAGATGAGAGCGTCCAGTTAGGCCGCGGTCATAGACCAGGCACGGGAACGTAGTTCGGGCTCAGGTGATATCCCCGGATCGCATATCCACGAGAAATTGTCGCATCGTGGCTGTGCGTATAAAGAAGGGCCGACGGGATTTACTGATGAGTTGGAGGTAGAAGGGGAGAGGTTCTCACACGACTCCCAAGCCTTTAGCCTGAGTGACTACAAGGTTGGCACTGCAGTCACTGAAGAGTGAAACACTGGTCGGGGAGGAAGCTGGTCTTTTTGTGGGCGATCAGGTGTTTCGGAAACGGTGAGATTTGCAGGAGAGATTGCAGTTTCAACGGGAGCCTGGATGTGGAGACCGCACTACCCCATCCGCAGCACGGTGGCAAGCTGCGGGGACAAGGTGACCGGAGGTGACGGGGGCCCCCGCAGGCTGCTCTCGGGGAAAATGACAATCCTTCCTGACAGATCGAAATAGCCGTTAATGAGATCTCGGAGGCTCCAGATCAGAGATGGCAAGAGGTGCAGGATGATAGGGGTTAGGTCTTGCGCAACTGCACCTTTCCCCGGTCCCGTTGCTATGTGAATCTAGGGGTCCCATTTCTAAAATACAAACCCATGTAACTGTTCTGATGAGGCTTCCGTATGTTGGCAAGACTCAGCGACAAGACTGTGTTGTCGTTGCTGGACGGGAGGGCTGCATATATTTGAAGCTTGCATTTTCCCCAAAGTACCCGGTAAATGCAGACTCACAAATGCACGTTTTCAAGAGCCTTTCGCCTTTCCACTTCAGCTCTTCCAAATGAAGAAAAGACTTCGTTGTGCCGATCAGGTCTCAGGGCTGAGGGGAGCAGGACCCTTTCTCAATAAGAGTATTGAACAAAGGAGGAAATACTCTTGGACGAAGCATCAGTGAGGCGGATATAAGCGTTTGTCAAAACACACTGAGTTGGGGGCATGAGACGTGCAGCTACGGACAAAAATGCTTGGAAAGGGGCGATATTTATGAGAAGTGACACATCTCCCCTCATGGTATGGACGTGCTGAGAGGGACAGCTCGAACAGGGAAGAAGATCAGGGGATGAGCAATGGCAAGTCCCGTTTCAAGTCCGTACATGGTACCGGTGGGTACGCGCCTTCAGCACTGCTCACCCCAACCCCTGCAGCCAGGTAGCACCCCCCCTCTCTGCAGCACCAGACAAGAGGGTTCCTGTCTGAATGAATGAATGAATGAATGTAAGATGCTTGGGACTCAGGGACACTAGGCAGAGCCGGCAGCAGCATTAGACAGGCTGAAAACAAAGGTGAAGTGAAAACTCCACCTTGAGATTTAGGACTCCGGCCTCAGCCCCTCATTTTGCTCCCAGACACTTGCAGCCAGGCGGGAATGGTGGCCTGCAGAGCCGCTGGCTGCCTCCAGGGAGCACACCGGTCCTGTCTGCTTCCTCTACGATGGCATATTCCTCCTCAACTAGGGACAAAAGAAAGAAAGAGGAAGGCATGGGATGGAGGAAACAGGACCCCAGGATGGAAAGTCCCAGGGACCCAGCTCTGTGCCAGGCTTCGAAAGCACACTGGGACAGAAGACAGGGAGCCCAGAAGACACCCCCGGTGGGTGGAGAGTGGCAGGTGGAGGGGGTGGACGGCAGAACGGAACTGATGGATTGTGGGGAACTGTGTTCGAGCATCTGGCAAGGTTATTAGTAGGCATGTGCCAGATGTGTTAGAGCATCTGGAAAGAGTTAGTGATAAGTACATAAGAAACTCGGCAAATGGAAAAATGAGGCCGTAATTCCAAGAATAACAAAAAGTGGCATAAGATGGGAAATGCAATCACATTATGCTTCTTGACTCATTAGTGAAAATCCTTATATAGAGTTCTTTTGTTGACTGACATAGCCACTGTTTTTTTTTTTAATTTTTTTTCTTTTTTTTTATTTCTAGGAGAGAGAGAGAGAGCATGAGCAGGGGAGGGTCAGAGAGAGAGGGAGTCACAGACTGAAACAGGCTCCAGGCTCTGAGCTGGCAGTCAGCACAGAGCCCAACGCGGGGCTCGAACCCACGAACCGCGAGATCATGACCTAAGCGAAAGTCGGACGCTGAACCGACTAAGCCACCCAGGCGCCCCGTCACAGCCACTGTTTGACACAGGAGAAGACAGAGTAAGAGAAAGGGGCTGAGTGATGGTTTAAGAGAGAGAGACCCTCAAAGGATGAAAAAGGCAACAGATCATATCTAAAATCATAAATCAATGAATAGTAGTATATGCACGTAATTGGGAAATAGGCAAATAGAAAAACTAAAATGTTGGAAGGGGCTTCCTATAATGGGGATGGGGTGAGGAAGATGAGGGCCACCAGAGAGCTACGTCAGAGTCAGAGCTCTCAGGAGAGAGCTGTGCCCTCACTCCCCGCACCTTCCGGAAGGTCGGGGTCTCTTCCCCGTGGGCTCAGCCTGCACCTGGGCAGGCAGAAGAGCTGAGGGTCTGATGTTCCCAGTGCCTCTCACCCCAACCATGGGTGGGAAATGGGAGGCCAATATTCCAAATCCTTCAGCCCTTGGGTGGGTCAACTCTGAGGCATGTCCTAGCCCAAGCCCAGAGCCACCTGGTGGGGTTAAACCCCCGCTGCGCACAGAGTTGTTCTGCACATCACTGCTCCCTGACTGGCTCCCTCCCTCCCCTTCCTCCCCTACTTCCCAGCTCCTCTATCAGTGCTCCCGGGGGGAACATCTCCCAATGAATCCACTTGCACCCAATTGTTTTGCCTGGTTCTGTCTCTTGCTCACCCTGACACGAGCCATTTTTCAATGGAAGTCTCTCCAAACTACAGTTTCTGGATTCCTTCAATGATGTCCTTGTATTACCAGGATAAAAATGAAATTTAGTCTTGAAACTGTACAAGAAAGGGGGGGAGAAAGTGTAGAATAATGGATTATCCTCCACAAGCACGCCATATTGTATCTATTATAATATTAATTATTAATTTTTTCAGAACCCAAGTGAATTTACAATAGATTCATTATAACATTACAGGTTCAGTTAATAAGCCAAGTAGCAGAATTTGCTTCTGGAAGTAAAAATAATCCCATCATACATGTTACTTGGCAGGGCCGTCTTCTGAACACACATCTGCAAGAGGGGACCCATTACCAGGGTTGCAGGCTCGTGGGTCTGAGTCGGTCCTTGCTGCAGCAAGCAACATATATTCCTGGATTTCTCCGTGTCCACATCTGTTCCCTCACTAGAGCTAATAGGTGTTTGCTTATGTGTTTTCTGCCCTGTAGATTTTGAGAAGTGTCAACTAATTTGACAGAGTATTGATTTTACTGCCTATAACGTGTTGCTGCTCTGGGAGTCTGACCAAGGGCTGAAGGACTATCAGTTGAT
Source organism: Crocuta crocuta (assembly GCF_008692635.1). Classification (NCBI taxonomy): domain Eukaryota; kingdom Metazoa; phylum Chordata; class Mammalia; order Carnivora; family Hyaenidae; genus Crocuta; species Crocuta crocuta. The sequence continues at coordinate 8,194,372 of NW_027529424.1, read as the reverse complement.
TGGGATTTATATGACTTCCAGCTTTCTACATAGTGCTTCTGTGGTTGGTGTCTAAAATCCTCCAAGGTTTATAGTTTGATATTTTTGAGTTTTTCATCAATCCACAGGAAGACGAATTACTGCATCACCAGCTTATCAGCAGATCCTGTACTATTTGCAGTCATGGGTTCCTTGGTCTGTGTGGTGAGCGGGCAAAAGTCCCAGCTTCCCGAGACCTGGGGGGCTCTCAGCTGGGACGGATCACCTAGGCAGGCGGGGAACTGAGATGCTCTCCTAATCTGGACCGAAGAGGGAGCGCAAAGGCACCAGAAGTGCCAGAGGGGTGCCAACTATCAGAACATCATACCACAATCATTTTACCAATCCCGTCATGCAACTACGCTTGACTACCTTTCAAGTAGCTTCGCTGCTGAGAACGCAAAGGAAGTCACGCCCACTCACACATAACCACTGTGCAAGGAATACAGCAGACACATCGACCTCTGAGAGTAGCGTCCGAGAGGCTATGGGCCAGAAGAAACTCAGGTTCGTGAAACGTGCCAGGAACCAAGAACAGAAAGCGCATTAAAAAATAATAATAAATGTCGAGGAATAAAATGGACCAGAGCTAAGGCCATTGCTTAAGAAAATTAATGTAATGTCAACAACTGGCAAAAAGAAGGAAGAACCACTCAATTCCTAATTTCTGGGCTTTCCCATCAGAAAATGGGCGAGCGTTGTTGAAAAGGAAGGGGAAGCCAACAGAGGAGAAGATAGACGTGCTACGCTTTCAGGGACGCTGGATCGCCAAGCACCCGTGATGGAGAGCTGAAGTAGGAGAATCGCTTACAGAGTTGGTCTCAGAAGCATTGCATGATGCGAAGGGAGCGGGCAGGGGAGAGAAGATGGACGGCAGGCGAACGGTTTCCTACTCGTGCCAAAAGCAGCAAATTCTGGACGAGGTAAGTTGGGTAGGTTTGGTGTCCTCCAGGGGATTTTGAGTACAGAGTTTGCAACACGTGATTTGAAATATCCCTAATTAATGCAAGTTTGTTAGGACTCTGTCATTTCGGGGAAATGTCAGAAGCCTGGTGTAGCTCTGTGCCCTGGAGACACACAGGAATCCCTTATTATATCTTTGTTAATGAGCTGGAGAAGCGGATGTGGGCGGATGGCACGATAGACGGCCCCGCATCCGCTAAACAAATGGGCATGCACAAGGGGCAAGATTAATCAAAGCTAACCTTTCCAGACGCACTTAATGGAGCAGTAAATAACTGTGATGAAGAACCTGCAGTTTGGATGTGGGCCTGCAGTTACCAGCTGGGGGCAGGTTCCTTCACGTCCCTCCGCGAGCCTCAGTTTTCCAATCTGTATGCGAAAGCCCACGACCCCAGAGCTGGGGGAGAGAGAAGGCAGAGCCCACCATGGGCTTCCATAGGCCTGGTGTGCTCAAGAGAGTGCCCATCAAAGGTCACCTCCATCCTGTGGGTTTCTATCCTTACAGGTTTCAAGAAAACGGGCTTATTCATCTCATCATTTCATCCCCACATCTTACCTTCAAACCCATCTATGCCAACGTGATCTCCTTCATACAGAAAATATGCCAGAAATGAACTTTCTCTGCTTCACTGTGCCTCACTCCCTTTGCTCTGTATTTCAAGAGCATTGTCTTAAGCAAAAGTGCAACTTAATCATTTCTGATTGTGATAAAGAACACACACTATAAAATCTACTGTGTTAACCGTTTATAAGTTTTTGCTGCTTAGCATTAACCATATGCGTGCAGGTGGCGCAACACATCACAAGAACCTGATCATCTTGCAAACCTGAAACACTGTACCCAAAAATCTCCCGTCCTCCAGCCCCTGGCAACCACCGTGCTACTTTCCATGTCTATGACCTGACTATTTGAGGGTGTCTCACGTGGCTGGACACGGACTCCATTTGTCCTAACGTGAATGACTCGTTTTCCTCAGCATCATGCCCTCCAGGTTCAACCCCGTCACAGCAAGCGGCAGGATTTCCTTCTTTTTTACAGCTCAGTAATATTCCCCCATAGACACAGACCACATTTCGCTTGTCCGGTCCTCCCTTGATGTACATCTGGGCTGCACCTTAATTTTTAAGCTTCATATCTGGTGCCATTTTGTTCATAAAACAGGCATGATATCTGCAGGACTATTTTGCAGTCACACATGCTGCGCCTAAGATCTGGTGCCCAGCGGGCTCGCCAACCAGGGTGACAAGTGTCCGGGAGCAGGACGTGAGAGGCAGAGACCATCTTCAAACAAGACCGCATCGTCACAGCCATGTCCTCAGTCGTATGCTACAGGCTTCTCGACACAGAATTTCCTTCTGAGACAATCTCTGACTTTAATTTTTTTTAAACAGTTTTATTTATTTTTGAGAGACAGAGCACAAGCAAGAGAGCGGCAGAGAGAGAGGGAGACTGGGAATCCGAAGCAGGGCTCCAAGCTCTGAGCTGTCAGCACAGAGCCCGACACGGGGCTCCAACTCACGAACTGCGAGATCCTGACCTGAGCTGAAGTCAGGCGCTTAACCGACTGAGCCCCCCGGGCACCCGGGGCAATCTCTGGCTTTAGAAGCACAGCAAGTGGGGAGGAGACCACTCATGGACACTCCCATGGCGCTAACATTCTCTTTCTGAATTCAAGAGTCTGAGTTTATGGTTTTCCTTTCGGTGCACACTGAATTGGTCGAAGGCTCTGGAATTCCTCAAATGGCTTCATTCTTATCGGTCGTTACAGAAGAGTGAGGCCACCTTCACCCCTGCCGTGGTAAAAGGAAGGGACTTTTAGAATTTGAGCTGTAAGAGGATGGAAGAAACCTTAGGAGACCCTTCTAGAACTGAACTTTGTCACTCACCAGCTGCACGTAAAGAGGGTTTTGAACGTTGAGTGAGTGCTGTTTAACTATGTTGCCGGCCCCACATTCTTCTTCCCATGCCTGTCAAAGAGCCTTCCAGACTGACATGACCCACCAGGAGATTCCCAATCCAACGTGCGAAGGAAGCCCCCTGGCGGGGCAGTATTTCCCAGCGGGACGCTAGGAGCCCGGCCAATTCTAGACTTCTCTCTGCAGCATTTGCCTTACTTCAGGCTAAACCCAAGGTCCCAAGCTCAGAAGAAAGCACCAAGGGTGGACTCAAATTTGAGGTGACCAAAAATCTAGAGAGAAGCGGTCCAGACCCCTTTCACCAACATGACTGATATAAAGCCTGGAGGTGGGCACGGGGAGGAGACGAGGGCGAAAACCAATCCCAACTGGGAACCGGCCACGCGACACGGCCAGGAGCCTGAGCGGCTCTCCTGAGCCTGGAGCCTGTCCTTCTGTGCACTCGAACTCAGGTCATTAGCACAGGGCTGTATCCCACGGGTCCACAAGAATGAAGTCAAATTGCAGTGGCTCCACCTTCTTTAGGGAGAAGTCGAGACAGAACTGAGTTCAGGAACCTTCCGTGAAGAGCGCAGCTCTCAAGTGGACGACCTGGGCTTGCCCAGCTCCCCGGCTTAGGCTTGTTACTTCGGACAAGTCACTCATCTCCTCTGCCTCCATCCCCCATCTGTGAAATGGGCACTGAGAACCCATGCTAAGTCCTTAAACAGTGTCTCCAGCATAATCGTTGCTCAAAATGTGTTTGCAAGTACTCCAGGTGAAACCTGTCTCTACCTGCACGAGTCTTTGTCACGATCTCCCCGCAGGTGCCCAAAACGTAACGTCCCCTGTCCCCTCCCCCATCACAACCTGCTCTCGGGAGAGAAATGAGTGCCAGGCACTTCTACTGAATATGAATTTGTCACACGTATGGCATTTGCTTTTCAAAGCGTTGTCGGTAATTGTGAAGTACGAGGCTCTGCCCACGGCCAGGAAGCACAAGGAGAACTCACCAAAGGCAGGAAGGGACCACCTCTCAGAGACTGAAGACGCTTTCTCTGGACGGTGTGGGCAGCTGTCATCTACCGCCAACTAGTGCTTGTGCTGCGTCCACGTCCTGGCCCTTAAACAGCCCTGGGCAGGGCTGGCCTGCAAATCAGCCAACAGTTGGTGCCTTAGCGTGGACGATCGAGTGGAACCAAAGCATCACTCTCTCAAAATGAGCAAGAACATTCCATTTACGGGAAACCCTGGACTAGCGGGGAAGTTTCCTTTTTAACAAACTCTCTCCGATACTGGTTTTTGTTCAATGGCTTAATAATTCATCAGGGGCCGGGAAGCTTCATTTAAAGAAGGTGGATGGAAAATCAATGCGTGAATGTGCATCACTGCTCGTGAGAGGAAATGGGCCTCGACGGCCGGAGCCACAGAAAGCTTTGCACACACATTGACCCCATCAGCCATTCCCTCCTGCTTCTCCCAACTGTAAACTGTGTTTCGTGTAGAAGGGGATGTCGTGGTCAAAAACCAAAATTAAAATTAAAATTAAAAGGGGAGCCTGGGTGGCTCAGTCGGTTGAGCACCTGACTCGATTTTGGCTCAGGTCACGATTCCGAGGTTTGTGGGTTCGAGTCCCGCATCCGGCTTTGCGTTGACGGTGCAGAGCCTGCTTGGGATTTTCTCTCTCCCTCTCTCTCTCTCTGCCCCTCCCCCCTCTCAAAATAAGTAAACATTAAAAATATTTTTTTTTTAAATTTAATGTTTATTTTTGGAGAGAAATAGAGCATGAGCCGTGGAGGGCCAGAGAGAGAGGGAGACTCAGAATCAGAGGCAGGCTGTCGGCTCTGCGCTGTCAGCATAGTGCCACAGGTGGTTCAAGGTCACGGACAGGGAAATCATGACCTGAGCGGAAGTCAGACGACTGACTGACTGAGCCACCCAGGCGCCCCACATAAAAAAGTATTTTTTTTAAATTAAAATTAAAAGACAGATGTGCTTCCGATGGGCAACAGTGAGTGTCTTTATCTTTTCAAAAATAAAAAAAGTAGCAACACCATTTCCCTAAGACTTTCCATTCCTGCACGCTTTACACCATTAGCGTTAATGTGAAACAGCGAAGCTCCAGAACATATTTCCAGCTTCTTCTGGGGAGCACATTCAGGATGCAGCTGACACCACCCTCGGAATATCAACATCATGGTTCAGTGAATGTCAGGCTTTACTGTCCCTGGAGGTCAATATTGACCTCTTCATTGCCGTGGTCAATACGTATTACTGTGCTTCTCACTTTGATAATCCCGCTCTTCACCCCAGTGAGAATTCAGCATCCGCCAGGACAAAACTGGCTCCAAGGGGAAAAAAAAGTCAGCTGTGAAGGAAACAATACAGAAGTTGGTAACCCTGCTCTGCACTTTCTGGAAAGGAGGAGCTGGCTAGCATGTTAAACCATAGAGAAACTTGTTCGCTGGGTGTGGACTTCATTCAGCATTCACATCCTTTTTCGAATCCTTGCTGCTTCTTTGTACTGTTCCTTTATCCTGATCCCCTCCGGGATCGAGGAGAACCATGTCTATTCTAGATCTCTGCACCACTCCCTTGTAAGGACCCATCAGTCCGCCCTTGGATTACTGCAGAGGACTCAATCTGCCTAATTACAGTGAGCAGCTGACTGTGGCTTAATGGATCCTCTTGACATACCATACTGCCAAAGGAATGTATTTCTAACTATGCAATCTTGCATACAGAGGCACATTTATAAGGAGCTGTTTGGAGAAGCAACATGTGCTGTGCTCCATTCTATGGATTGCATTCTAATACCAGATATTTCCCCAAACTCCAGCTCACCCTCTAAACGCTGCTAAAGAGAGAGGAAATTTTGCACTCCTGAATAATCCCTTAGGATTCCGCATGCATCTTCTCTCCAACGCTGAGGGATACTCCCTCACAGCCCATCTTCCTCTTTCATGCTCAGAACTAGGGAGTGGGTGCAGAGGAGGAGGGCAAAATGAGGCAAAGGGCAGTGAGAAGCCCTCCCCCCACCCTGAGAATAACGTCGGGGATGTGTAGTGTACAAAAGACTTACACAAGAGGTGTGGGAGGGAAAAAATACACAAACAATGGTGAGCTTAGGGACTATTTACACGTTTGCAGCTAGAGGCTGTATAATGCTGGTACAGTGGCCTTCTAAACACCCCACGAGGAGGGAAACAGAAATATCCCAGCCCGTGCTTGATAGGGCTCAAATCCAGGCTCTGAGAGTTAACTTCATGTCTTGAAAGTTTGGCTTGGAAGTTTTTCCAAAATTTGGTTTGTTCGAAACTTGGTTTTCAGCCTGCACGTTTCTCTCTGTCTGCTAAAGAAGCCCTTAGACCTCATTTCCCCCCTCAATGATTGCTTTTCCTTATATTAATTTCTCTTCCCAAAACCTGCATACACAACATTTTCAGAGTTCAGTAATTTGCTAAATCTTCATTGGGAGAGAGTGACCACTGGAAAGTATTCATTCAGTTTGGTCGTCTCACAATGACACCGGAATCCCTACAGCTGACAAGTATGAACACGTCATGTTCTATTATCCACACGTTCAGCCGGATAGAAAGAGGTCCAGTCTTAAAATGCAGGAATTTCAACAGATAGCCTCCTGGAACATTCTAAAATGCCTAAAGCCTGTGAGAAAGGACGACAGATGAATCAACTCTTAAATTTGCTGTCTAATTTGACGTTTCCACCGACTCCCTTTGCAAACCACATTTTCCCTCTTCTGTCTGCAGATTTCCCTCTATCCTTCATGAAAAAAATACATTTTTTGATAAAAGGGTCAAATAAGTGTTTTTAGAACGCCAATAGTATTGATCTACGATACACTCACTTCACGGTGCTTTCAAAGGAAGGAAACATGCTGTTGACTATAAATCTGTCTTGAATGGTGATCCCTGCAAGGAAGGAAACACATCCGTCTCTGCCCAGTTTCCCAGCACCTCAGCAGGGCGTCAGAAGCGTACATCATTTAAAAGTGTATTTAAAAACACGGTTCATTAGCCTCCGGTAAAGCAGCTCAAGAAAATCTCTAACTTAGTTTCCAATCCAATTATAAAATACCTCAGAACAATCCCAACGGCTGTAGAGGATAAGAACTATGGATTTGCGTTCATGGTCATGAAAGACAACACGCGCCAAATGCGCCACGATTTTAAGACGGAACTGGAAAACAGATTTTTGTAAACCTACAGAGTTCCCAAGAAATACAAAGACAGTGGGAAAACAGAGTAGCAGGCTGGCTCTCTTTGAACGCCTGACAAAATGCATTTATCAGACTCATCTTGATGTCTTCAACAGACTCTCCGTCTGATCAACAAACAAGAGGGAACATCAATTCACCCTTTCATTTTTCAACTGTGCTTTCTGGGTAAACGGCTGTCCATTATACAAAGCCGGGAAGTGCCTCTTTGATTGTGTTCACATTTGATTAAGAAACTGTGCCTGGCGGACCAAAATCCACCAAACTGTTAATTGCTTTTTAAAGGAGAATTATGACACTTTTAACGAGCCACATATCTTACTAAGCATTGTTAGGGTAGATGCTCTCATTCTGCTGAACTGTCTTATTTTGAGATCTGGGTCCCTAATTGCTTATAAACCATACTGTTTATTGAGTATTAACTCTGGCATAGTTGTTTATAATGGAAGCTTATTGCTTAATGCCTATAAAAAGCAGCATAAATGAGCTACTTTGTGCCTGTAGCGTCTCCCCTCCCCAGAACACACACGTGCACGCACACACACACACACGCACAAGCTCACGGAGCCACACTGAAGTTCAACAGCCGAGAGGAACAGAAGTCTGGGCAGAATTATGCAGAGGTGCAGCTTAAGTAGCACGTTGCCTGGTAACCAGAAGGCTCTCTGTTGATTCACCACAGTGTCGGCCATACATTTCCCTCTGTACGTTACCTACAATGAAAAGGTCGGTGACCCAATGAAATATCAGATTAAGTCAAACTATTAACTGGACAAATGCATTGAAAGTGCTCTTGTGCCCTGGTTCTGTGTGATTAGTATACATTATGCTCTGCCAAGGCGAGCATGAATCATTAATATATTCAGAGTCGGCTGCTCTCCGCAATAAACCGTAATAACTCAGTGCTGAGTAATGCCGTGTGCTGTGTTTATAAGATGTGGAGCCTTCAGTTAGTGTGATCTAAAGTGTTGTTGTTTTGTGGTAAGGACACGAGCTCTTTTTTTTTTTTCTTTAGTAAATACCATTTGTCACTCCCCTATGGAGACAGAAAAAAAAAAATCTTTCCCTGGAAAAACGGGTTATGGCGTTACCGAGTCTGCATGGGGGAGGGGAGAGAACCTCGGTCCCTAAATAGATGGACTGTTTTTCTACTCCCTTCATGAAGTTTCTTCCCCACCTGCAGTTGCAAGTCTCTGTATCAGAGACCCGAGCCCGCAGGGTCTGGATGGTTGAAATTAGACAAAAGCAAACAATCTCAAAGCAAAACTCCAGTGATTTCATTTGAACTGTGACCTCTCCTTGTTCTGTTCTTTTCTGCAATTGTGCCTCGACGGCCGGTTGGATTTTTACGAGCATGCGCACGCTGGGACCGGGCCCAGCTCTGGTTTGCTCCCCGTATCCAGAATGAGTAATCTAGGGGTCATGAGCTCAGTCATGGGTGGTTTGGGGCTCTGCTCAAATGTAGGAGTTGAGCCGAGAGAGGCAAATGGGACTATTGGAATCAGGGTTCAGTGACTGCCTGAGCCCCTAAGCAGCCCACTGGAAAGGGTTCTTCCATATGAAAGTATTTTCTGGTGGGAAGAAGACAATGTGGGGAGAAAAGGCTTTTCCTGGGACGGACTCCCACCACCCACTGGGTGCCATCCGCCAAGGGGACCTAACTACTACCAGTTGGAGGTGTCATTGAAGGAAGTGTAGACACCAGATCCCAAATCCCCTGAGTTCTCAAGTTCCTGGCTTCGTAAACCTAGCACACCTCCTGTGTTCACCTGGCCATGAAGTTTCAAAATCCACGTTGAAGTTATCTGTCTGTAAGCTGCCTTCATTTCTAAGACAGTGGCGGCCAGAGGCATTCACTCTATAGAAACTGGGAAGCCTCTAACCATCTGCCTGTGTTACTCAGTTTATGTAACTCTCCACTCCTTTCAAAACATTCCCTGGGGGCGCCTGGGTGGCTCAGTCGGTTAACTGTCCGACTTCGGCTCAGGTCATGATCCCGTGGTCTGTGAGTTTGAGTCCCGCATCAGGTTCTGTGCTGACAGTTCAGAACCGGCTTCAGATTCTGTCTCCCTCTCTGTCTGCCCCTCTCCTGCTCATACTCTGTCTCTCTCAAAAATAAATAAACATTAAAAAATTTAAAAAACAAATAAAACACAAAACTTTCCCTAAACTTCATGATCCTCTGGATATCATCAGCATCAGTGCTGTTGTTACAATCTGAATGGCATCACCTGCACCACCCCCATGTCGAGTCCTAGCCCTCTGTGCCTCAGAATATGACAGTATTTGGAGAAAGGGCCTTTAAAGAGGTAATTAAGTTAAAATGAGGAAAGTGGATGGGCCCTTATCTGACAGCACTGGTGTCCGGATGGGTACAGATGGAAGACAACTTGAAGACGGCCATCGATGAGTCAAGGGCAGAGGCTTCAGAAGAACGCAACCCTTTGGATACCTTAATCTCAGACTTCCAGCCCCTGAAACTGGGAGACAGTCAATGTCTGTTGTTTGAGTCCCCCCAACCCGCACCCCCATCCCAACCCGGTCTGTGGCAGCCCGAGCTAATGGGCTCATGAGTAGAACAACGTCAGATCGTCAAATAGCAGAGAAAGAGAAATAAAAGTACTGAATCAGGTGTGGGCCTAAACTTGACCGTGCTTCAGGGCAAATGTCTCCCATGGACAAAGACCTGTACCTGTATGGTTACTGTCGGGACTAAGCCTACAGTCTGCAGTTTCTATCTTGGCTACAAAGTGACGCGTAAGTAAAGGACCTGATGTGTCATTTCATCTTATTTCCCTTACACTGACCCCAAGGGCACCTGTGTGGAAGAGAATGCTGGTTAGTTGGTCCGGAGCATCACAAATGCGGGGTTCATTCGGAACTGAAAAGGAGACGGAGTGCCAATGGGCTGACAATGGGAAGAACCACACGCAACCAGCTAGAAGATGTACACCACGCGAGGAAAAGGGGACCCCAGTACGCCCTTCGATCTGCCACGGCTCCGTGTAACAGGGGCCTCGGTGACTCCTTCTGGTGACACGCGCGAGTGGGCTCGTAACACAATACAGCATATTTATACAGGTAAAGGATGGAACAGAGGCTGACAAATGTACCTGGGAAGAGCCATTGGCAGAATGATGAATTCAAGCTCTGTTTGCATTTCTATCGTGATGGATCCTAGTTAGCCTAAGTGATCCCCAGGCTTTGAATACAGCGGCCAGCGTGCAGAAACATCGTCTGTGCCTCTCCGGTATAATGTCCAGATGCGCCTACAGACGCTCAAGCACTCGAGAACGAGGACTCCAAAGGCGTGGAGATGACAGTGGTTGAAAGAAGAAATAACAGTTGTCAGGAAAGGGACAAATATATGAATATAAGTCACTTTCTATTCTTCCATCACGTAGGTCGGCTCGTCTCCTTTGAGTCCATAAGATAAAACGGTATTCTCCAGGCAGTTCCCCTCTGACAGCTTTGAGGGTCCAGACAGAAGGGCAGAGGGTCGAGTTAAGGATAACTGGCAATCATGATAAGCAGGACAGGTCTAGTGATGGTCAGTTTTAGTGTCAATTCAACTGGGTCACAGGTGCCCAGGGAAGCCCTGCTCTGGGTGTGCCTGGACAAGACTCACGTTTGGATCAGGGGATTCAGTATGGCTGCTGTCTAGTGTGGGGAGTATTGGCCAATCCTTGAGGGGCAGAACAGAACAAAAAGCAGAGGAAGAAGGAAGACATCTCTCTCTCTCTCTCTCTCTCTCTCTCTCTCTCTCTTTTTGGTTTGTTTGTCTGAGCTTGAACATCCCACGTCACGTTCTCTGCCGCCCGGACTGGGACTCACATCACTGGCTCTTTGGACTCGACCGAGTCACACCACCAGCTTTCCTGGGCCGGGTCTCCAGCTTGCAGACAGTGGGACTTCTCAGCCTCCACAATCCTGTAAACCAACTCCTCATAATAAATACCTTCTAGCATCCCCACAGGATCTGGGAAAGGGGTGCCAGCATTAGCCAGTCACTGAGCCAACCTGGGAATTCCCTGCCTGGAATTCATGTCCCCTTAGGACACAAAGGCCCTAATTGTCGAGCCACTTTTGGAAGGTTCTTCTTGTCTTTACAGCTGAAAACATCCTACCTCAAACATAGCACATATATGTGGCTTTTACAAGGGTCGGGATCCCAGATGGGAGCAAATCGTGCGGCGATGCCCGAAACTAGAGTTGGAAGTTACAGAATCATTAGCGCGTGTGAGCGCTTGGAGCTGGATGGCGTAGGGTTGTTTTCTACATGAGGACACTGAGGACCTGGGGAAAAATGACCCACTGAGTCTAGCGTTCACACCTTGTCTCACTCACCCGGGCCCTGGGGAAGGCCGGGGGGTGACGTCACATGGCTCCCCAGGCAGACTGCTACTGAGTCTGTAGAGTCTACAGAGCTGTCTACAGACTGCTACTGAGTCTGTACAGAGTCACAGAGGTTTGCTAAATGTCGCTGAGGAGGGTTCCGCAGGGACCCTTCAGGGGTCTTCTTTCCTTCCTTTCCTTCTCCCCCGAGCGCGTGCACAAGCCCAAATGCCCACACGCGCACACGCATTTTCTAGAAATATCTACATCTGTAATTCAGGCCATCCTTCAAGCGCCTGAGGGAACCAAGACAAAAAAACAAGCCATTGTCCTTTTCCTGCTGGCGTGCCCACGACACACGTATGACAAGTGTGCTTCTCTGCTATGTGAGCTGAAGGGAGCAGCGGGCTGGGGACCGCGGAGCAATTGGCGTAACCACGATATTGATGTGATCCTCGTATGTTACCAAAAAACCGTATCTCTACACATTTTTATTTCTCTTCTTGGAAAGATCCTGCAACGCAGGCGCAAAATAGTCCTTTGGCCAATTTAGAGATTAAAACCTGCGGCTCCCGTTGCTGAGAACCCAGCTGCCCTGACTCCAAGCCCAGTTTGAATGGTGGCCGCCTCTCACCCCCTTAACAAAGGCAGAGCTACTTTATTTGAGAAAAGGCCTGAACACTCCCGAGCTGGAGCTGAAGCATGAAACCATTTCAGATTGCAGCCTCCTGCCTGGACACCAATCAGGGGAAATTCAAGCCCCTTCCCGTGCCTGGAAGGCACATCCTCCCTGCCTTCAAGGGTGGGCGACAGGCTGGCTGAGAGTCAATATCATCTGTCCCCCTTTAACCTAAGTGCTCCTTATAAACAGCACAAATCAATGTTCTCCTCCGTAAGCCAGATGCCTTTTAAGTGGCTTTTATTATGGAAATGCTTCATGCTTTACAATCAACACCGTCCAAACGTGAGAGATGAGGCTCCCGAGAAGGCATCTTGGACACAGGAAGATGGAATGAAGGCTTTAGTGCCGGAATGTTGTTATTAGCTTGGTTTAATTTGTTTACTGGGCAGGACGCTTAAGGCACAAGGGAATGTTTACTGACGGTAACAGTAACCATATGGGCCCTTCAGGCAGCCCTTCAGGCAGCCACTTGGATCCGAATCTTGCTTCTCCTCGCCTTCTTCCCTACACAGGCTAAGTTTAGTAGGACAAGGGGCGGCCAGACACCAATTCAGCGAGCACCTAACGATAATCGAGGCACTATGCTAGGCACTGCTCACATTTACTGAGTGTCGCCTGTGTCCAAGAAGCTGTACTGTCATGATTTCTAACTCCTCAAGAATCATTTGAAGTGACCATTGTTAACCTCATTGCAGACGGTGAAGGAAGCTGAACAAAGTTAGGAAGAGCGGCCATGGTGTTCTGGAAACCAACATGCCCAGAAAGGTACAGAAGTAACCGCTATGAAAACTCAGAAGCTAGACTTAGCATTTTAATGATACCAGTGCAATAGCACTACAATATTAACGCTGAATATAAATTGAATCAGCAAACCACTCTGTTGGTTTCTTTAGCAGAGGCTTAGTTTTAAAACACCTCCTGGGATGCCTGGGTGGCTCAGTCTGTTAAGCGTCTGACCCTTGATTTTGACTCAGGTCATGATCTCAGGGTGTGTGGGATTGAGCCCCGCATCAGGCTCTGAGCTGACAGCATGGAGCCTGCTTGGGATTCTCTCTCTCCCTCTGTCTCTCTGCCCCTTCTATGCTCTCTCACATACTCGTTCTCTCTCTCTCTTTCTCTCTCTCTCTCAGGAAAAAAGAAACCTCTCCTGGAAATCAGGAAATGAAAGCAAGTCCCTGGATACCCTTTGAACTTTAAATGGCCTTGGCTAGTTGAACACTTGAGAGGGTTAAGACATGATTCTCTTAACTCTTCTTAACTCTGCCTTGGAAGCTTTGAGTCTCCAGGAAATGCTTTGAGGGGGACCATCTGACCCTGCCCAACAGCCATGACCGGATCACCCAACTCTGCCTGTTACATGGAGGGCTGTTCAGAGTGGATGTGCCCTCTAGACTTGTAGTTCCCTGGGGGCAAGAAGGAGGCCGATGCTTGCTTGCCGGGAACTCCCAGAGTGCATGGGTCTCAACTGATGCATCCTCACTGACGATTCTCAGCCTTTATTTGAGAGTTGTCTCGGACCCCTGGGCTGCTTATAAACAACACAGATTGTTTCTCACAGTGCCAGAGGCTGGGAATCGAAGACCATGAGTAGATTTGGTGTCCGGTGATGGCTTATCTCCTACACGGGGTCTTCAACCTGTGTCCTCTCATGAGGAAGGGGCGAAGAGGTTCTCTGGGGTCCCTTTCATAAGGGCACTGATCCCAACCCCCTCATGACCTAGAAAGCTCCCAACGGCCCACCTCCTAATACCGGATCTCCCACAGCCACCTCCTCCGCCCTCTCTGATCCTCTGGCTGTGCCGGCCCGTGGACGGCGAAGTGGTCCACGATCCGACAGCAAGCACCAGCTCTCGGAATAGCCATGTGGCGACAGGGAGAGCACTGGCTTTGGAGTCTGGAGGACCCGAGTTTGAATTCTGTCTCAGCCACATTTCAATTGTGTGGCCTGTTTCGGCCCTGGCTCCTTCATCTCCTGCCTGAGAATAACAAGCCTCACAAAGGGAGGCGGCCATTGAAGCGACACAGGGCTTTACCTCTTTCCTTTGTGGAAGAGGGGTCACCCCACAGGGGTCAGATGCTTCTCATTTACTCATTTTATCATTTCTGCGGTGCTGCACTGTGTATTGTTGGGGTAAAAAATGTCACTAACATCTCCTCTCCCGTTTTTTCTTGGGGATTATTCACATTAAAAGTGTTGAGGACAGCGGTGCCTGGGTGGTCAGTCAGGTGAGCGTCTGGCTGTTGGTTTCAGCTCAGGTCATGATCCCAGAGACATGAGATCGAGCCCTACATCAGGCTCCACGCTGTACTGTTAGGGAATCCCTCTCTCCCCATCCTTGGTCCACGGGTGAGTTTCCTTTCTCCCTCTCAAAATAAATAAATAACACATGTAAAAAAGCATTGAGGACAGCACATGATGGGTATCCCACAAACATCACCAATCCAGAATAAACGTCAGCCGTCAAGAGTAACTGGAAGGTGGGGGCACCTGGGTGGCTTAGTCGGTTAAGCATCCGACTTCAGCTCAGGTCATGATCTCACGGTTCGTGGGTTTGAGCCCCGCGTCGGGCTCTGTGCTGACGGCTCAGGGCCTGGAGCTGCTTCAGAGTCTGTGTCTCCCTCTCTCTGTGCCCCTCCCCTGATCATGCTCTGTCTCTCTCTCTCAAAATAAATAAACGATAAAAAAATACAAAAAGAAAAAAAAGAATAATTGTGAAGGAAAAACGAGAGAGCCGAAACTTTGACCCGGCTCTGGGACAGACATGAGAAAAGGGGAGATTTTTTGCTTCTTTATATGTGGTGCTAGTTTCTTTCAAACACAAACACCCTCTTTGCAAAGATGCAAATGAACCATCGTGTTTGTTAAGAGCCCTCTGTTCATGTTCAAAATTACTTTCCAGCATTATCTTTAAAGGGGCCAGACCTTCGTCATTCGAGATGAAGGGAGTTCTGGAAGTGGGCGCTGGCTGCCCTGTACAAACATCCGTCACCCCGCGGAATCGCGCCCCTCCAAACGGTCAGGACGGTAACATGACGTTCTGTGTGTTTCTCCACAGGACAAAAACCTGGGAAGAAAAGTCGGCCGTCCAAAGTCTCACGGGTGCCAAGGTGAATAAGTGCCAGAGTGGAGATGTGTGATGCCAGGGTCGTAGCTAACAACGCTGTGCTGTGTGCCTGACGTGTGTTGGGAGAGTAGGTCTCCGTGATGTCAGCTCGCTGCACACGAGGCGCCACCTGTGAGGTGATGGGCACCTTAACTAGCTAGACCGCGCTGGGAGTTTTGTAACGTACACGGATATCAAAAGGTCAAGTTAAATATATACACTTTTNAAAAAAAAAAAAAAAAAAAAAAAACAATATATTTTTTTAAAGTTACCTAACACCAAGGCTGGTTCTGGGAACGTGCCAACCCCTCGTCCGCCTGCATTCCCCGGTGCGGGGCCCACAGACCCCCTCTGGTTAGGGCCAGGTCCCAGAGGGACGCGGAGGGCGAGGAGCAGAGACGGTGGGGCAGGACGCGCCCTCGCTGGCGGAGGAGAGCTGGGGCTCGGAGCCCTGGCGCCTGCTCCACGGGGACGCTGCCAGGGTGAGGGTGCCTGGGGCTGGCCAACGCCTCATCTCCCAGGAGGAGGTGCTCTCGGGCTCCGCTGTCTTTGCAGCCACCGCAGACCCAGCCACTGGCCCACCGTGGCTCTTCGCACACCCCCGGCTGTGTGACCCCAAACAAATCACTGCAAACTTCTTACCGTCAGTTTCTTCTTCTGACAAATGGGCACCAGCCAACAGAAAGACCTCAGAAGGCCACTGGTGAGATAAGTCCTACGCTCCCCTCACACGCCGCCTTTAAGTCTCCATCCTCGTGGAAAACAAACACAGCTCCTTGCCCCAACTTGGACACCTGTGTCATAAAACACTTGGGGTTGCTCCCCTGTGTAAGCATTGGTAAACACTGGTAAGCATTGCCTTAATGCTCATATTCTCCAGTGGAGGTAAAATCCACATGGTGCCCTGCAATTCCTAGTCACTGCTCCATCCCCAAGACCAGCGTGGCTGGAAGGTGCTCCATTAACGTGCGCTATGTGACTGACTGGCCAACCAGATGGACACCGAGTAGATTTCCATAGTTCTAAACAACAGCTTCTTCATAGATTCGATCGGCGCTTTGTTGTAGAAACACCTCTGAACAGAAACCAGAGAATCCATGTTCTACCTCTCTGTGATCCTTTAGGGAAGAAGCAGTTCTCTCCTGTCTCATTTCACTTGAAAGAGAGAGAAGTTAGAGGCACCTCGGTGGCTCAGTCGGGTAAGCGACCAACTTCAGCTCAGGTCATGATCTCATGGTTCATGAGTTCCAGCCCCACATCGGGCTCTGTGCTGACAGCTCAGAGCCTGGAGACTGCTTCGGATTCTTGTCTCTCTCTCTCTCTCCCTCTGCCCCTCCCCTGCTCACGTTCTCTCTCTCTCTCTCTATCTCAAAAATAAACATTAAAAAATATATAAATATATATATGTATAAAAGAAAAAGAAAGACAAAGAGCCGCAGGTATTTGATAATTTGCCAGCTTGTACAACCCACCGTGTGATCCTTACAAAACGATTCATTTCCCCTTCATGAACCCAAAGCAACTTCCTATGACGTAAGTGCCAGCCTGCAGACATGCCTCAGACGGGCAGAGATGCAGGAAGGAAAGGACGACTTAGATGTTCCCACAGGAAAGCCAAGGCCTGAGCGAGCAAAGGGCCTGGGGTCCTCTGTTGGCAGAAAGACGTTGAAGTGAAGGCGATTTTCCACATTCCCAAAAAGAGACGGGGACGTGGAAACCCCACAGAAGGTATCTCAGTGCCTCCAGTTCCTTGAAGTGGGATGGGCACACAGTCTTTTCAGACACAAAGAGAGGTGATAGGAACTGCTTACTTGCTTTTCAGGAAGACCCCCCCCCCCAGCTGCGGGGGCGGGACTGACACTCTATCACGATTCACTAACCTAACACACGCACGCGGCCAGGTTCGCACTGATGGGCACATAGACTCGCCAGACTTATTTTTGGTCTTCCAAGGGAAAATAAGTCACAAACTTTTCCACTGTTTTGCCCTCAAAGCCTAGTCTCATAGGGCTTAAGCCACAGCATCACGTCTACCCCAGAAAGGGGACAGTAGCTCAGCCCCACTGAGAAGGGGTTACCTTTGGGGTTGCCTTTGTCCTCAAGCACTGAGGAACTTAAAGGAGACACACAGTCCGCAAGCTGCAAACGGAAATATCGTGCTTTGCTGAAGCTCAGCACATCAGTGCCATGATGGATGGTCAGAAAATCTTCGCAGGAAGCTGTGAAATCTTTTCTTTTCATTTTATTTATTTATTTATTTATTTATTTATTTATTTATTTATTTATTTATTTATTTTTTAGAGNTACATTAAAATATATATATATATTATATATATATATTTCTTCTTTTAAACTGCACGTCTCTCTCCACCTGACCTCCCACATGATTCTTTGCAGTATTTTTCAAGGATGCCTATGGCCCTTTCCCACTCACTCAACCTGTCCCCACCAGCCTGGGCATGGCTTAAAGTTTTCCAAACTTTGTAGGCTTTTCTTTCTCTTTTTTTCTTTTCTTTCNCATCTCCCAGTAGCCTCCCCTATGGCAACCACTAGTTTGTTCTCTGCATTTAAGAGGCTACTGGGGTTTTTTTGGTAAGCTTTTTTGATATACATCTTAGCATACTTGTCTACATTTATTTCTGGGTTAAATGACTACATTCCTAAGTCCCTGGGTCAAGGCTGTACATGTCTTAAAGTTTGAAAGATATTGTCTGCAGGCCTCCAAACCGATTTATACTCTCACCCACAGGACGGGAAAGAACCGAGCTACCTTCTGCCTAGCAGCTCTGCATGGAGCACAGCTAAGAAGGAAATCTTAAAAGAAGGAGAATTTCACCCTTTGTCCAACTCATGCTTTCTGACTCTCCTTGATGAACACAAAATAAAACCAAAACGAAAACAAACGTGTTCTCCGGAGTTATAAACTCCCTGAACACTTGAAGATTACCAATTATGGCAAGAATTAAAGCAGTTCCTCTCACATAGAAGTCTCCACTGCTGAAAGAAGATGCAGAAACCACCAAACAAAAGAGGAATTTTAACAATTCTCCTGGCGTTTCCTAATGCACCCTCACATGTAGTATAAGCGGATTCGTCTCATCGAGTTGTCATGGCTTCCAGCACATGCTGGGTGATCAGTAGTTGTCCTCAGACCCCAGCCTTTGCTGCCATGGGAGGGGTCCAGAGGATGGGACTGTTAGTAGTCTTATTTATTTCCGCAGTTCACTAAACAGGACGCTAAATCCTCATAATTTAAAAGGCAAGAGGCTAAGCACAGAATGTGCTTTGAAGCAAAAGGCACTTCGAGTTCCTATTCACCAGAGGCTGTATCAAGAGCCACAGGCATGGGCACCTCGGTGGCTCAGTCGGTTAAGCATCTGACTCTTGATTTTGACTCAGGTCATGATCTCACAGTTTCATGATGATTTTAAAAAAGCATTCAATAGCTTCCATGGAGATGCACACCGACAAAGTGATTATTACTAAGGGACCCGCAGATTACCAGGCTGAAGATGGCCGTTTGGTCTGAGTTGAATAAAGGAACCGGGGCCCTGCCCAGTGCCTGCCATACTGCCTGATCTTGGGCAGATCCTCTGCAAGGATGAGGGACCCCCGTGCAAGAAGAAAAGGAAAGTTCTTTGTATTTGGGCACGGCTTGCAACGATAATGGTCTGGACTTTGCAAAATGTCTGTAAGGCACGTTGAATCGGGCCAGCACTTCACAGAGTTCAGTCTCCGAATTTGGGGACCGTGACCGTTTCAGCCTAAAAGTAAGCATCTCCATTAAACTGTGTTTCAGCCTAAAAGGGACCTTTTCACTACCTCTCAGAGTCCCTCTGATGGGCTGTGTTCAGCTTTACCTTTCTCTCTCCTAGAGAACGTAGGCTCTCCGTTAACGATTATGGAATGAATGAATGGTCATATGCTGTGGTAGTGAGTCTACAAGATGATCTGTACCTTCAACTCTTCAATTCTTGTTTGAAAGTGTTGGGGTGGGTTTTTCCCCTACAATGCAACCAACCGAGTAGATGTGATGTTTGCTGTTATTCTTTGGACAAAGAAGTTCTGGCTCATAAAGCCTACAGTTCCAGTCAGAGATCCCTGTAATTCCTGGGGAGATGACTTTAAAATGACTACTAGTTTCTAGAAGAGTCTGTTGGCTCACCTAGCAATAAACAAAGGAATGAAGAATATCCTCCTATAGCTGATATGATATCTGTTGTTAAATATTGGAAAAGGTGTCTTGGGGTTCCTGAGTGGCTCAGTCAGTTAAACACTGACTTCGGCTCAGGTCATTATCTCACGGTTCATGGGTTCGAGCCCTGAGTCGGGCTCTGTGCTGACAGCTCAGGGCTCGGAGCCTGCTTCAGATTCTGTGTCTTCCTCTCTCCCTCTGCCCCTTCCCTGCTCATGCTCTCTCTTTCTCAAAAATAAAATGAGCATTAAAAAAACATTAAAAAATAATGATAAATATTAGAAAAGGTGTCTCAATGAAGAGAAAATAAATTTGTGGAGAATGAAAAGTAAAACAATAAATAGCCCATGGATTGGAGTGATGAGAAGGTAGCTCTTGGCTCAATGTGCACATTAGTCAGGGTTCCCCAGAGAAACAAAACCAGATATATCAATAAGAGGAGATTTATTACAGGAATTGGCTCACGAGGTTATGGAGGCTACTGAGTCCTACAATCTGCTGTCTACAAGCTAGAGAACCAGGTGTAAGTCTAAGTCTTAGTCCTGGAGTCTGAAAGCTCAAGAACCAGGCACCCCGGTGTGTCTGAGGGCAGCAGAAGATGGACGTCCCGGCTCAAGAAGAGAGACAGAACCCACCCTCCTCTACCTTTTTGTTGTATTCGAATCCTCAAGGAATTGGATGATACTCACTCACACTGGTGGTGGTAGGTCTTCTTTACTTAGTCCACCAATTCAAATGCTCTTTTTTTTTCCCCCCAGAAATAATGTATTATCAGCTATAGGGGCATCTCTTTGCCCAGTCAAGTGGACACATAGAATTAATCATCACAGACTGCATGTGGGTGTCCTTCCACAGCTCACATGTTGAAACCCCAATCGCCAAGTGATAGTATTAGGAGGTGGGGCCTTTGGGGAAGTGACTGGGTCCTGAGGGTGGGGCCCTCATGATGGCATCAGCACCCTTATTGGAGATTCCAGACAGCTTGCTCTTGCTCTGCTGTTTGCCCTATGAGAACACAACACAAAGACAGCCATCCATCTACAAAGCAGGAAGAGAGTTCTCTTCAGAACTGTGAGAGAGAACTGTTTGTTGTTTAAGCCACCAGTCTAGGGGGTCAGTTATAGCAGCCTGAGCTGAGACAGGAAATAAGGTTGTCATAGCAATTAGAGCCGAACAGTAAATGGTCTGTCAAAGGAAGTAATTGATAAAGTTAGGATAATGCTACTGCTTTCACAAACAACCCCTGAAATTTCAATGGCTTCACACAAACACAGTGTCTTTCTTGCTCACAAAATGGCCTGATGCCATTTTGCTCCTGGTCAGTGAGTCCTCTCTTTCACGCTATGACTCAGGATCCCAGGCCATTGCATCTTACCTCAGTGGCCACCAGCACTTCAGAGTCCTCTCTTTCCATTCCATGGAGAAGAAGCAAAAAGTGGAGAAAATGTGAGCATTTTTTTTTTGGTAAAGATCCTGGCCCATGTTACCTCTGTGTGCATCCTCCAGTGAGAAATGATGACATAAACCTGTGTGGGTGCGAGAGATGCTGCACAGGAAACACAGGAGCCCCCAGCCTCCTGCCAGTGCTAACTCTCGAAGGAAGAAGAGAACATCTCATCATCTCCGTCTCCTCTGAGATGCCAAATGTCATCTCCATACTGAGTAGAAAGCCAGGCTACCTGAAACCTGTGTTCCCTTCCAACACAGATTCGCTTTTGCTAAGTCAACAGATAGGTATTGTATGCTCAATGAAAACACTTGTTTTTCTCAACTGCAGAACACGTCTGACACCGAACTTGTGTCTTTTTATCCCAAATCTACCAATCCACGGACTCTCCAGACACCACCATTCAATTCAGACACCATCTAGCCGCAGTTGGCACAGCCCTACAGGTTAAGGGCTCAGTCCTACAAGAGCGTCTCCCACTTCTGACACCACTTATAAGTCCTGGCCTCTTGTACTTATGATTGAATGAATCAGGGGTCCTTGAGAACCCCCTCTTTGTGTTTGATCATATGCTAGAAGAGCTCACACAACTCAAGGAAACACTTAACATCTACTCTTTTGTTTTGTTTTGTTTTTTATAAAGGATACAACTCAGGAACAACCAGTGGAAGTGATGTGTAGGGCAAGGTAGAGGGGAGGGAGTGGAGTTCCCGTGCCCCAGTCAGGTACACCAGCACCCCAAAACCTCCATCTGCTCACCCAGCTGGAAGCTCTCAGATGCCATGGTTTATGGATTTTTATGAAGGCTGCATCCCATACGTGTGATTGATTATTAACTCAAAGTCCAGCCCCTCTCCCCTTCCAGGAGGATGGGGATGGTTCTAAAAGTTGCAAGCTTCTTTTTTTTTATTAAAAATTTTTAATGTTTATTTATTTTTGAGAGACTGAGAGACCCAGCACGAGTGGGGGAGGAGCAGAAAGAGAGGTGGACAGAGAATCTGAAGCAGCCTCCAGGCTCTGAGCTGTCAGCACAGAGCGTGACACGGGGCTCAAACTCAAGAATGTGAGATCATGACCTGAGCTGAAGTCAGACTCTTAACTGGCTGAGTTACTCAGGTGCCCCTGAAAGTTGCAAGTTTCTAATCATGGCTTGGTCTTTCCGGTGACCTACATGTATTCTGACACTATCTAGGAGCCCACCAAGAATCTTCTCAGAACAAAAGATTCCTATCACCCAGGAAATTACCAGGGATTTAGGAACTCTATATCAGGACCTGGAGGCAGAGACCATAAGCATTTATTTCTTATTGTACCACATGTACTTACTCTATCCATGGCTTATTGTGTCAAGGAACACAAAATAACCCGAATATACATATCACCTAGAAGCTTACATTCTAGAAGGGGAAGCAAGACAAATACAACAATGTGACCTGAGAGGCATAAATGCTATTGGAATTCAGGGAAGGATGAGATCACCTGAAAAGTTTTCACTGGAGCAAATGGTTTCAGGGATGAACCTTGAAAGAATGGTAGGATTTCAACATGTGGAAATGAAGGGAATGTCTTCAGGGCAAAATAACCAGCATGCACAAGGCACAAGAGATTATTGGAATCCCAATTGCTCTTACTTTATTTTGAAGAGTCTATATTAATATATTTTCTTGGTATAAATGAGTAAGTGCCTCTATCAGTGTTAGCATAGAAAACACTCAGGAAATGGCAGCTACTAGTAGCTGCAGGTGTAGAAGTATTTAAAAGACTGGGTATTATGGATTTGCTCATTTATTTCACAATATAATTGTAATTGGAGGCCCTCAAGCTCTTGTAAATGTTCTTGATACTCAGGGAGACCACATTCATAGATCCACCATTAACTCTTAGTTTATATCTATTAACAAAGAAAACCCAAAAGTGAATTTTCCCCTAAATAATAAATACACGGCCACTGCTTTACCGGAACTCCTAGAAGAATCCTTCCAAGTTAGGGGCTGGTTTTGTTACCGGACACTAGACACCAATGCCCTAACATACACCATTTTACCTTCATGTACCTGGTTCATCCTCTTGATAAATGGAAATAATGTCCAACACCATCCATGAGACCATGAGATAATGTCCAGAAAGCGTATTGTGCTCTTTGCCAGAGCTAACCTGTCCCCATGCCTCAGACAGGTACAGACAAATATTTCACTTCTGTCTGAGTTCACTGGTGTGGCTTACATCTGAGAGGAAGCTTCCCAGAGACTCTTACTTAATCTACCTGGTATCATTCTCAGGCTTCCACACTGTCCTTTATAAATGGGTTCACCCTATAAAGAGGTGGGAATCCCTGAGTCCTTAACTTTTTTGTTTTGTTTCTTAAGTTTTGTTTATTGAGAGAGAGAGAAAGAGAGAGAGAGAGAGAGAGAGAGAGAGACGAGCACCCATACATGTGAGCTGGGGAGGGGCATAGAGAGAGGAAGAGAGAAAATCACCAGCAGTCTCTGAACTGTCAGCATAGAGTCCAACGCAGGACTCAAACTCACAAACCATGAGATCATGATCTGACCCAAAATAGAGTTGGAGGCTTAACCTACTGAGCCACCCAGGTGCCCCAATCCTTAGCTCTTTTTGGTATTCCCATAATCACTCAGGGGCTGGAAAACATTAGCTGGCCTTGATAACTAAGGATGAGCAACAAATTTGAAAGCCTCAGAAAAAACTACTCTAGAAAATTCTAGTAGGCATTAAAATCAAATGCTCATTTTCAGGCAAAACCAATCATTTTCACTATCTCCTAAGAATCAACAAGCCATGAACCAGGCAGCGTCGAAATATTATTTGCAAACAAATTTCAATTTGATAAGGCTGGATGGATATTTCTGAATATAACTAGACCTCAGAATTTCTACAACCTACACGTTTCGGCAAATGTTGTCCCTCCAATTTTTAGGGGAAAAAATATGGAATACAGGTCTCACCCTCTGTCCACAATCCATGATTGTTTAAAATGTAGAATGGAGTAAATAAGATATGAGGACTGGAAGGTGAGGGAGAAAAGTATCAGGAAGGAGAAAGACATTCTGTTTCACAATTAAGTAAAAGAAAATAATAAGTAAGTCGACGCACGCAAGGTCAAAATGAGGAAGTTGAGATACTCTCTGGAGAACTGCTGATAGAGAATGTGAGATCATAGTACCTATTCTGTAGTTCTGTCTGCAACAATGAAGTGAGAGATTGTGTGTGAAACTTAGTGCAGGACACAGGAAGCCCTCAGTAAATGCCAACCTTTATTAACACTGCCAGCATCCAGGGAAAAGCATTGACTGTTATTTTTCTTTTTGCCCATGAAACCCCATAGGTGTGCGATGTACGAGAAGATGTTTGGGCAGGACAGACAGGGCATCTAGGAAAAATAAACTGTAAACATACGTACAGATTGATGGATGTGCCCGCACATGTACATACTCGTGCATGAGGGCATGTCTGTTTGAAATGAAAATAAGTGGGTCACAAGAGGCACGGGAAATCTAATTTAGCCACTTGTTTGCAAAAATATTGCATGACCGATGTCAGACCTCTTCTAGTCCAGACCAGTGACAGGTGGCAACATTGCAATTCATTCCCTCTGTACGTGAATTCCTTTCGGACTTCCAGCTACATGAAGTGATCTTGCATTCCAACCCCCGAGCTGCGTGTTGATGCTCTAGAGCTGATCTCGCACATAACCAGGTCTGGTCACATTGTGGGGTGCACAGTACCATCGGTCCCAGCAACCAAGAGAGTGGAGGTTGGTCCATAAATGGGTCATCTATAGTGATGCCAGTTAAGACCAGAGAAACGTTGCGGAGGTTTCCTCAAGCTCTAAATAGAGAGACAGAGAAGGGGAGACTGCGTTCATCTGCCTATTGATTTGTCATATATAAAGGCTTATATAGTGAAAATAAGGCAGTAAATGCAGATTCTTAATGGAATTCCCCGGAATAGATTGTTGCATCCATTTCGTGGAAGCCACAGAGATAAGAGCCCATAAAGCTTCTACGGGAGACCCAGGGTCCTTTCTGTTTCTGTCTGCATTGGAAAGGGTCGCTTTGCATGTTCCAAACCCGATACGCTAGCTCACGTTCCTGGCATCTTAAACACGGCCGCTAAGGAGGGAATTGAATGGCTCAACCTTGGCTTCTTTCATTTCGCCAAGATCGTCTTACCAACTACATTTCCCAGTTGTCACGCGTAGCCCGTGTTCCAGCAAATCTCCGTGCAGCCAACACCCACCCCCATGTAAGATAAGACCTAAGGTGTAGTTTGGAAAGAAACAGTCTGACCAAAGTAAATACACCAAGTGAATAAAAGCACGCTTCCAACACTCTGATTTCCTGGGATGATGAATTTTAGGTCAACTGGGCCAGGACACAATGCAAAGATATTCCGGAAAACATCACTTGGGGCATCTTTATGAATGTATTTTTGGATGAGATTTACATTAAAACTGGTGGACTCTGAGTGAAGCAGATGCTTTTCCTGGTGTGGGTGGGCTTCGCCTAATCAGTAGTGGGCCCAAGTAGCACAAAGGCTGACCTTCCCTGAGCAAAAAGAAATTCTCCAGCTCAAGGCCTTTGGACTTCATCTACAGCAACAGCTCTTCCTGGATCTCCAGCAAATGACCTTTGGGCTCAAACTACTTCTTCCTTCATCTCTAATCTGGCAGCCACCCCATCAGATTTTAAATTTGGGAAGTTTCCACAGCTCCACATTATATATATATATATATATATACACATATATATATATACATATATATGTATTCTAGTGGTTGTATTTCTCTAGAGAATGAGGACTAATACATTAACTAATTAATTAATTAAACAAAAATTAGACAAATTGTTTCCTCCTAATGGTACGGTTCACAGAAAGTTCAAGGTCTACTCTATGACCCTCTGTAATGCAGAAAGCCAGTTTCAAGTTTACTGGACCAAGTACTAGGAAGCCTGCCTTTTTTTTCAATGGCTTGAGGCTTTTTTTTCCCCCAGTTTTTTTAGAAGTATAACTGAAAAGAAAATTGTAAGATATGAATGCCCAACGTGACAGTTTGCTGCATATACACGGTCAAAGAACTCCCCATCCCCACTGGGTTAATGAACACACTTATCACCTCACATCTTGCCCTCCCTTTTATTTTTGGTGAAAACACTTAAATTCTACTCTCTCAGCAAATTTCAATTATACCCTATGGTGCTATCAACTATGGAAGACCATATTTTAAACGTGAAGGCATTGAAGTATTCAAATAAGTGTTTTCAATGAGACGTAAAAATAAAAAAATAATAATACTTGTTTGTGATTCTATTTGAGAGAGTTTAAGTGCAGGGAAGTCGTTAAGCTGACAGGTTAATTTCTACATCAGCCTCGGGGAAGGGAAGCCTGGGTTTTGCCACCTCACGGACTGAGGCTGGAGTCAGCACCCAGTAGGAACTTACACATTTTCCGTTCCCTTCTTCAGAAAGGGTATTTATCTCAGCCTCTGAAGGGACAGTTCTGAGCCTGGCATGCCTGAGCATTACCCAGGGAATGTTCCAAGCACAGATTCTCAGTCTCTTCCCAGAACTACACAACCAGGCCAACTGGCCAGGGGGTGCCCAGGCCGTGCTGAGCAGGTGGGCAGAGAGGTGGGCTGGTAACTGGGGGCCTGGGCTCCTCCCCCACCCTTATACCCTCTCCTCTGTCTCTTTTTCCTCCTATACTCACCCCCTCCTCCGTCTCAGGGCTTCCTCCGCTCCAGAGCTGTGACCGTTAATTGTATGTGTCAACTTGCCACATTCGATGGGATGCCCATGGGGCTGGTAAAGCATTATATCTGGGTGTGTCTGTGAGGATATTTCCAGAAGACATTATCATTTGGATCTGTGACCTGAATGAAGATCACCGTCCCCAGTGTGTGTGGGCCCCATCTAATCCGTTGAGGGCCTGAATGGGACAAAACGATGGAGGAAGGCCGATTAGTTCTCTCTTCTGGAGCCTGGACATCATTGCTCTTGCTTCTCGAGCCTTCAGACTTGGACCAAATGACAGCTTTCCGGGTCTCTGACTTGCAGACGGCAGAGAGCCATGTGGCTTTTCCTAAGATCCTAAAGCATGAAGAGGAGTGAGACAGGTTCTTCCCACGGGCTAACTTCCGCCCTCGTATTTCTCTGCGGTGTCTGACCCTTTGCACGAGGTGAGGACGTGCGACAGAAGCCCATCTCAGAGAGAAAATGCAAAGTCAGCAAATACTCACCCAAACCCCCTTTCTGTCTTTCTAACCCTCAGGCCAGCTTCTTCCAATCCAGTGGGGGTTTTTTTTTCCCCCTACCTTTTCTCTACCTTCCAGCATCAAAGCCTGTGCTCAGCAAAGAAGCAGAGCTCAGTACTTTCTAGCTTGATGGGAATTAACTCATCTGAAGAGTTACAGACAGACTCCGTCCATGTTCTCTGCAGGGATGGAAAGGGCGCCTTGCTGGACAGGATCCCAGTTTGTATTCAACAGGAAAAATCCAAGAGGAAAAGCGGGGACTTCAATATGAACATTGTGACTAAT
The DNA here is from genome assembly GCF_008692635.1 of Crocuta crocuta. Lineage (NCBI taxonomy): Eukaryota > Metazoa > Chordata > Mammalia > Carnivora > Hyaenidae > Crocuta > Crocuta crocuta. The sequence goes on along the minus strand of NW_027529424.1, from coordinate 8,166,939 downwards.
CGGTTTTGTAACCACAGTTTCCCCGAGATTGGTCTCTGCGTCTGAACCACATTTCTGTAGGAATCCAAGTCAGCAGACTCCTCGTCGGCAATGTTTTTATTTTGCAGCCAGCTGTCATAATAAAGTTGCAGGAGCAGAAAAGCCCAAATAAGACCAGGTTCCCGAGAAGGTAGATAATGAACGTGAGGAAATATCCCATTTCAGGCTTTACCACATCAATAAAGGCTCTGATTCCCCTAGAATTTCCCATTAAAAAGTAGACAGCATTTTTAGCGTAAAGACTGATGTCCAGATGAAGGCTACATTTATACTGAATCATACTCATTTGAGTCTTTCCATCCCTGTGTTGGCTAATATCCACGGTGCTGTGACATGTAAGAGTGTGGATGCATAACTCTTCTGTGCTCCTTCCTTTTCATCAGCGAGGTAATATCATCAGGTGGGGTGGAGGGAATGGTGCACTAGAGATTTTGCAGCCTCTGTATAGGAAGCTGAAAACAGTCTTGTCATAATTCATCAAGGCTCTAAGGAATATCTAGCGGACATCAGGCTGCAGGTGGGCCCTAGGACAATTATAATCAGTACTCACTGTCCAAAAGAGTGTGAAATGCTTTGGGATAGGAGATCCCTCTTTTTTTTTGTTTAGCATGTCATTGGTCTCCATTCTGTGGGTGTTGAACTTAAATTTAATTAAGTTGCCCATTTTTGAGATGTTTCTGGCCTCACTTTATCACCCACTTATCAAAAGGACATAGAAACTGTCTATGCGGGTCTTGAACACATTTCTCAGGGTGCAAGGAAATTCCACTTAAAGAAGGTTCATCTGTGTGTACTTGAAACAAGGGACAAATACGGAGAAAAATCGTGCTTTATTTCAAATGTCTTTTCTTTTTTCTTTGTTTCTCCCTGCTGTCTGATTTTTTTTTTTTTGACCAGATTATTTGTGTTTCCTGGAGTTTGCCTAAAGCCAGCCCCCCTGGGATTGCTGGTAACCGGCATTCCAGTGGGCAGGCCCCTTAAGGGCTGTTCTGACTTTGAACTTGAGGAATGAGCCTTGGGGAATCTCTCCAATGAGTGCTCTTTCCACTGCTCAAGAGTGCCTCTGAAGGCCACTGTGGGGTCAGGGGGATTCTGGGCAGCAAGGAAGCTCAGCCCACCTTCTCTTCCCACCAAGGCCACACCGAGTTTCATGCAGAAGCATGACAGTTACACGTACTGGGGTTTCTGATACCTTTTCCTTTGAGTCTAAGCTGCCAAAAGTGAAGTTGGAACACCACCAGACTACCATCCCTAATCACTGGTCCTCTTGCCACAAGTATGCATTCCTTTACTCTCATATTCCACTTCTGGCTTGTTCCATTATCTAGGCTGAATTTGAGGAAAGACTCACAGGCAGACTTGGGCAATACTGGGATGGATCTGTGTCCCCTAAAAAAAGATATGTTGAAATCCAAATGAATGAAACCTTATTTGGAAATAGGGTCTTCATAGAGGTGACCAAGTCAAAACGAAGTCATCTGGTGGGCCCTAATCCAACGTGACTGGTGTCCTTATGAAAAGGGACATTTGGACACAGGGATGGACACCAGGAGAAATGTCATGAACGGATGAAGGCAGAGGTGATGTCTCTCCAAGCCCCAGAACTCCAAAGATGGCCAGCAGACCACCAGAAGCAGGAGAGAGGCCTGGGGCAGGCTCTCTCCAAGCCTCAGGAGGAGAGGAACCAGCCCTGTCCACTTCTCTCACTTCCAGCCTCCACAGCTGAGAGCCAATGGGCTTCTGCTGTTGGGGACGCCCACGGTGTGGGGGTCTGTGATGGCAGCCTTAGAAAACAGGGCCAGTGGTCTGAAATATAACCGAATCTACTTATCACAGTGGCATCTCTTGAGCTGGGCTGTGAAGACAATAATGCTAACCAAAATGTTGAGCTTGAGTGTTTCTCTAAAAAAATAAATAAATAAATAAAGACAGAGAAGAAAACATACTCAAGTATGCTCGGTTTAATGTCTCTATCAGGTACCAGCAGGATCGACAGCAGAACACATCTCCAAACAGTGCGGCCAAGTTTCCATGAGGTGGAACCAGTTCACTTCCGGGCACATATCAGGAAACCCCTGGGCGGTAACAGCACCTGTCCCCAGTGGTCTCCAGCTCCCACTTTCCCCAACAGATTCTCCTTGAGCTCTGGTTCAGATCAACGAAACCAAGAGTTGGTTTTTTGAAAAAAATAAACAAAATTGATAAACCTCTAGCCAGGCTTCTCAAGAAGAAAAGAGAGAGCACCCAAATGACAAAATCACGAATGAAAGTGGATTTATTACCAGCAACCCCTCAGAAATACAAGCAGTAATCAGGGAATACAAGAAAAATAATATGCCAACAAACTGGACAACCTAGAAGAAATGGACAAATTCCTAAACACACATCCTACCAAAATTCAAACAGGAAGAGATAGAAAATGTGAAAAGACCCATAACTAGTGAAGAAATTGGATCAGTTATCAATTATTGCCCACAAATAAGAGTCCTGGGCCAGACAACTTACCTGGGGAATTCTACCAGACATTTAATTCAGAATCAATACCCATTCTTCTCAAGCTATTCCAAAAAATAGAAATGGAAGGAATACTTCTGGACTCATTCTATGAAGCCGGCATCACATTGATTCCTAAACCAGAATCAGCTTCTTCTGTCCTAAAAGAGTAATCCAGTCTTCCCCACTAAAGAATTTGAAAAGATTTTTCTCTCCTTAGCTTGTGGCATTAAGGAAGATTTAGGTGGTGACACCGACTTCCTTCTTCTGCTCTTCCTCACATCTTTCCTTTCACTCCCTACAGTCTCATGTGCCATTTCCTCTCCGACTCCCTGGCCTGCGTACAGGCTGTTTCTTTCTCTGCTGGAGCACCCTTTACGCCCTCTCTGCCGCCACCTTGCTCAGGACCGTTTGTCATTCTCATCTCGTCAGCCACCCTCTTCTCTGGGAAGCCCCCTCTGATCACCCGAGATTCTGATCTCCCTCACATCTCCATCCTGTGCTTGGTTCCAAAGAGCCTCTCAACTCACGGTATTGAAGGCATCTCTCTCCCCCACGGGATTGTCGGCACCTTTGTGGAGGACATGAGTGTTGCTCACCATGAGCCCCCAGTGCTTGGCACTTGCCCAGCACAGAGATGCCTCCCTGGGCATTTTGTTGAGTAATAAAGAAACGTCATCTGTAGAATAGGCTGTTGCTGGCCTGGTTAGAAGGTATTAAGGTCTGAAATAAGATAATGACAGAGATGATGGTCAGGGATTAAGCTGAGGAATGTATAGGATGTAGAATTGTCAATATTTAGTGGCAGGATATATGGAGTAATGGAGAACAGAGCTGGCTTTCTAGGTTTTCTGACTTGGGTTAACTTGTGGATAATAAAATATGAATGAATGAGTGAATGAATGAATGAATGAATGAATCCTCCTAGTAACGCTCCGCGGTGGGGTGGAGATGGTGGCAGTGGTTAAGTGTTGCTACCGGCCTAGGAGTTAGAACACCTAGATGCTAGACCTCTCTCTGACACACACAATACTTCTTCTAGCCAAGGGCAAGTCACTTATGCCTTGGCCCGGTTTCTTTATTTGGGAAATGGAGAGGTCTGTGAGTTGAGGATATTCCTTTGAGCTTAAGTGTCCTGGCTCTGCGTTCCTTGAAGAGGGATTTCGGGTCTCAGTTACCTTCAGTACAATGGAGAACGCTCTCATCTAGGTGCCTGGGAGCCCCTCAGGTTACAGGCATTCTCAGACATAATTTGGGGGTCCCATAATGCATAGGATGACCTTCACTCTCACAATAAGATACTTTGAGGAATCCGCGTCTGAAGGCAAAGCTGTATTAAGACCCTTCCATCCGACAATGCAGATCTCAACCTCAGGCTTACAAAGGAAAAGAGTCGACCACCCTGAATGCCAAAAACACAAACCCTGAGTATTTAATTTGTATACTCATCTGCTCGTCCTGAAGGGACCTGAGATGTGGGCTCAGGGGATGATACCACACCTAGCCAGCATGACTTTTTCTTAGGGACCGCACACCTGTAGCATGTTGGGGGAGAAAATTCCACACAGGGTTTGCAGCGAGGGTCTTTTTCAGAGCTCGTTCCCACAGAAACCTCTCCTAATGGGCAAAACACGGAGACACAAGCAACAGGCAGGCGACTCTAGTAGGTGTTAGTGGGCTGCAAGTCAAGGCCCTTGCCCTGTTAGCAAGAGGGTAGTTTCTAGAAGGAAAAAGATCTAATTTGCAAGGCAGGAGAAGAGTCTCTTAAATTCAGGAATTGAAAATACGAGATGTTAAGCCATCCCAGTTCCTGTAGAAATGCAGTTCAGTGAAGTGGATAAGATCAAGGGTTCTGATTCATTCCAAGGTTCACTCACCATTTAGCTGTGTGACCTTGGACAAGGGACTTAACATCTCCCGACGGCATTTTCTCATCTGTAATGCAGGGGAAACAACAATGCCAGTCTCACGGGGATGTTATAGGATCAAAGGAGATAAAGATGGTCAAAGTGCTTAGTACAATTATCGACAGCCATAAATCCTCCATCAACGGAAGGGATTATACTTTATATAATCAGTCCAAGGGTATAGGCAAGTACAGCACCACCCTTAACCTGAATCCCTTTCTTAATGAAAAACTATATATACGTTTCTTGGCTTTTGACTGTTCCTGTAACTGCAGAGGCCAATATCGAGAAGAATGGCTTTTGAAGTTCAGAGCACTTTGGGGGAAAATGGAGCAGAGCATTTTTAAAAATTCAGAACATATGGTGCTATAATGTTTATTCTTGTTGAACTGTCCCTGTAAAGAACTTTGAGCACTAAGGATTGAACAGTAAATGAATTATTCACAATCACATGAAAATCTATAGACCGAGAAACTGTCTTCCGTCGAACACCATCGATGCCTTAAATTTAACCGGCGGGAGTCAACCTCTTCTGAACAGATTTGCATTTTATTTGTGTTGCCTGTTCGATACAGAGCAAAGATCCCAGGCAAGTGACATGAGCTGTGGATTTATTCTAAAGAAAACAGTAGCAAAATTACTCCAGAGGGTGTGACCCAGCACGAGGCAGTTCCCAGAACTCAAGGCCACGGCCACCGTTTGGAGAAGAGGCAGACTGTTGTTGTACCCCGAAGACAGTAAGTGCCACCTTGACTCTGAAGAGAGCTGGCTCCGATTCTCATTCAACAGATGAGACGCTGAGCCCCCTTTGTCCCTTTGTGGATTTCTGAACAGAATAGCAGCCTGTCAGGTTCTAAATAAATATGGAGACTAATTTCCACACAGGGAAATTGACTTGCAACAAGTAACCGGGATGGGGAAGGAAATGAACAGGCCCCATCTCTCCACTTGAGCATGACGTATACAAATCCCGGGGCTTGCCACGTGAATCTCTGTGTGGACTGTGTGGCTGGGCTGTGAGCCTAGAGATGACCCAGTGAGCTATTTCCGAAGAACAGGTAGAACAGGTCGCCTAAATCAAGTAGAATAAAACCGGGATAAAAACTTAGTCAATAATAATGAGGACCAGCCACTGACACACAGGAAATAGAAAACATTTGTTGTCACACGTTATCCTCTAGATGGAGTTTCAGTCATCAGCTGTGGAATTCTACTGAAAACTAGAATAGGTCGTAGAATTGTTAGTAGAGGGCAGGAAACTCAGGGTTCTAGATCTCAGTGCATCGGTCTCTTCTTTTGGAACAGGACGAAGCTTCTTAGCACCCACATCACAGGACTCTGTTGGGATTCAATGAGCTAATGTACATAAGGCACTCAGAATGGTGCCCGACACACAGCAAGGGCTCTCTCCTCTGCCAGCTGTTGGTATGGTCATCGCAGCTCCTGACCCCATCCTGAGGTTGGGTCTCGACCCTTCCAGGCCTTGTGTCGGCGGAGAGCTCACCAGAGCCATGGCGGCCGGTCCCCAGGCTTCCGAATGTCACCAGAGAGTAGTAGTTTATATTGCGATACTGTCATTGGACTGTCTGCTTTCTATTTTGGTCACACGAAGACATTATAAGCAAAACCCCATCATCTCATAAGACCGAAGCATTTAATCAGGGAGTAAAGAGCAATTTCTTAAACAGAAGGAATTGAGCTTCCTGATAAACTCCTATTCCCCTTCCTTGTTTGGCTGCACACAGCGAAATCTGTTGTGAGCTGCAACAGACCCACGGCCCCACACTTAGGATCCCACACAAGCATGCTCAGGGAAGACACAGGTTATGCGGGTTCTCGGACATGCCCGGATGAAGCCTACTTTTGCCTTTTGGTATTTCGTCCTGAAGCATATTTTATATCACACAGTAGTCTTACATTCTCGGTTCCCAAAGGGTCATTCACCTCAGAACCTGAGAAAACCAAGAAAGGACGCTCAAAGCAGTTCAGAAAGGTCAGATATAAGGACCAAGAGTTAACCAGCAGCACACGATCCAAACACTCTCTGGTTTGCATTTGTCACGTAACTACGTGTTTGGATGATTCAGTTGTTCTTGTGCTGAAATGAGTCAAGGTTTGTAGGGCTTCCGGGGAACATGCTCGGGCCACGTCGTCCATGCAGCCGCTAGGTCCTCTATCCTATTCCAGGCACACACAGCCAATGAGGGTCCCGTGCCCAAAGCAAAGCCAGTACAATGAAGAAGGAAAAAAATACGCAAGGGGAAAAAAACCCAAAACGAATGGAAGGAAACAGACCAAGAGGGCCCTGAAATGCACTGGGATGAAAAGTGATTTTTCTTCTAGTTTTTTTTAAATTTCGGAATTGTTTCCAATGCACAGGGCAATCGGTACTTGTACACAGAAGGAAGTGTGTGGGTTTTGTAGGAAGACAGTCTAGGTTTGTCACTTTGAGCTCTCCAACCTTGAAGAGATGATTTTGGCTTTTTGAGCCTCAGTTTCCTTATGCAGAAACTCGAGAACATGAATAATTCCTATGCTGCCGGGGCTGGAAGAGATTTGGACCAGCACTGGGTACCTGGCGGCTACTGAATAAATCATGTACCTCTCATAGAAAACACAATTTCATTCTGTAAAATGTCCAGGGTTCTTTTCTTTCTTCAAGGCCAACTTGACGCTACTAGCAAGTTTAAGGAAATTAAAAACCACACGGGAAAATGAAGGGTAGATATTTGGCCATAAATTACAAGGTGGTATTGGGGTGCCTCGTACGAGCTCCCACCACCCACACGATGCATCCACCACACATAGGCTGACAAGGAAACCTAGCAGTTATCAGGGGAGTCGGCAGCTTGAGAGGAATCCACATTGGTTCCGCTGGATGCCGACCAGATGGCCTCTCACAATGGCTGTGAGATGCCCCTTGCTTTACTCCTCCAATCTCTGCTGTGAAAATCACTGCTTCCCAGCATTTCTTGTAACACCTGGATGGTCAGCTACTATCATTTCTGAAAATGGGGCCACGTTAATCTCAGTTGAGTTGTAAAACTTCCGGATTAGAACCTTATCGAAGTTGTCACCAGTACACCTTACCGCCCTGTAGCAAACCGGGGGACTGAATCCTCAGGTGGGGGGGTTCCCAGGAGCCCTGAGAGTGGAGTGATGGGGAAGGCCGGCCAGCAAGACTGGCCAAGCTCTCACCACGCACCTTGTCGCAAGAGCCAGCAATGGTGAAGTGCTCTGATGGCCCGTGGCTGACTTCAGTCGTCTCCGTCCACACCGAGAGAAACACTTCCACACAGTGTTGCCATGAATCCTGAATTCGGCTTGGGCTATGCCTACTTTCTGTCTTTCCCAACTGTGGATTTTCATTTGCAGCAGAGCAAGAACTACCTGTGTCCATCAAGTTCCCACGTGCAAACAGGGCCAATAAGGCCTTGCCATGAAGACCTAAAGAAAATACAGCAGTGGCACCATTCGACCACTCTTCTGGAATCATCTGACACCAACTGTTCAACTGCCTGTCCTTAGAACACCACTGAAGCCATGGGAAAAAAAATAAACAAATAAGAAGGATCCTTTTTTGGGGGGTCCCTGCAGCTCCTGAGTTAGATGAACTCGACGTGGATCCACCCAGCTGAAAACACGTCACAGTTTGTACAATGACGGATTCTTCTTCTTAGGCTGTGAAGGTGTCCCCCGCTAAGCCACATTTTCTGACAATAGTTATGTGGTTTCACATATTTGTCCCCTGTCACAGAGGCATTGCTGGAGATTCAGTCCAGGTGTTAGCGGATGTAAGGCACAGAAAAGGAATGACCAATCTCCCTTTGTACTCCAGGCATCAGCACCTTGAGAAAGGAGCGCATTAGCAAGAAAAGAGGAAAATCCAATTTCCAACTTTCGGTCTTTCAGTCACAAACATTGATAGCAACTTCAGTCATTAGCTTCTTTCAGAAATGCTAGGATCATTTCTGTAACAGAATGGCCAAGGGACATCCTGATGTCCCTCGAAGCTGCTCCTGAAGTAGGGCTGCTTGCCTTTCAGAACAACTACAGGAGCAGCCATGTTGGCCCTGAGAGAAGATGATGTCTACTAAACACGGTCTTTAGCCTGTGCCAGGGAAGTCTGGTTCTATTGTTACTTTTCTTCTGTTAGGATGAAAGCATATGGCTTCTCCTTGTTTCTGTAACATAAACTCCCCACTGGCTTTTAGGAGAATCATGTGCTAAGAATCATCTTTCAGGAGAGAACAGACTTGAGGCAAACAACGTTTTGTTTTTCATTCTGGGCTGGCAGTGTCTTCTAGCAGATTTTGTGAGCGCTGGAGTGTGCCCGGGAGAGCTGATCCCATGTAGTGATTACGACGGGGTTTCAGAGGATCCGCGAATGAAGGCCCCACCTCCTAACAGCTGCATCTCCCTGGCCAAGTGCTTTAACTCCTCTCCACCTCCTTTTTCTCAATGGTGAAATTAGTACACGGTAGATCTCGAGCCGAACGTGGTGGGTCCGAGTCGATGAGTTATGCGGAGCACCTGATGCATGTCAAGCATTCAATAAAGAGTAGCTTTCATTACTCTTATATTTATAATAGCTTCTGTTTTCATGGTGCAACAGCTGTTTCTTGCAGCAATCCAACTTTGCCCAGATGTCTGTCGTGGGTCTTCCCAGCCAACACCTCTAGAGGGCAGTGGTGCACAGTGCCCTATGCCAACCCCCAGTGGGAACTGACTGACCTTCCGGGATGCACTTCCGGAAGCATGTCGCTGGGAATGTTTCTGGGAGTGTTGATTTGTTCTGTCTAGAGGAACAAATATTTGAGACACAATTCGTGTCAAATCCTTAGGGAACCAGGTGGTGTTTCGACAAAAAAAATGTTAATATTAGCAACATTATTATCTGATTAATAATAATCAGAGCTACTGTAATTGAAGGCCTTCTCAGCCGCAGTGTCTTCCCTACGACAGATACTGTACCTACGCTATCGCCAATCCCCACAATAATCTTGCAAAATCCATATGCTTGTCTTCATTGCACGAATGTGGAAACAGATTAAGGGATTTTCTTTTATAAAGATGTTGTGGATGCAAATAAGGTTCAAATGCAAGTCTGTCTAATTTTTTTTAAACATTTTCATTTTTATTTTTGAAACAGAGACCATGAGCAGGGGAGCTGGAGGAGGGGTGGGGACAGAGGATCCAAAGGTGGTTCTGCGCTGATGCAGTGAGCCTGATGTGGGGCTCGAACTCACGTGCTGTGAGATCATGACTCAGCCAAAGTTGGACGCTCAATGGACTGGGCCACCCAGATGCCCCAAGTCTAAGTTTAAAGCCCTGTGGTTTCTGTTCTAAGACATTGATGGAGGGTGTGTCAGTATCTTAGGTAAATAACGCTATAGTCACAACACTCCAGTCTCAGTGGCTTGTAATCACAAAGGCTTACTTCTCACTTGTGTTATGGCTCTTACAGTGGCTCTTAAACTTATGCTCTATTATGCTTACGTCTCATTAGCCAAAGCAAGGCATGTGGCCATCCTGGTATCAATGGATGAGAGAAATATTCAAGAAGGTCTTTTAGGGATGGGTCTGGTAGAGGCGTAAGTATTTTTGTTTTTAAATGTTTTATTTATTTCTAGGAGAGAGAGAGACAGCGTGAGCAGGGGAGGGTCAAGAGAGAGGGAGACAAGGACTCTGAAACAGGCTCCAGGCTCTGAGCTGGCAGTCAGCACAGAGCCCGACGCGGGGCTCGAACCCACGAACCGCGGGATCATGACCTAAGCGAAAGTCGGACGCTTAACCGACTAAGCCACCCAGGCGCCCCAAGGCGTAAGTATTTTAAACAAACGATATACAGTTGACCCTCAAACAGTGCCGAGCTGCAAACCCCTATTCAGTGGGAAATCTACTTATAACTTTGGCTCCCCCAAACTTAATTACTAATAGCCTACTGTTGGCCAGAAGCCTTGCCAGTAACATAAGTAGTTAATTAACACATATTTTTCAATATAATTTATTGTCAGATTGGCTAACATACAGTGTGTATAGTGTGCTCTTGGTTTGGGGGGTAGATTCCCGGGATTCATTGCTGACATACAACACCCTTGTTTCTGTATGTTATATGTATTTATACTGTATTCTTACAATGAAATAGGCTAGAGAAAAGAAAACATTAAGAAAATCATAAGAGAAAGTTAATACATTACACTACTGTACTATATTTATAAATATCTGTAAATACATAGACCCACCAGTTCAAACCCGTGGCGCTCAAGGGTCAGCCTTAGTCTACCACACAGTGTCTTCCAGAAGGAAAGATCTGTGTACACAGCTTAAGGATGATGCAGTTTTTAGGAGCAGTGAGTTCAGTCCAAACTGTCAGGTTTAAAAGGCACATACTGGAGCTAGAAAAAATTCGAAAAGTTTTGCTAAACTTCTACTGTAAAGAGCTCCAAATGCTTAGCCAAGGAGGGTGCCCTTCACTCACCAGGCCGTGAGGAATAGCCAAGCAGGGGTTCAGAACAATGGGCACCTGCAGCGTTCAAGGACACAGCAAGGTCCTGCCTGGACACATTTCCATTCCTCCCAGCAGAGTGCTGACCGGTAAATAGAAACACTGAAAATTTAAAAAGGCATAGGGGCACCTGGGGGACTTAGGTGATTGAGCAGCCAACTTTGGCTCAGGTCATGATCTCGCTGTTTGTGGGTTTGAGCTCCATGTGTGGGGCTCTGTGCTGACAGCTCAGAGCCTGGAGCCTGCTTCAGATTCTGTGTCTCCCTCTCTGCCTCTGCCCTGCTCATGCTCTGTCTCTCTCTCAAAAATGAATAAACTTAAATTTTTTTTTATTTTAAAAAGGCATAAAGAGGCTTGGAAAAACCTGAATTTCTCTGTGAATTAGAAAAGAAATGGAAACATTAAGCAGTAGGCAGGATGTAAGCCGGGGGCTCTTACAGCCCAAGACCCAAGCAGAGACCTCTGCTCCATCAGAGGAAGGAGGACCAGACGACACACTGCTTGACTTGGAGGGAGACCCAAAGCCAAAGAGCCACCTGCAGCTCAAAGCTTAGGACAAACTATCCTCAGTTTACAAAAGGAGGAAACGCCCCACTTCAGGAGGTGACCAGCCAACTGGTGCCATGACACCTGGGACAGTGGCTTGACCAGAAACTGAGAATGGAGGGAAAGGAAACATAAAGACACCTTCTCAGGCAAGAAACTGTTACCTTTGTTCCCTTCATGACTGGACCAGAAATATCTCTAATATCAATGTCCTTACATAGATAGCATCATAAAATATATAAAATATAGTTTCTCCCTGAGACAATGGCAGACATAGGGAGGAAACCACAAATCTGAAAAACTATGTAACTGCCAGGCAGAGACTGACAGAAATGGGAACATGGGTCAAAGCAAAGCAAACTGCTTCTTAAAATAAGCACACAAACCCAAGTTCTATAAAAAATTAAGAAGTCCCATGCTGAAAAATAACATCTGACAGAAATTGACAATTACCACATAATTTTTCTCCAAATGGATTTAATTTTGTGGAAAATTAAAGTAAGCATGTTTATGAGGAAATACCCTCCTCTAAATATAGCAAGAATAGTAAGACAAAAACAAGCAGAAATGAAATATAGTACAGCAACCACGGGGAAAGAAAATAGAAGTTTCATAAGTAAAACACACAATTGATTTTTTTAAAGAAAAGAAATAGATACATTCGAGCATGGATACAGTCAAAGAGAAAATTATAATTTGGGAGCCAGTAGGTAAAGAAATCATTCAAAAAACAATATAAAAGTTTGGAAAATTCAGCAAAAAATGAGGAAGATCAATGGACAGACTCCAATGTATGTCAAATAGGTATTCCAAGAGAACAGAACAGAAGAGCAAAGAAGAAATGTTTGAAGAGATGATTACTGACTATTTGCCAGAATAGAAGATGGGATTACAAAGATAAATAATATATTCTACATACAAAGAATACAATGTAGTAAAAAAGCACATCAATGATGAAAAGAACATCTTAAAATATACTAAGAAAAAAGTGAAGTTACTAACAAAAGCATTAAAATTAGACTATATAGCACAGATGACTAGCTAGCCACAAAAATTCATGCCCAACTTTTACACTAGAGTTGGTGATGATGATGACGGTGACGTGTGTGTGCATGCACGCGCATGTGCGTGCATCCATGTGATCATTTCTCACTGATTAAATAGGATCATTATGGAGCCACTGAATACTAAGACTTTTAAGGAGGAGCTGGGGTTTTTCCAAATGCTTTATCACCTCTGTCACCTGAATGCAGATTTTGACTCTTAGTTGGAACCAAAAGGTGGAAAGAACCAAAGCCCCAAATTACTGTATGGAGGGAAAAAAAGCCATCAAATAGCTGGGAATCTATGTTGGACTAGGACCAAGAATTAAATTTCTATTGTGTTAAACCAGTGAAACAGTTTTATTTCTTATACCACTACCCCCAAATAATTCAGATTTCTCATGTGCATAAATAGAAGCCAAATGACTTTCCAAGAGCTAAGAGGAAATAAATTCAACTTAGAAATTTTGCTCAACTATCATTCAGAAATGAGGGAAAAGGCCCACTCTCAGTGATGTCTGCACATGAAACCATCACCATCAAGGCCATAGACATATGTCTCCTGAAGCTTCCTTCTGTCCTCTTTGAAATTTTTTCTTTTTGTTTTTTTTTTTTTTAAGTTTTTATTTACTTATTTTGAGAGACAGAGAGAGACAGAGAGAATGAGAATGCAGGGAGGGGGAGAGAGAGAGGAGGAGAGAGAGAATCCTAAGCAGGCCCCATGCTATCTGGCGTGGAGCCAGACCCACCGCTCAATCTCACAATCCATAAGATCATGACCTGAGCCAAATCCAAGATTTGGACGCTTAATCAAATGAGCTATCCAGGTGCCCCTGAGATATTTTTTTAAAGTAATTTGTGATTTTATTTTCAGCCAAGATGGAGTGATTGGGATTGCCTTCCCATCACCCCAGCTCTGAAACTATTTTTAAGAGGTTAAAATATATGAAATAGTCTCAACCCAGTGTCATTCAGGCAGTAAAGGTGAGTTAATTCCTGAAAGACTGGAAACAAAATGGGTTTCATGACTGCTCCAGCTTTTGGCCATGAAAGAGCCTCAAAGCCATGGTCATGAGACTTTCTGAGAGGAAGACATGGAGCTCAGAATCCAGGGAGACCAATCTAGCCCGAGTTCAAAATTTGATGAAAATTATATGCCTACAGATCTAAGAAGCAAAAGGAATTCCAAACCAAAAGGAGAAAAAGTTCTGGAGAAGAGAGAGAGCTGCAATGAGGAAGAATTTTGGAGATCTACAGATGAGCCCCTTGAATATTCATCAGGTCTCAATCTGCACATATGGCTGGCAGAATTCTAAAGATAGCCCCTGCAAGATTCCCATCTTCTGGATATTCAATCAAACATAAATGTAGGTACTGCTATGAAGGGATTTTGCAAATATAATTAAAGTTCCAAAGCAGTTGACCCTTAGAGATGAAGAATACCTTGTAGGTGGGTCTGATCTAGTCACATGAGCCTATTAAAAACAGAGAAGTTTCTCCAGCTGGTAGAAGAAGAGGGAGTCAAAGAGATGTGCTCCTTCTGGCCTCAAAGAAGAAAGTAAATAGCTGTGTTGTAAACTGACAGGAGAGAACGGTGGCCTGGAGCACTTCCAAGTGCCCCTAGTGGAGAGCCAGCTAGAAATCAGGGATCTAGGCCTTACAGCCACAAAGAAATAAATTCTACCAACAATCTGTGTGCTTGAAAGAGAATCCAAAACTCAGATGAAGATTACAGCCCCAGCTGACACACTGATTTATATCTGGACTCCTGACCTACGGAATTTGTGAGATAATAAATATGTGCTGTTTTAGGCTTCTACATTTATGGCAATTTGTTATGCCACACTAGAAAACTAAGGCAGCATCTATGTGAGGAAATTTCCAAAGAAAGAACCATGTAGAAAGTCAGGAAAGAACAGTATCTGATGCTCAGACAAAGCTGGGAGTAATGCCTGTTCCCACTAGCCAGACTGGAAAAATTCATAATTGGGAAGAGCATTCAGAAGAGTTGCATCTCAACAGAAGAGAATCATTAGCTATAGATTAAACAGTGCTCCAATCCTAGCTGACAAATCTTAAAACAAATCTTAAAGATCAAGCTGATGAAACTATTTCCTAGTAGCTTCATTGTATCCCAGAACAAAATTCAAGAATATTTATTAAAATATAAAAATATCCAACACTCAACAAAGTAAAACCCACAATGACTGGCATCTAAACAAAAATTGCCAGGAATGAAAGAAAAGAGAAAAATACAACCCATATGAAAGAAGTGGGAATAAATAAATGAAAAACAATCCAGAATTGACACAAAAATTAGAATCAGAAGACAATGACAGTAAAACAATTATGTAATTGTGTTCTGTTTGTTCAAAAATGTAACTAGGGACATGCAAGATATAAAATAGACTCAAGTGAAACCACAAGAGATTAAAACTGTAATATCTGAGATGAATAGTAATCTAAATGGGAATTAATATCAGATTAGATATTCCAAAAGAAAAGATCAATGAACTTGAAGACATAGTAATAGAAATTATCTAAAATGAAACTCAGAAAGAAATAAGAAAAAAAATAAAAAGAGCTGCAGTGAGTTGTAAGATAACTTTAAGTAGAAACTATACATGTAATTGGAATTCCCAAAGGGGAGGAGAGAAAGCGAGAATAGGAAAAAAGTATTTGAAGGAATGGTTAATTTTTTTCCAAATTTGATGACAATTATAAATACACAAATCCAAGAAGCTCAAGGATTCCTAGGGGGGCAGGGGATGTGAAGAAAAGTGGATTAAGGTACATGACAATCAACTTAATCAAAACCAGTGATAAACAGAAAAATCTTAAGGTAACAGAAAGAAAAGGTAAATTACATTCAAAGGAAAAAAAGATAAGACACCATAAACAAAGTTCAAAAGACAACATACTGCAAGAAAATACTTGCAAAATAAATAACTGGTAAGGATTAGCATCAAGAATATATAATGAATTACACAGATCAATAAGTAAAAGGGCTAATGAATATTTCAGACCTTCACTAGAGGAAATATAAGTGTAGGTATTACTCATGGTAGCAATAAAACATATGTTTTAACCCATTCACAGGCTTCCTATCTGATCCTCCTACATATGTGCAGGGTTCTGTGGTAGATTAGATTGCTTTCAATTGGTCACGTCCTCCCTATTATAAAATTATATATATAATTTTTGATAGTTCATAAACAGTGTTCATTGTTAATTATCAGGCAAAATGGGCCTCAAAATTAATTCATTACATTCAGAATTATTTTCTGACATGAGCTAAGATTTTTAGTCAACCAAATGTAACTGCTTATCACTAATGACCTCCGTGTTCCTGAATCCACTGGCCTATTACTTTATGTGGCCTGTCAGTAGCATATGACACAGCTGTCACTCCCTCCCCCAAGAAATGCTTTCTTCCCCTGGCTTCCAGGGCACCATACTACCTCGGTTTCACTCCTACCTCCCCAGCTGCTCCTTCTGAGTCCTTTGCTGATTGACTTTTCTTCCTTAACTCTCTTCAGTGCTTCCAGACCTCTTCATTGTAACAGTTGGGTCTGCACAGGATATGAGCCCCACTGCTAGACATTGCTGTCTCTGCTTAGCCATTGCTTCCTTTGGACAACCTTGCATCCCACCCCCCGACCCCCAACCCTCCAGGTCATATTGGCTGTTCCTCCTCGGGGCTCCACTGAATCCTGTACATACTCCCCATTTGGCACTGGTCATGACTGTGTGCCATTTCCAGGCTGAGGCCATAGAAGCAGTGGTATTTCCTCTGCTTTTCTATAGCCCTATTGTCCACTGAGAGGAAAGCATGGCTAATATCTCCTGCCCCTCAACCGAGGTTCCAATATGACACATGCGGAAAAGGTCTGGACTCAACATGCAGCTCTGGGCCAAGCCCAGCGGAAATTCCCCTAACCCTGGCCAAACCACAGACCCATAAGGAAGAAAAATATTTGCTTGGGGGCTGTTTGTTACATAGCATTACTGCACCAATAGCTATTTAATAAAGTACCACTTTATAAATGCAGAAAAGCAAATACAGAGGAAAGAACTAACTAACAAAGCTCAGCATCCAAACCTAGGTCTTCCTGCCTCAGGACTATGTTCTTCTCAATGGACCAGTGTAGTCTCAGTTCAGTGGATGGGAAGAGCTTGGAAGGTATGAGGTGCCTTACTCGTGAAGAATGAGGGTCCCAGAGACTTTTGTGAAAAACAAATGACACTGACCTTGGAAGAAGACGCGAGGCTGATGTGCATGAGGAGGAACAAAAGTCACAAGCACAATGATGGAGGTGTCATCCTGAACCACAATTATTAATAGTAAATAGGCATTTCCAGGTCAGGAGATAATCAGTTTCCAATAAGGGAAGTTGTTTCCAATATCTTTGTGCCCTAAATTATTTGTTCATGGGATCATCTACATCTCATGTGCTCTTTAATCCATTGTATTCAGTTTCCTTAGTAAAACGTGTGCTTGGCCAGGTCACATTTATTTTTACTTCATTCATTCACTGATTCATTCATTCATTCTGTCGACAAATATTTATTACACCATTACATGTGCTAGTCACAATCCGTTCCCTTATATAACTTAGTCTAGTGCAAATAATCAAGTTGCCAAGCCAACCTGGAAAAGTGTCCTTTGAGCTGAGATCCAAAGGAAGCGTAGAGACTAACTATGTAAAGAGAGCTAAGAGTAAATGTTCCACACAGAATGGTATGTGCAAAGTCTCTGTGGCAGGAACGTGGTACATTCAAGAAAGTCGTAACAAAGCCATTATGGCAGGGTAAAATAAACATAGGAGAAAATGGGGCTGGGGAAGCCCCACCGGCCGACTCTCCATCTCTTCCAACATCTATGGGAAGCTATCAAAAGATTTTAAGCAGGGCAGGAAGTCATTGACCAATATTTAATTTCCCAGATGGAGAAAAGTATCACCCACTAGAGCAGTGAAATTTGTAACAAGTAGCAGATTATTATTAAAAGTGGGCTGTTAAAATACTGTCCAATGGAGACATTTGATCAGGTAGTACTGATACTTTCTCAACACGGGCATCATGAGGGTAGTAGAGTGTTGAGGAAAGTCTCTATTTCTCACATAGCTTTATAAATAGGCAAAGATTTAACCTTTTTGAGGGCCGCCTAGGGGGCTCAGTTGGTTAAGCATCTGACACTTGGTCTCAGCTCAGGTCATGATCTCGCAATTCATGAGATCAAGCCCTGTGTTGGGGTCTGTGCTGACAGCATACAGCCTGCTTGGGATTCTCTCTCTCTGTCTCTCTCTCTATCTCTCTCTCAAAAGAAATAAACAAAAATTAAATAAATGAAAGAGCTTTTTGAATCAGGTTGCAACTTTGATGACTTCATCAACCACCTGATGGAACTCCAATCCTTTCTTTTCACAACCAGATCACACTGTATATAAAACAATGCCTCCTCGAGGAGGTCATTTTTGTAACTGAATCACACACCTGCTGTCCCTTCTAGACAAGCATTTGGCTCTGTGAGAATAGGGAAGAAAAAGGTATCTGCCCCCAGTTTGACACCGGAAATTCTGTGAAGTGTATATCTAAATGTGGGCTTCAAATTCAGCCACCTTCCAAACATACCCCTGCTATGGTTCATGATTTGGTCTAACAAAGATTGGAAAGTTACACAGATAGATCATTTCATTCTTTCTTTCAAATACCAAGAATGGGACCCTTCCATGAATGGATTGCTTTGTAGGGGAAGGTAATCGCTTTCCTCTATCTTTAAAATCTGTTATTCCAGGACATTAATTGTTCTGCCATTTATATGTCTCAAAATGGTACCATTTGACATCAACACACACTTATATTTATTCACTGGGTCAGATTTTTTTTAATGTTAATGTTTATTTATTTTTGAGAGAGAGTATGAACAGGGGAGGGGTAGAGAGAGAGGGAGACACAGAATCCAAAGCAAGTTCCAGGCTCTGAGCCATCAGCACAGAGCCCGATGCGGGGCTCGAACCCACAAGCTGTGAGATCGTGACCTAAGCCAAAGTCGGATGCTTAACCAACTGAGCCACCCAGGCTCCCCTCACTGGGTCAGATTTTATTCCACTTGATACTACCTTGCCACAGGCTCCTCCCCTGTCTGTCATGTTATTATAACGCACAAGTACTCCCCTTTAAGAGCACGGGGGCCTTGCTGCCAACACCATCTCTCAGCACATTACCTTCATCTAGCAGAGAAGACCAAGGAATTGACATTAACTTAGTCTCTGCTCCAAGCTCCAGACTCCTCACCATGAATGGCTAAACAAATGCACATGCACACATAGTATCTTCAAAATCAATAAGCGAGTGACTAATAATCGCATGCATACGTTTGCAATCAAGACTTGTTTCCTGCTCAAACCATCATGTCCTCACTTGGCTCTGCTGGCCAATAACAGAGCAATTTTGAGGGTTTTATGCTGTTAGCTGACAGTATCCCAGACAGATTACACAGCCATCTCAGGTTTCCAAATAAACTGGCGGACCCTTCTATAAATGGATTGTTCATGTTTCTTTCTTTCTTTGGATTTGGAACTAGAATGACTTTTCCATGACTTGCTTTGAGATCTGGTTCGCATTAGACTTCCTCGGGGAAGGAAACATTTGCTCCTGTCAAGTCATCACACCTAAAACTTCAGTCGGAGGTTGAGGGGACTGGAAAACAAATTTTGCTGACTAATAAATAAAACGTAGACCTGTATCAGGTAACATATGGTATCACCACGTCTGAAGCTCTGCCCTCAGATCACTTGGTCTGTGAATGATCTACATACAAAAGTTGGTGGCAGACAGTTACACACAGTTCACCGATGGAGAAACTCAACCAGGAAGTTCAAACTACGTCTGAAATCCCATGCTGACCGAGCAACGCTCGAATTGTGATCTGGGAGTTTGGGCACCTCATTCATTCCTCCATGATTATCTTCTCTGAGACTTCCTTTCTTCATCTCTGCAATAAAAGCAGTAACATGGAACCTAATAGTGACTTCACAAGAAATACTGATGTGATCCCATAGGAGCTCCCAGGATGGTGTCTCATATGCAGTGAATGCATGTTAAATCCCCCCCATGAGTTTAAAAAAACATTCAATACCACACATCTCTCAGAAGTCAAAGTGCAAGATTTCAAGGGGGAAACATTTTTAAAGAATCGCAAGATTCTTCAAAAACGGTTTTAAAGATTGCAGAAGGAAGAAATAAAGGAATGAAAGCATTTATGTGAGCACCATATACGTTTGGAACCTCTTGGCCAAGTGTTGGTGGGTTTAGCTGATCCAAGTTAGGAAATAAGAACATATTTCAATCATATTTGATTGCATCGCCAACACCACTGAACCAAATTAAAAGGGGAACAGGTGTATAAATGGGGAATCCTGGGATGAGGGTATGAATAGTCAAACCTCATGAAAGGAATTTCCTGCTCTGGGTATTTATAAATGCACAGAGTACTACAGCAAGAACTTAAAGAGTTAGGCGGGCAGACTCCAGAGACTGCATGATTTCCTGGAATCCTAAATAAAAATTTATGCACATTCATCCATGCATTTTCTAGGGACATGATCCATATAACTTCATCAGATTCTCAGAGGGACAAAAGACACCACAAAGTTCAGAATCACTGATTTAGACCAGTCTTAACCTTGAGCCCCCACCTCTTTCTGATCAGTAACACACATTCCACTCTCTTCCCAGCTTCTGATACGCTTTGAAGCCTGAGAGAACTTCTGGGGTCCCATTCTTTGTTCTTCTGGAAGGTTCCTGACACTGAGAACCCAAGGCAGTGGGCAGAAGAAAGTAAAATCAAGAAATAACAATGTGGTGGCATCTCGCTCTGAAGACCATGGAGATAAGAGTAACTGACATAGAGTAAGTTTGCACACAGATCTCATAGCCCTCCTCTGTGAAAGACTAAGTGACCCTCGGTGGGGAATGTTGGTGTAAGAAATTACTCATGAGAAGTTATTGTGAAAACTAACACAAGGTCCCCAAAGAGCTCACAGGTGGGGCTCAGCAGGGCGTCTCCACCACTCATCCCCCTATCCCCTCCCTTCCTCACCTACATGATTAAATGGTGGGTGAGGCCATCTCTAGTGTACCTGATAATGGCCACCATGGGTTACGGAGGGTCTGTTTTGCCATACGCTGGGCCATCAACACACCTAAGCCCATTTCCCCGGCCTCGAGGAATCCTGTAGGTAGCATGGCTCTCGATCCAGTGCAGCCCCAACCTGAACAAGGCGTATATTTTAACTGCAGAGCCTTGAGGAGGACTTGGGTCTCCTGGCTTTGGCATGAATATTATTTTCTCTGTACCCATGGTCTCTAAACTTAGGGGAAACATGGTTTTGAGCAAGTAGTCTCTCTCTCTTTCTCTCTCTCCAATTCTTTTTCTTTCTCTCCATCTCTCTCTCTCTTTCTCTCTATGTGTGTGTGTATATATATATGTATGTATATATATATACATACTTTACTTTTAAATCATATCTACTCACATATGTAAGTTGTTTATAAAATATGTGCATATACATGAAATACTATGCTTATATATATATTACATGTATATTGTCTCATGTAAATACATGATTGACATGTAAATATTTCATGTTACAAAATACATACAGATAGAAATTTGAAAGAGGAACTAAAATTTTAATTGTGTTTCTACTAAGAGCAATTATTACTAGTATCTTTGGAAGCCTAATATGATTGAATATATGACACCATTTTTGAAGATTTGGGTTCAGCGCTTCGTGATTTAGCTGTCCACAGGTCTGTGTCTAAATTCAGCCAATATCTCCATGGTGTTTGAATGGCCGTTGTGACCCAGGTGGAGGAAGTCCCTGGCTGTGCTCAGAATCCTTGCTTTTCAGTCCCTTCGAGCATCCAAATGCTGGTTGAAACGCGGCTAATAAACACCTCTCTTTCCAGATGTTTTCATTTATTAATCAGAATGTGCTTCATTTTTTAGATTTTTAACATATGGGTTCAAAGAGCCCTGAAACTCTTTCATTTAAAATTTTCTGAGCTGGCTAGAAAATTGTTCCCAAGTTTTCTAAGTATGAAAGATCTCTCTAAGCGATTCATTTAAACTACTTTCTTCGAAAAAGTCACATAATGACAGAAACATTTCCCAAGATCCATTTTCAAAATGCTCTCTCCATAGCATAAGATTCGTTCAAAAAGCCGTTATTTTCCCCCCACCACTATGTTACATTTACCACAAGAGGACAGATAAAGTGCATTTATTACTGCTAGGTGGCACCCTCTGACAGCCACTTTTCATCAAAGGAAAGGTCAACAGTTTGAAGCTCTTGTCTTTTTGCAAAAGGGAAAAAATATGCAATTCATCTTTCTGTTCACAACTGTTTTAACACTACCACAAAGAAGCAAACCTCTGGGTTGTAGAAAAGGTATGCACGGTCCCTCCTTACCTTCTCACAAAGGATGTTACATACACTACTATTTAAAACGATGAAATCCATTAAAGCCCTTCCCCGGGCACACATCAGCTGATGACCCTCCAATATGCAAAAAGCAAGCCAAGGCGGAACCGAGCCTCTACTGAGCTCCTGCTTGAAATTGAGCGGCCATGACTCAGAGACTGTCATGCCGCAGGACCATCTGACTTGCACACCGAATGTAAACTTGTAGGATGCAGGCCCCAAAGATGAATTTGTTTCCTATCGTGTTGGAATAACAGCATTAAAATATTTTTTCCATATTCTAATGACCTCCGTACACGCTCCCTCTGTACTCGCCCACATTGGGAGAGCCTTCCTCGCCCCCTGTCTGTTGGGCCACCAGCTTGTCCTGCGTGCCACTGTTGCTCATCTATGAAATTCCAGGTGCGCGTCTATGCTAAAGAGGTTAATGAAGTGGCATGTAGGGGCACCTGGGTGGCTCAGTTGGTTAAGCATCTGACGCTTGATCTGAGCTCAGGTCATGATCTCTCAGTGTGTGGGTTCGAGCCCCACATTGGGTTCTATGCTGATGACAAGGAGCCTGCTTGGGATTCTGTCTCTCCTTCTCCCTGCCCCTCCCCAGCTTGTGCTCTCTCTCTCTCTCTCTCAAAATAAATAAACTTAAAAAACTTAAAAAAAAAAAAAAGAAGTGGCATGTAAAGATGTCTTTTAGACAGGAAGGCTTTGAGGACTGCTGGTCCCTGGCTCACCCACCACGCCCGTGGGAAAGACATCAGGGCTGCTTGTTAACCTCTTCCTGTTGACTCCTTCCTTACCCAGCCTTCGATGCCACTGACAGTCGCCCTGACCCTGAGGACCCCAGTTAACATGGATCTTGCCCCTTCCTCTGGGTATCACATCTGTACCCTACACTTTGGCATTTTATGATAATATTCTTTCCGTGTCAGCCTGAGAACTCTTTAGAATCCGAGGATCATTACTCCTGTAGTTAAAATTACTCCTGATCCATGTTGGAGGGATCTCGTTCGGGCTGTCACCCCCTCTGGCACTGTCCTGGGGAGTAAAAACCCTCTGGGTCCCTTTGGTGGCCTTCCCTTGCCTGGCATGATGGCATCACAGAGAATTTGGTTGTCCTTTCTCTTGAAGGTATCACGTGTGCAGTGTTTATTTATAGCAGATCTCCTTTGAAGGTGTGACTATCTACATATCATAATAAGAACCACGTTATAAATCAAGAAGCAAAAACAGGGTAATAGCTTTTCAGAGACTAGCCAATAAACTTTTGAAATTTCAGTCCCATTTTCAAAAGGTCAGAGTGTAATTTAAAAGAAGAATGGAAGTGTTTCAATAAAGTAACAGCTGTGTAGAATGAATCCCTTTTTCTATACCTACTAAACTGGATTCATATAAAAGCAAAGGTCTCTTCGACTAATGAATGGCTGTTAAAGTTAAAGATGTGTGCAGAGAATAATTTGTAGGTGCAGTTCAGAGAGTTCTGGAATTATAGCTACCCTATAATTGAGCTCAGGGCTTACAAAAAGAGCTTTTAAGACCGATTATCTCTGTTTACTCTAGAACAATAAAAGTTTGTAAAAACCTATTTCCAATCACTCAGTTTTCCCACTGAAACTAAAATTCCTTCCAATAAAGCCTAGGATGTGTTGCTCAGAGTACGTGTACTCACAGAGTGATGAGCCCAGGTCCGACGAGGGGTTTTATGTTTTTAGGGATAAAGATGGGATTCGATAGTCAGAAATCCTAACCCTGCCCCTACCCCATCAATTCACTTTACAGTAAAACACAAGTCCTTATTTCATCCATTTGCTCATCTATGAAACGTAAGTGTACTATTGCCCTCCCTTTTCACAGCTCAGTCCTTTGATAGTGACAAATAAACCTCTGTGCTTCCATACTGATGGTGCCGCTCATTCAGTGATTTCCAATCTGTGGCCACAGATATGTTCAAACACATAAAAGATAGAGCAAAGTCACAGTGGGCTTCACACCATTCACTTTCCATCTGATGGCCATGAACACACAGCCCTGCGAAAACTAGAACCATTTGCATCTTGATATTATTTTGCTAACACTGGTTCTGAACATAATGGGGGGGAGGGAAGTGGTTCAGTGCCCTAGAGATGGTACTTCCTGAAAGTCCCCCACAGAAGATTTTCCACGGGGTAGAGATTGTTCAGTGCACTAAAGCCCCCGTATCTCTCAGCCACAAAGGAGGTAGACCAGTGAGCGTTTGGCTCACCTTATTCAATGTCCAGTCTCCTTCCTCATTTCCTCATCTATGGGATTACATGTAAATACATCTAGGGAAGAGATCTCATTTCCTAACACTACTAACTTACGGGCACTGGGGTGGCTCAGCTGGTTAAGCATCTGACTTCTGGGGCGTGATCTCAGCGTTCCTGAGCTTGAGCCCTGCATCAGGATCCATGATGAGAGTACAGAGCCTGCTGGGCTCTCTCTCCCTCTCCCTCTCTTTCTGCCCTCTGCTGTTCATGCTCTTTTTCTCTCTCAAAGTAAATAAATAAACTTAAAAAAACCAGATGTACAAAAAAAAAAGTCAGTAACTTACTATTTACTAACCACTGACACTTTCATAATAAAAGTGAGAGGGTAAAACCCAAATGCTGTCTAACAGTGTTACAAACACTATTATGAAGATACATCATATTGATGGATTTTAGAACTGGAAGGAGATCATCTAGTTTAAACTCTTCATTCTGGAGAGGGCAGAACTCATCCAGAGAGGTGATGAGTCATTCCCAAGGTCAGCCAGTACTGACAGCACCAGGCAGGGGCCCCACTGCCTGACTGTGCCTGGACCCTGTTCCTCTCACTACCGTGCTTCTGATGGGCTATAAACATAGACTCAAGTGATCTCAATGATTTCCCTGAGTCTTTCTGTCACAAAGTGAATTCCTAAACACACACACACACATACACACACACACACACACACACACACATACACACACACAGATACCAAGGCTTTAGAAAAACTATTTTGTCAAACACACGCGCGCGCGTGCACACACACACACACACGCACAGTGTAGAAAGCAAATATCATTCCTGCTATTTATACTCAGGAGTTTACTCTTCTATTTCGCAATCTCCCAGAACAATTTTTGGCTCGTGGCACGTTTGACATAAATCCTAGAGCATGTAATGACACTGTGTTACAGGGATCAGAGAACTCGGAGGGATAACGGACAACCAGCCCCTTAAGGCCATGTGACTCACACATTTAATCTGCTGAGGAGGCTTGTAGCACGGTGCGGTCCCTTCTGTTACATACATTTCTTCTCCTCTTTCAAAGCCCCTTTCAGGGACTGTCCTTCTTGGCAGTGACTTTGCCAACCATGTTATTATTTCACTGCGATCCGTTTCGTGTCACATGAACATAACATAACATTAACATCCATGGGGATGGGTCTTTCTTAGACACACCCAAATCCTCCCTATTTTTATCTTCTGGGAAGATAGGATATTCCAGGTCACCAGCTATATACTCGCAAGTTCTGCGCTGTACAGTGACTTGTGTGTTTTCTGACAGGTGTAGCCCTGCGATGCCAGAAAGTTGATGTTCTACATGCAGAATGATGGCAGGTGGTATTGACTGGGATATCTACTTGTAAGGAAAGACTCATTGAGCAGCTACTTGCGCTAGGTTGTGAAGCCATAACATCGTCTGTGGTCTCTAGAATTCACTCTCTGTGGGGAGTGAATAGAGCAGAGAGATGATGAGGTAGCAATAGACGGAGGTGTCTGCAGCTAGCTGGGAGGTCAGTGAGGTCTTACCCCAGGGAAGGTGATGTTTGAGCTGTTCTCCAGTAGGCAGGCAGACAGAAGGCAGTGGAAACAACTTGCACGAAGATACAGAGGGAGCTCTGACCTGGGGAACTACATACAATCAGCCAGAGGCTGATACTGGGGCTGGGATTCCTAGGAAATGAGATACGGCAGGTGGAAAGGGGTGAATCACCCCTTCCTCCTCTAGAGCTCTGTTTTCCACCGGGCTGGCTCCGGAATCCCAGAGATGGCCCCAGGTGCTTAGTTTGGTTGCTGAAAGTAGATTTCAGCATTTCTAGACCTCTTCGACATTCAGCTCACGCTCACATGGGAGGTTGATGCCTCTCCTAAGGACCCTGGGCAATCTGTGGCTAGTTCCCAGAATATTGCCCTCGGGCTCAAAGCTGCTGAATTCTTAAAGCACAACCAACAGAGCACAGGAGGGAACATGAGGGGCTGCCTTTCCCCATTAAATGAAGAACTTTGGGGGGTGTCATCCAGCCCTTCTTAAAGAAAGGCGATTTCCTATTTCAAAAAAAAGGGGAAGGGAGAAACGCTTTATATTTAAACTACTGTTTCTTTTTTTTTCTTAAGCTTTTATTTAAATTCCAGTTAGTTAACTATTGGATAATGTTAGTTTCAGGTGTACAATATAATGATTCACCGGGTGCCCATCACGACAACTGCGCTCCTTCATCCTGTCACCTTATCGAGCCATCCCTCCCCCCACCTCCCCTCTCGTAACCAGCAGTTTCTTTTCTATAGTTAAGAGTCTGTTTCTTGATTTGCCTCTCTCTCTTTTTATTTTTTCCCCTTTGCTCTTTTGTTTTGTTTATTAAATTCCACATATGAGTGACATCATATGGTATTTGTCTTTCTCTGATCAAGTTATTTCAGTTAGCATAATACTCTAGCTCTATTCATGTCATTGCAAATGACAAGATTTCATTCTTTCTAATGGCTGAGAAGTATTCTATCATATTACCATATATATATGTGTATATATATATATATATATATATATATATATACATACATACACCATCTCTTCTGTATCCATTCATCAGTCGATGGGTGCTTTGGCTGTTTCCATTATTCACAGCAGCATTATCTACAATAGTCAAATTATTAAATTGTTATATCTTAAAACAGCTAGCAAGTCAGCATTATTTATGGGTTTATGTGTTTTGTTTTGGGATTCACCTAAAAATAGACCACATTTTAAACAGTTATATGGGAGGGGAAGGGAGGAATGGGTGGTCTATGGAATTAAAAGTATGTGAACATTCTTCTAATACTACTGGAGTTTTTATATCTTGTTTTATATCTCGGCCAGGCACTGTTTGAAAAGAATAGGAAATTCCAGGTGTTCTTTTTTTTTTTTTTTAAGGCATAAGTAAAAGTCTTACAATACCTTCTGTATTGTATACTTCAGTTGGATTCGAAGGGCTCAGGTCTCTTTGTGTGAATAATACAGGCCACAGAAAGAATGGAAAATATTAGCCATCGAGAGAGCGACGGATTATTTAAACTGGTGCCTTTACAGGATACACGGGAAAGAATAACACCAACATCATCTTACAAGCCTTTTGTTTGCTATACAATCGTGCCCTTTCTTCCCCTCCTCTGCTGGGTACTGCTCAGCGCCTAACTCTGGCTTAAGTTTTAAAGGCAGTAATTAAGCCCTAGAAACTTCTGGTGCCAAAGCTGTTCTGCAGTGCTGTTAGTGCGCTGTAAATCACCACGTCCTCCCCCGGGGCTCCTTCCCAGAAGCTGTCAGAGGCAACTCCATGTTTATGGGAGAGTCTCTCGACGCTTTATACTCATTGAGATAAAATTAAGTCAAAGAGCATTCAGTTAAAATGGCAGGGTAATTAAATGAGCGGTAGTGAGTCCCTCCATTTAAACTGCATCAAAGACTTCGAACCAGAGGGACCAGGCCGTCAGAGCCGTGTCCTTGGTGAGCACTGCTGGGGTCCTGTGGGCACAGGCTTGGCAAGGCACTCAGGGAAGCCTGGAGACTCGCTATCTCTTCTGTGCTGCTCAAAACATGCGTGAGCGTTTAGAGTTTCCCAGGTGATCCGCAGACCGGACAGAGAGGCTGGGCCACCAAGGTGGTAACGCGCAGCTCTGACACCCGGTCAGAGATGCAAAGGGGAGAGAACAGGCGTGGCTTGTGGCCTCTGGGAGTTTACAGGTCAGTAGGGAAACCAACTCAACAGACAAGGGTACACTGAACGAAAGGGGCACCACAGGAATGATGCTGGATGCTTGGCCATAAGTGGCATGAATTCGAGAAAACTTGACACGGTGACATTTTGATAGCCGAGAAAGAAACCACAGAAAAGTACCAGTCCTGAGTTCGAGGATTGTTTCAGTGGCTCTTTTAAGAGTTTCCAATCACGTTCCCACTGTCAGCCAGATCGCTTCCCCACGCAGCTCCACCTACACTACGTGGGGGCTTCGCCGATATACTTAGCCGGTAGTGTTACTCTGGGAGTTCACGCATTATCCCTCACTAGTCCTAACAGATGCGCTGGCCTGCATCCCTGAGCCACCCATCCTCCACATTCTAACCTCCCACCCGGGCTCTGCCTCCCCCAGACGACTTTCCTGGCCCAGCAGCCTCCCACATGCCCCAGTGTGGGTCATCTCCAGATCTCGTAACCTGGGTCATTTGTTCTGTTAATGCACTGACTTTGTCATTGGAACACGTTGGTTGTTGAGAACAAGTATCTTGCACTTTTCACACAGTGTACAACGGGAAAGTAGATGTCTACTATGTTGAATTTAAACAAGAAGTCCCTAGGGCGCCTGGGAGGCTCAGTTGGTTGAGTGTCTGACTTTGGCTCAGGTCATGATCTCATGGTTTGTGGGTTTGAGCCCCATCTCAGGCTCTGTGCTGACAGCTCTGAGCCTGAACCCTGCTTTGGATTCTGTGTCTCCCTCTCGCCCTCTGCCCCTTGCCTGCTTGTGCTCTGTCTCTCTCTGTCTCTCAAAAATTAATAAAAAGAAATTTTTTAAACAATTTATCAGGAGTCTCTGATAAACGATTTCTGAATTACTTTCTCTAGCACCTTTCAGAAGTCCATGCTTTACTATATTTCGGTTTATTCCTTCTATCCATTTGCATAAATTTCATTGGGCATAATCCACCAAAAACTTAGCAAAGACTCCCCTTCCAATTAATTGAACATTCGCTTTTATATACCTTGCATCCACCCAAAGGCAGTTTCCCATTCTCATGCATTTTATGCATTACAAAGATTGAGTATAGAAGACATCTATGGAATGTCCGGATAGAATCTGCCCTAAGTGTGCTGTTCCTATAAAACTCCGTCACTCTGCTGGCCATCAGTCTTTGCTGGTAGCAGGCTCTGCCTCAGTCAGAAGGCACATGAAGTCCCCTCGGTTATTAGTCAAGTACTGATTTCATATCTGGGGTCTCTCTGATGCTGGGGCCTTTGTCACTGTGGCTCATAACTACTTCTGAAGGCAATGTCAGAGGATCACTCGTACTTTAGGCACACTTACCGCCTCTTGGGGAATTATAGACTTATTTGCCTACAAGGACAGGGCCACATGGCTCACCCGGGTCTTTCGGCACCACTGCCTCTGGTATATAGCACGTCAGCCTCAATGTCTTGCCTGCCTCCACCTTTCGGAAACTTCTCTTGGGCTGACATTTCCACTTTTATAAATATGATGTGATCCATTTTCATTAGAAAATGGGTAGCTGAAAAGCAAAAGTTCCTACTACATATAGAGATAAATTAAGACTTACACCAGGCTCTGTAGGAAACACTAATAAGATGGTACCAGAAGATGCAAGACAAAAATAAATGAGGAAAGCTTGTATACACCAAATTCCTGGTAAACTTGAGATGCACGCCCTTGCGCTGAACTTGGCAACCCCAGGTTACTCATGAAAGAGGAGCCTAGGAAGGTAGTCAACAACACCCCCAAGATTCAGACATTTTCCTACAGATCTTTGATCAGACTTCTCACATCCTTATTGGTGTGAGTTTTCCCTTCTTTGTGTCCCTTCACAAAGGAAATTGATGAGAGAAATTGATAAGCAGTGAAATTAATAAGGCGAGGTCTTAGAAGATGGGAAGATGAGGAAGCTTTTTGAATAATTAGGAGTTGACTGAAGACCTTGATCTTGTGGTGGGTGTTTTAAGAACAAGAACGAGATGAATGTTAAAAACAGATTCCATCTGGTCTTTAAACAGGTGTAAACCCCTGAAAGGCAGATCTAAGTGCTGTGCTTCCTATACCCCTCATAACACTGAGCTCCCGGTTTTCTAAGTAGAGAGCACTCACCAAAGTGTTGTTGAATAAAATGAATTAATATTATCATCACTACTGGTGTTGGATTTCCATACCATATCCAACACATATAAGCACTAGGAGGCACAATCTTATTAAGATAACATCAAGATTGTAAAAATATTTGTAGCGTTAAATTTTTCTGTTTCTTTAGGACCAAGATTACTGGGCACGGTAAGAGGCTGATGACAGATGAGAAAAATTCCCTGACATAAAGAAGAGTTAGCATTACAGTAAAAAATAAATAAATAAATAAATAAAAGCAGTGTTCAGGAAAGTGCACAGACATTTCAAAAGATTTATGCCATTGGTTGCCAGGGCGTTTTGATATTTCCTGATGGCACTTTATGTAAAAACTGAACTTTACAAATTTTTATAATTCGTTTTAAACCCAATTCTGTGCATCCATTATTAACGGAGAAGTACGCAACTGTGATAAAATGGCCTGCTAACAGCAGCTACCCAGGGATTACACAAACTCTATTGTATTAGGCAGTTAGGCTTTTGCATATTTCATTTACTCCAAGGGAAAATATTATAATTTGTAATTTCCATATTGCCAGATTATGATGCACTCTCCAATGATTACGCTCTCTATTTGTTTGGAATCTGTCAATTTCTGCACAATTTAATAAGACAATTTGACTTCCCGAACACCAGAAGGATCTCAGAGGGCTGCATTTCAATTGAAAATTGAAAAGACCACAGTCTCTTCCCAGGAACACAAGCTCAGCATTAGCATTTGTTAAACCCCTGCCTGGGTCCATTTTTCTCCCCTTCCCTGAAGCTTAACTATTTGATTTCATCTTGCAACAGTACAATTTCCAAGAATATAATCTTCGATGTTATTTTCATGCCAAAATAAGAACAGTAGGAGATGCTGTCATGATGAAGTTGTTTTAAGTTGCAATTGCATTACCGATGCACATAGACTGATGTGGAGAGTAAAGGCAGGAACTCTCTTGCAAAGACTCAAAAACAATTTCCCCAGCATTTAATATACCCACTATATAAACAGTTTCAAAAATTATGAAGTGGAAGAAATTCCATTTGGCTTCTGCTCGCACGCTGTCCGCACTTAACAATGTTCTCCTCAGCTGCCTTCCAGCCCAGACACCAAGATATTCTCATACCATGGAAGTGCTTTCTCGTTGGCCGTGTAAGTTTTGCTTTGCTTCCTCAAGTTGTTCTCCGAATAGGTTCTGCAATTAGTTCCCATGTTGCGTCAGTCATGACAATCTGTTTACTTCTACCCAGTCAGCAAGGGTTTATTGAATGCCTACTTGGAGCCGGGTGCTGAAAATACTCTTTTCTTATAATATGCTGAGCTGTTGGCTTGCCGGACCCTTTAAGGATTCCTTCTGGCTCCTTCTTTAAAGTCTCTCTTCTCCCAGTCAGAGAGCACAGAGCGATAGGGCTTTGGTTAATTGTAGTCTTGGTTTCTTTCTTTCTTTTTTTTGGATTAATACCAATTTAATTTCAATATCACACAAAAACATTGCTTCTATATAGAAGCAGCATCCTTTGTTCTATTATTGTCATACAAATTACATGTTTATGCACTGTGTGCCCATTAACAAAGATGTATAATCATTGCTTTATGCAGTATGTTTGAGATGAGATAAGGGAAATAATTAGAAACACAAAACACATTGATACCGGCAGTTTGTATTTGCCAATGTAGTTAGATTTACCAGATTCTCATTTCTTCATGTGGATTCAAGGTGCTGTTGGGTGTTCTCTCACTTCAGCCCATGTGGACTCCCCCAAATATTTCTCTTCTTGTCAAGATTTATTCATTTAGGGGCACCTGGGTGGCTCAGTCGCTTAAGCGTCCAGCTTCATCTCAGGTCTTGATCTCACAGTTGCTGAGTTTGAGCCCCCCACGTTGGGCTCTGTGCTGACAGTTCTGTGTCTCCCTCTCTCTCTGCCCCTCTCCTGCTCACCCTCTTGTCTCTTTCTCTTTCTCTTAAAAATAAATAAGCATTAACAAAATGAATAAAAAAGAATATTTAGCTAACATACGATGTGGTATTTGTTTAAGAAGTAGAACCCAGTGATTCATCACTTATATAGGACACTCAGTGCTCATCCCAACACGTGCCCTCCTTAATGCCCATCCCCCACTTAGCCCAGCCCCCTGCCCACCTCCCCTCCAGCAACCTTCAGTTTATTCTCTGTATTTAAGAGTCTCTTATGGTTTGCCTCCCTCTCTGTTTTTACGTTATTTTTCCTTCCCTTCTCCTACGTTCATCTCTTTTGTT
Organism: Crocuta crocuta; assembly: GCF_008692635.1. Taxonomy (NCBI): domain Eukaryota; kingdom Metazoa; phylum Chordata; class Mammalia; order Carnivora; family Hyaenidae; genus Crocuta; species Crocuta crocuta. The sequence goes on along the minus strand of NW_027529424.1, from coordinate 8,134,530 downwards.
TCTTAAATTTCACATGAGTGAAGTCATATGACATCTGTCTTTCCCTGACTGACTTATTGTGTTTCGCATAATACATTTTAGTTCCATCCACACTGTGGCAAATGGCAAGATTTCATTCTTATTGATCACCGAGTAATATCGCATTGTATGTATATACCACATCATAATCCATTCATCAGTCGATGGACATTTGGGCTTTTTCTATAATTTGGCTATTGTTGAAGGCACTGCTATGAACATTGGGGTGCATGTGCCCCTTCGAATCAGCATTTTTGTATCCTTTGGATAAATTCTTAGTAGTGCACTTGCTGGGTCCTAGGGTAGTTCTAGTTTTAATTTTTCCAGGAACCTCCATACTGTTTTCCAGAGTGGCTACACCAGTTTGCAAGAGGGATCCCTTTTCTCTACATCCTTGCCAACATCTGTTGTTCCCTGAGTTTTTCATTTTAGCCATTCTGACAGGTGTGAGGTGGTATCTCGTGGTTTCGATGGTCATTTCCCTGATGATGAGTGATGTTGATAGCTTTAGTTTTCATGCCCAGTGGAGGTGTGACTGAACCATTTGTGTGTGTTCAACACGATGCCTAGGCGGGGCACACATGCAGACTGTGATAAAAGATACAAATGCACACACATTTAGAAGGAATTCATTAGATAGGATCTATATGCACTGGCATGATTTACTGAAATCCAGTGGTGTTTTGGGGGGCTTTTAGGGGAGGGTTGTTTTGTTTTGTTTTAAAATCCAGTGTTTTAAGAGGCCATGTATATCACAGAGGCCAAGTATAAGAACATGAGCACTAGACTCAAGTCCCTGATCTCTCGGTGCTAGTTGATGGCTGTAAAACTGGTTTCTTTAATTTCTGTCTGGCTTTGTTTGCTCATCTGTAAAATGAAAATAATAACAGAGAACACCTCATAAGGCTGTTGGAGGATTAAATGAAATAATGTCTCTAACGCATGGAGCTGACAGCAAATCTGGACGTCCTGGCGGTTTATGTGGAGCCAGAGGGCTGGCTCTGGGGGTATAGTTAGCTCAGCGGAAGAAGAGCTGATTTAGTTGTTCACCTCTGAAGGCTCCCCTTTCTAAAAAAAAAAAAAAGGCCATTGCCCCAATCCAGGAAGCGTCCACCATTACACATAGACGGTGTGGGTCTGCTGGTTCCTGGAACTATAAATATGTGGGTAACGTTCAGGTAGAGCTTCCTTTGCTCCTTCAGCATTGACCAGAGTGTGGCTTCCCATTTATGCCTGGTCCACATTGTAGGTTAAGAAGTCAGGAGATGGCGTGAGCTCTAAGTCCTCTTGGCTTATAGGTCACACCCCACTCGGTGCGCCAGTGCTGTGTTTAAATACATTTACAGGGGTGCCTGGGTGGCTCAGCTGGTTAAGATCTAACTTCAGTTCAGGTCATGATCTCATGATTCATGAGTTCGAGCCCCACGTTGGGCTCTGTGCTGGCCGCGTGGAGCCTGCCTGGAATGCTCTCTCTCCCTCTCTGCCCTTGTGCCATTTTCACACTTGCTCACACACACACACACACACTCTCTCTCTCTCTCTCAAAATAAATAAATAAATAAATAAATAATTTTTATTTATAATTTATAAATTTATTTTTAAAAAAGAAAAAATCAAAAAGGAAGGGAGCTGGAATTCAGGTAGAGCAGCTTTCCAAAGCTCCAAGGGGGAGTGCCTGGCTCAGGCGAACATGTGGCAAATTCTAGCTGCGTCATTGGCATACCTTTTTGTTCCACATCTCCGGAACTGGAATGCAGGTGCTTCTGGGAAGAAATATAAATGGCCCAGAAATGTAAGGAAAACTAAAGTACTTTTAATATTCAAAGAATGCAGATTAGAGAACCAGAGGCTATACTTTTTCTCTCCTATATAACTGACAAAAATCAAAGGGAATCTCTAATCATTGCCAGTGAGAGTATATATAAGGAAAGACACTCCAGTAGAGTGGATCAGAATATCAGCTGGGACCTATCTTCTGATGTAACAGTTCTACGTAGAATATACATCCTAAGGAAATACAAAAATAAAAGGACAAACTATTGTCTATGTTTCCATACTTGGGATAACTTTACCCTATCTGTAGACAGTAAGCCAAAACAAGAAGTCAAGAAGAAATAAAGATTAGGCTGTTAAAAATAATAAAAGTGTCTTTGGGGAAACGTGAGTATTAAGGTATTCACAGAATCGCTGTTTACAACACAGAAAATTAGAGACGAGCAAAGCATCTATCACAGGAGAGGGCTAAACTAACTTGAAGAGTAAATGTATATTAAAACATTGTTAGAAAGGAAAAGTAAGGCTTTTTTCGTTCTTGAGATACTAGGATGTATACGAAGCTCATAGGATGACACATAAGAAATACACACTTGTACATATGTAATCTATGTTGATGTTTGCGTAAAAAACTTGAAAAACACGAAACAAATTGCCACACTGTAATTTCCTCTTGAGACTACAAAATTATGATAATCATTTGTTGTCTGAAAAGAGAACAATTATATTNAATACAGTCCATCCCCCACACACACACACACACACACACACACACACACACACACGCGTGCACGCACACACACACACACACACACACACACACACACCATGGGTAATAATTTCACATATTACCAGTGCGATGCCAGGGCTGACCAGAGTAGGGACCCCTAGGAGTGAGTCATCCGTGTGGGAATCACTGACGTCATTATTCCCTGTCAAATGGTTACATTGTGTTTCCCCATCATCAGTGTCAGCCTGTCTCTCTGGCCATACAAGAAACCCTTGGGGAACTGGTTCTTGGTGTCGCCAAGTCCTTCCTGGGTTGACAAAATCCTCAATCGAAGAATCCTATATACCTTCAGGTTAGAAGTCCTCCCTCGTGGGGCGTCTGGGTGGCTTAGTCGGTTAAGCCACTTTCGCTTCAGTCATGATCTTGCGGTCCGTGGGTTCGGGCCCCGCATCGGGCTCTGTGCTGACTGCCAGCTCAGAGCCTGGAGCCTGTTTCAGATTCTGTGTCTCCCTCTCTCTCTGACCCTCCCCTGCTCACGCTGTCTCTCTCTCCTAGAAATAAATAAAACATTTAAAAAAATCTTTAAAAAAAAAAAAGAAGTCCTCCCTCGCGTCTCACGGCTGGACCACGTGGTGTTCAGAACACGCCCGAGACCATGTATCTGGCGCCCTTGCAGCAGCCGGCATCGGAGGAAACACGTTGGGGCTACTGCGCTGCCATAGACTAAAGCTGGCAGGGACGTGAACACAAGCTTGGGCGGCATTTCTTTAAAGCGGAGAAAATGATGCAAGAGGAAAGATCAGTTCCAACTACTCCCTGCCTTAGGAATGCCAGGGTGCTGTCTGGCTGCAATCGTGGGAGAGAATCCTCCTTCCCCTCATCTCCTCGGCCACCACCGACAACCATCTCAACCGAGCTCCAGCCCCCCGATCGCGGTGCAGCGTTACCTCAGCCACCCAGTATGCCGACGCTGAGTATTGCTACCCGGAATCTGTTGTCATTTAGAATGTCATCTTCTGTCATCCAGGCTAACAGTCTCTCCTCATAGCAAGCTGTGCAAATCCCGCATTAGAGCAAGGAGCTCCCGTGCTCTGCTGTGAACACTACAAGCATCTGATGAGAAGCAACTGAGGGAAACTGGGTGGTCTTCTCCTGGGACAGGTCCTCACGGAAGATGCAAAAGCAGATGCTTTCCTGGGTCCTCTGTTGGCAAGATGGCCCCAGAGGGGATGCTTGTACTTCGAAAAGAGCCTTGGGCGTTGATGACTGGATCAGCATGAGGAACGACCAGGGAGAAAACCCACCAACAGCCACAAGCACCGTCATTAATTAATGTGAATGATGAGTGGGTGGGACCACTCCAAGTCCCTATGTCAAGTCGCTTTTCTCCAAGACGCCACGGCCACAGAGTTCTCCAATGTCTTTGCCTTTTGGGAGTTCACACGTTTACTTCTTAAGAACTATGTGATTATTAATCATATTAACCCTTTCTCATGATACTACACATACTTTTCTAAAGCTTTCCTTATTGCGTCTTTCAGAGTCACGCTTGTTGTTTTATTCTCTATTTGGTGTTATGAAAACACAACCTGTCATGACAATATTCTTCAGTCTTTAATTCTTCTTGGATTTATTTTGGCTTCATGTCCAGAGGTATAAATGGTGTTATAAGTATGAAAATGGATACAGTATCATGGTAGGTATTTCCAGGTGGCTCNGAAGATGCAAAAGCAGATGCTTTCCTGGGTCCTCTGTTGGCAAGATGGGCCCAGAGGGGATGCTTGTACTTTGAAAAGAGCCTTGGGCGTGGATGACTGGATCAGCATGAGGAACGACCAGGGAGAAAACCCACCAACAGCCACAAGCACCGTCATTAATTAATGTGAATGATGAGTGGGTGGGACCACTCCAAGTCCCCATGTCAAGTCGCTTTTCTCCAAGACGCCACGGCCACAGAGTTCTCCAATGTCTTTGCCTTTTGGGAGTTCACACGTTTACTTCTTAAGAACTATGTGATTATTAATCATATTAACCCTTTCTCATGATACTACACATACTTTTCTAAAGCTTTCCTTATTGCGTCTTTCAGAGTCACGCTTGTTGTTTTATTCTCTATTTGGTGTTATGAAAACACAACCTGTCATGACAATATTCTTCAGTCTTTAATTCTTCTTGGATTTATTTTGGCTTCATGTCCAGAGGTATAAATGGTGTTATAAGTATGAAAATGGATACAGTATCATGGTAGGTATTTCCAGGTGGCTCAGTCAGTTAAGCGTCTGACTCTTGGCTTCGGCTCAGGTCATGATCTCACGGTCATGACATTGAGACCCAGGTAGGACTCCTCTTTGGGCATGGAGCCTGCTTAGGAGTCTCTCTTCCTCTCTCTCTGCCCCTCCTGTTTCTCATTCTTTCTCTCTCAAAATAAATAGTGAAAAAGGTTTAAAAATGTAAGCATTTATACATTTTGTAATTTTCAAACATCTGTACATATTATCTCTTAATCCTCACAACAGTTCGATTTAGTTCAGTATCTTTAGTTGTAGAAGGAAAAAAAATGAGACTCATAATAGAAAAAAAAGCTGAACTTCCCCTTCCAGCCACGAGGGAGGAACAGGACACTGACTCAGGCTCCCGCTGTAAGCAACTGGAAGATAACACGTGGGAAAGCATTCTTTTCAGAAGTAAGAATAACAGAAAACACGCGATCCCTCTGATCACACACACTTCTATGCAGAGAAGGTTCCAGAAACCTGCAGAGAATCCCCTGGAGTCTTCGACTGATTCCAGTCTCTGCCCTTGTGTGCATCTGCTCAAGTTTCTAGCATCAAGAGTGGAGAGGTGTCTTTGTAAACAGGCAGCATTCAGCAGAGACCACAGAACAGACCACACTGTGGAAGTGAGGCCAAGGTAGTTCAACTCAGCCCGCCGGGACTCACAAACCAGCCTCACAAGGACAAAGAAGAGCATCCGGGCAGGAGGAAGTCATCTGGGAGCCATAAGATGACTGCTCTACTTTCCAGAAGTCCATGTCACCTCCAATCTTTAACCTAGGTGCACCCACAATCGTCCCCCCTATAACTTCCCCATGTCCTTGCTCCTCTCTGCACCTTGGGAAGGCCCTTCATTCCCTGACACGGAGGCTAAGGCCAGTCCCATCCAAATGCCTAGAAACCTCTCCAGCCACCCTAGGCTACGTCATTCTTCCTGTCAGGGTAACTCCCACCCCTCCTGATTGACGCGCACCAATTTTATGGTGTCAAGTCCCTTGGTCTTCCTTAGAGTTTTGTGCTTCACTGTGTATCCATAAGAGATACCTGGTTTACTTTTCATGATGGTGCCTGTTTTTGAGTTTTTATAGAAGCAGAGTCATAAAGCATCTATTTTGTTGAGCGTGGCTTCTTTGACTAGATATTGTTCTTTTAAATACTCATTCGTGCTTTCGGATACAGTTGTAGATGACCCGTTTTGATTGTTCCTAGGTCGACTGACTTACCCATCTTACTAACGATGGGCGTTTGGGGGCGTTTGGGGGTGTTAGGGGTTATTAGGAACAATGGATGCTCATAACAATGCATTTCGGAGGGTATATTTCTAATAATATTTCCATTTACTAATATTTCCACTTACTCATAACAATACCCAAATGCTATGATTGGATGCTATGATCCCAAGTTTGCAGATAATGAACCAAGGGCAGACAGATGTTAAGTTCCTCACCCCAAGTAGAGAGTCAGGACTCACATCTGGACAGCCTGACTTCAGAGACCATGCTCTTAACCACTGCTCTCTAGCACACTTCCCGCCACCCCCCCCAACCCCTGCCCCATCTTCTTCTCCCACTAGACTGAGTCTCAGAACAGTGACTGTATTGTAGGGCTCTTGTTACTTACAGCCCTGCCACAGTGCCTGATGCACAGCAACGTACTTCACATATGCTAATTGACAGACTGAATGCAGATCTATATACTTTATAAGAAAATGTAGTAAAAGGGGCGTCTGGGTGGCTCGGTCGTTTAGGTGGCTGACTTCGGCTCAGGTCATGACCTCACAGTTCGTGGGTTCGAGCCCCGCGTCGGGCTCTGTGCTAATAGCTGGCTCAGAGCCTGGAGCCTGCTTCAGATTCTATAGCTCCCTCTCTCTGACCCTTCCCTGCTCATGCTGTCTCTCTCTCTCTCAGAAATAAATTTAAAAAAGAAAAGAAAAAAAGAAAATGTAGTAGAAAACTTTTCTTGTCCTTTGGTCTTAAAGAAAATGCATTTTTCCCCCTTTGGAATAGAAACCATTCAGAACTACATTATTTGCTATTTGAAGACTTAAAACCACAACAATGTCATGTTTTTACAACTTATTACCAGATGCTCTGGGCCAGGCTGCCCTATCATTAGAAAAAGGGTAACATTTTAAAAGACAAAGAAAACATTCAGGAGATAAGAGACTAAACAGCTTATGCAGTCGCACTGCCCAAGGAATCCTAGAGCCTTAGAGATTAGATCTGAATTCTCCAAGGATCTGACCCAAAGCAAGGATCTCTAAAACTCATTATGTACTCGGAGTTTCTCTAATTGATTATCAGTCCCTTGCACACAAGACCCAAGGATTATTCTGTCCTATTTCTCGCATTGCACCTACCACATAATGACGGTCCATTAATAAGTGAATCGCATCTACAGCTTAGGGCCGTGCTCCTGTGTTAGCCGCTTTGGAGAAGCTGGCCCATAATATAACTTGATGTTGAAAAGCACCTTGGATTTTGTTCCAAGTGACTTCACAGTCACTTTGTGGAGGTTTCGAATCCCGACTTCACAGTCACTTTGTGGAGGTTTCGAATCCCAAATCTGTCCCCTAAAAGTGAATGATGAAATAGTTGAGCCTTAGCCTTCTCATCTATACAATGGAATCTAATAATGCCTGAGCCTTCATTGAACTGTAAGGCGTTAAGTCAGGTAATTTCGGTAGCTCCCAGCACAGAGCCTAGCATGCCACATGGGTGAATCATCATGGCATGCTCATGCCCCCTGTACAGATGAAAAAATGGAAAAGTAGCGGGATTAAGTCACCTGAGTCACATCATACAACTAGAGCAGAGCAAGTCTGCAGGTTAGGCCTCTTGATAACCAGCCCCTTCTTTCTCCTGGAATGAAATGGAGAACGCAAGCTAGCACCTGAGCCAGGACCCCTGCCCCCAGAGCAAAGCCATGCACAAACATGGGCATTCCTACACAGGAAGGTGATGCCATGAGGACTTTCTTTGGACTTTGAACAGTCATGAGTAAGCCTTCAATGGAGTAGAATGTTGGCTCAGGTTATGATCTCATGGTTCGTAGGATCGAGCCCCATGAGCCCCACGTCAGGCTCTGTGGGGGCAGTGTGGAGCCTCATTATCTATTATAATGTTGGTTTTGTTGAAAACAATACTTTAGGTGGATACACATATAAGCCAAAACATATGGTAAATATATATTAATTCTGATGTGTTTTAACTACTGTCAAAATAGGTAAAAATTTAAGCGCCTTGAAAAAAGTGATAAAATAAATCCCCCAGGTAAAATGTCTTCTATTTATTACTGACTGCAGTTCCCAGGTGGCGGCTTCTGTGTTAGTGACCTTGCAGGCTCGTGCAGGGCAGAGCTCCTGACCTGGTGGCTTGGCATCCGGCTGTAGACACCTGCTTCAAGCTATCATCACCCTTAAAATGTCTGAATTGCTTGCCAGCACTAAACAATTTGGAAATTTCACGGAAATATCTGGATTTCGGGATTTATGACAGGTCAGAAGGGACAGCACATAAAGGCGTTTCTTCAAACCATTTGCGGAAAAACTGAGATTTTACTAAGACTTAAACTATGCAGAAGAGACATTTAGAAATGTCAACTAGCTGAGCATTTTGGGAATTGTAACTTCGATGAACCCCGTGTTACTGTGATTTTTCATAAGGGCTAAAAATCGCATTTCTAAATAGCCTGAATAGTGCCAAACATAGTTTCATCCTCAGAACATGTTCTCATACCACCTGCTGCTTGGAAGACCTTTTTCAAGGTAATAATGAAGAGGTTTTTTGTCAAGATGACCTTTATGGAGACCGACATCATTACCTTACTGAAGGACTTATAAAAAGAACATGAGTAAATAAATAATTGCACCATCTTCTGGACAGAAAGATTCAACAGGATCAAAGAGGTCAATGCTTTCCAGCTGTTCCCATGAATTTAATATAATTCCAATCAATATCCCAACGGAGTGTTCTCTGGAATTCAACAAGTTGAGTCTCAAATTCACGATAAAGAATAAGACCAGGAAGAGCTGAGACAGCTTTAAGTCTGAAGAAGAGATTTCCCTTTCTGAGTATCAAGAATTATGATAAAGATATGATACTTAGTGTGGTAATGGCATCAGGTTGGATGAAACACAATATGGGGCCAGACCCACACATGTATGTAAAAGCTAAATGTGACACAGACTGGAATGGCACGTCTGTGGAAAAAGGAGAAAATTCCCAGCAGTTAGAACAGGGTAATTGTATGGTCTCACTCCTTCCCTGACCATCCCGTGTCCACACTCCTCGGACCAGCAATCATCACAAACACCGCCAAGTCCTGGTGAGGGTGTGGTGCAGGCGTGACACTCACATGGCAGGAGCGTGACTTGTATCACCTCTTTGGATAACATGGGAAATACCAACACCCCCCCCCCCAAAATATTCCGGAGTGGCTGGAAAAAGTAAAATGTACTAACTTTTAGAAGAACATAAAGGAGACCATCTGAATGTCCTCCGCGTAGCAAAGGGTTCTTCAACAAGAGAATAAAAGCAAGAATCCTAAAGGGAAAGGATGATATATGAAGTACATTAAAATAAACACCTCTTTGAATGACAAAGGACAAAGTAAAGTGACAAGGGAAAAACAAAGCAGACAAATTTATGGCACAGACAACTGATAGGGGATTAATGTCAAGGAGTTATGTTATGAAACCCTTATAAATCAGCAAGAGAAAGCAAGTGGGGGAGGGAGAGGGAACGAGAATGTGTGGTTATGAGCGGGCGATTCACAAGGGAAGACAGCAATGGCCACCAAGCATCCGCAAAGATGCCCGACTTCACTAGTCGTTACGGAAACGCAAATTGAAACTAGCTGGAGTTACCATACGCTCGTCAGATGAGCAATGTCAAGGAGGGGCAGGGGCGTGGGGCAGAGGCGGCTCTCACAACCCCGGCGGGAAGCAGGCTGGGACCCCCCTCCTGGGTTGCCACTGGTGACATCCAACGAAGAGGAGAGGCACAGTCCACGAGCAGCAAGCCCATCTTTAGAGACACCCCAGAGACACTGCTACGCGTGTCCATAATAAAAACTGTACGAAAGTGTTCGATGCAGCAGAAGCACTGAGGTCCAAGGGCAGCAAGACGGAGGAGGAAATCGTTTTACGTTCAGTGGAATTTACACAGCAGGAAGAGAAATGAATCAGAGATATATTAACACACATCAATCTCACAATTATGAGATGGAGCAAAAACACTCTGATGCACGCGGCATGAAAACACGCACTCAAATAGCAAGATCCCATAGAACAGAGGCAGAGGTTATTAGGGTTACATACAAATGTCTTCATAATATAGAAATACCGTCTACAATTACAGAATGCCAAGGTGAGAACTGTGGTCAGCTCTGGGGTACGAGGGAGGGAAACAGAACCAGGGAGGAGATAAAAGGGGGTTTGACTCTACCTATAAGATTTTATAAAATACATAAATCTGGAGCAAATATGGCAAAACAGTAATATTTCTCGAAGCTGAGTGAGTGGTACACAAACGTGTGTTAGGATGAATCACCTAAACATTTACTGAAACTTTAAAAAATATTAGAGACATAAAAATATTAACTCCACCCCAGAGAACATGATTACAAAATAAACTGAGGAACAGTTTTTAAATGACATAAATTTGATTTCAATATTGTGTTATAAATATATACATGGAAGTGTGGTAAAGTGGTATCTGGGTGTAGCAAGAGAACAGAATTAATGACTGTCCTTTACTTTCAATTTTTTAAATTTATTTATTCCAACAGAGAGAGAGAGAGCATAAGCAGGGGAAAGGGGCAGAGAGAGAGGGAGAGAGAAGGAATCCCAAGCAGGCTCTGTGCTGTCAGCACAGAGCCCAGAGCTGGGCTCCATCTCATGAACTGTGAGATCACGACCTGAGCCAAGATCAAGAGTCGGATGCTCAACCGACTGAGCCACTCATGCACCTTAACTTTCCAAATTTTCTATAATGCACACATATTTAATAACCAGAAAGAACATTTTTAATTTAAGCCTCCACCCCATGTCTAAAGCAATTCAAAAAGGATTCATGTTACGATGAAGATTCTCAATGGCACAAGGCTTTTACATTTCCCAGGCTCCAGATGATAGCAGGGTCACATGAGAATATTTCATCATTATTATTTGTATGGTGCATATTCGAGTATCGTAATAGCTGCCTCCTGCCTCCGGCTAGTTCCCTGGAAAGTAGATCCTGAAGATAAGTTTATAAACTGAAGCTTGGATGATGGAGTCCCAGGCTGGGGGGAGGAAGGCATGGAAGGGTAAACACAGCGGGCAGCCCTGCGTAGCAGCGCACTGTACTGCCGGCCATGATTTCATGACAAGGCACGAGTGGTTGTTCAGATGTGTGGGGTGTCTCTGGACAGATGTCCAGACCACTCTATGGGGACCCATCAGGGGGAGGATGGCAGAGGAATTTACCTGCCGGCCACCTCCTGTTTCTCACTGATCAATATTTGCCCACGGGACACGTACTCCTTGGGACTTTCAGGATCGAGTTCCGGTTTCCAGTTCTGCCACTGGGGAGAAGCCACAGTCCACACAGCCCAGAGCTTCATCTGGGTGCAGAGACGGAAGGAATGGAAGTTCGGATGGGTCTGGTGCAATGGGCTCTGGGAGCCCAGTGCATGTGGCTGCCTGCATGGCCGTGCGGGCCAGGCCTCACAGGGCAGAGAAGCAGGCAAGACCGCAGGTGGGTTTGGTAGGAAGTACCTGCCACAGAGGCTGAGGCTGTGCATCAAGAGGGTGGGGGACCCAGAGTCAGTGGGTACCAAGTACATCCAGGAAAGTGTATTCACCGACCCAACTCCACAGACCTGTTTTGCCCCTCATATGATCTCTCCCTTGACAACCAACTCTCACATGCTCAGAACAAGACGTCCCCTTGTCTTTCCAAGAAGAGAAGTACAAGTTCAACGTCCCTGTAGACTCTATTCTAAAAAAAGCAGGAGCACCCAACTAGCTCTGTTTTATATAGTGGATCCATCATCTGGCCAGCCTTCTGATTTCTTCCTCAACATTGCAAAGAGAACGTTCTGGCATTCCATCGTGTTTACTACAGGCCAGCCTCTGGGAACCATCCCAGGTAAGCATTAGACCAGCTCCAAGTTGTCCTTATGGGAATATTGAATCCCAAGCCCCAGGTAAATGCCCAACATCCAGTGTCCTAGCCAGTGCTTGCTCTAACATCCCTATCCACTCGTACCCAAGCACTCCCAGCTTCTGCCGGTATAGCAGCCACTTCCTGTAACTCCTGTGCTGCGTGCATGGATCCTTCCGGGATCAGGGTTTGTAATTCCCAGCGTGGGTTGTCCTGAGCCCCATCTGGTTACTGTGGAAGCAACGATGTGCAGGGAAATCGTGATACACATCTTGAGACTACAGCCTTGGATTGTGAGTAACCTGTTCCGCGGGGGTTCCACAAGACGAGCAGACATTTCTAATAAATTTTAACTATAAACGAGCCATGTCTTGCAATACGAGTCGTATGTGATGCCAAACGTCACATGATCGCAACTGAGCCAACGGTTCTTGAAATTCGCTTTGATATATGAGTGCTTTGGATTATGAGCATGTTTGGGGCCCAAATTATGCTTGCAAACCAAGGTTTTATTGTCATTTTGCATCCTGTCCTTGGGCAAGGGGTCAGGGCAATGTAGGGTTCGGGATTCTTGGCTTATGTACTCCGTGACCCTATCCCAGCTTTCAGAAGCTCTCTCTGAGACTATCAGAAAAAGTCACCATCTGACTTTGCAGGAAGAAGCCAGTCAAGGCCGTACGCTTCATATCCTGGGCAGCTATGCTATCCTTATAATCAGATCATAGGCCTGATTTTTTGGTAGGTCTTCCCCATGGCTGTGTAAGATGAGAGTTATCTCTGAAAGCTGCCTTAGATGCACGTAATATGAAAAATGGCGTTCCTAAGCCTGCCCACCACTTTCCTTTCCCAGGCCACTACGGCCAAGTTCACCAGCCCCCTGTAGTCTTTACTGATAGCATCGCCCCTGCCCCACAGCCTTGCCTTCTACCTGCTGTTCGTCTTTGTCAACCATGGAGAGGAGCTTGAGAGACGCTGAGGCCCCTGCTGGGATCTGTCATCCCTGCTCATTAAGAGCAAGAGGATTCCTATTGGTTTCAGATGGGTGGCAATCCTCTTCTAAATCCCACCTGGAGGGTCTATTTTCTAGAAGACTCTGGCACCAACTGTCTAATTTAGGATTCCGGAGATAACATGGTCTGAGGCAAAGCTTCTATGCCCGTATTTTATTGTGGGATTAAACAACACGGTAACAGAAAGAAGGGAAACTAGACATTAAAGCAGGGGAGGAAGGAGAGCAAATACAAGGTGGTATGTTGAGTTGGACTCTGCTTAACAAGGCAATGGTGGGAGGGGTGCCCCGGGTTGGGGGGGGTTAAGTCTGGTAAGTGTCCGACTTCAGCTCAGGGCATTGTCTCACCGTTTGTGAGTTCAAGCCCCGCATCAGGCTCTGTGTGGACAGCTCAGAGCCTGGATCCTGCTTCGGATTCTGTGTCTCCCTCTCTGTCTTCACCTCCCCTGCTCACACTCTCTTGGTCTCTCTCAAAAATAAGCACAAAAATTTTTAAAAAAAGAAAAGAAATCAAATGAGATATCCATGGACAGATCATCTGGAACTCTAACTTTCTTATTACTCTCTCCCACTTCCTGTGCTGATCTGAGCTGGCCATCTAGGACCCTCACCCCAGCCTGTGAGCTGTCACTGCCCTTCTGGTCAGCTGCTATCCCAGGAAGCCCTATCCTGCACCTCAGTGTGTGTGTGCTTCATAAGAATCCAGATTGGCAGCTGGGTGGCTCAGTCAGCTAAGCACCAACTTCGGCTCAGGTCATGATCTCACTGAGTTCAAGCCCCCCTTTGGGCTCTGTGCTGACAGCTCAGAGCCTGGAGCCTGCTTCAGATTCTGTGTCTCCCTCTCTCTCTGCCCCTCCCTTGCTTGCTCTCTATCTCTTTCTCAAAAATACATAAAGACTTTTTAAAAATTAAAAAAAAAAAGAATCCAGAGATGAAGAAGGGGGGCCCAGCCCTCCAGGGTTTGATCGGGTCTGGCCTGGGTACCTGAGGGTCCCCTTGTGGTGGGTGTGATGGACATGATGGTTGGGGTCACCAAGACATTCCAGTGAGTGGTCAAGGGCCCAGGGGTTGATGTGCCTAGTGAATATAGGAATCAGGTTCACCCACTACGTGCTAGACTCTTCGCTTAGAGTCACACAGTACCTTTAATCCTATCAACCGGGGATGGATGTATTATACTTTCGACAGACAAGGAAACTGAGGTTTTGTGTTATGGATCTGGCAAGCAGCAGAACAAAGCTTCCAGCCCAGGATTGTCTGAAAAGTACAACACTCCTTCTCCAAGCCAATGCTCCTTGTCTCCTCCCCAGCTCCTCTCTCTCCATCCCCATGGTGCACCTCATCGCAGCACGTCTGTCATTCCAAAAACGTCAAGATGGCGGTAGCTATTTTAAAACACGTTCTGAGGCTGGGTGGGGAAACGGGGTGGTCGTGGTAATCAAGCATTGGCCTGACTTCAGAATAACATAAGAAGGGGCGCCTGGGTGGCTCACTAGGTCAAGCATCCGACTTCAGCTCAGGTCATGATCTCGCAGTTTCTGAGTTCAAGCCTTGGGTTGGGGTCTGTGCCGACAGCTCAGAGCCTGGAGCTCCTTCGGATTATGTCTTCCTCCTGCCCCATGCTCACACTATCTCTCTCTCAAAAGTAAATAAACATTAAAAAAAAAAACACCAAAAGAGTAACATAAGAAGACTTTTCTTTCATGTGAGTCCCCTGGACAGGACACTCCCACACAGCAAACGAGCTAGTCCAGTTTGGGGCTGACATCACAAACATCCTGATAAAATTATTCCCTAGTCAATCCCTGTGGCCCATCTACTATTCTGATGTAGTATTTTCACCTCGCTAATTAAACAAACGTCCTGTCTTCCCACTGGAGCCACCCAAGGTCAGGTCCATGTAAACAGCATTTTTTTAATGCAGTCTTTGAACCTTCAGTGAGCATGATGCTGTCCCACAGCCTTGAAATAAAATAACGGCGGCGCCAAAGGCCGGAAGGACCGGGAAGGAGTTCTAGCAGCCCTGCCAGAGAACATAAGAATTAAAGATAAAATCGGCTTTTGTTGGCAAGATGGAAAGAAATGTAAGGGTTTTTTTGTCTTTTTTGTTTTGTTTGCCTTAATTCATTCAATTGAGAAGTCCGGAAAAAGTATTGAGCTTCTACTTTATCCTGTTATATATTGTCTTTGTATTCTGTTGCCATCAAAGATCTTCAGGCACAAATAGAAGTGCAATAATCATATTTACTCAGCCACATAACCTTTGACTTCTTTGTTTCTGGTATATTTTGAGAAAGTGAACAAAAGTTTCCCACTTCTGTCTAATGTCTTGCGCTGTTTTTGGTAGCAGAGATTGGCTGATAGAAAACGCTCCCAAGATTCAAAACAAAACACACATTTCTTTTTTTAATGTTTATTTATTTTTGACAGAGAGACAGAGCACAAGCAGGGGAGGGGCAGAGAGAGAGGGAGACACAGAATCCGAAGCAGGCTCCAGGCTCTGAGCTGTCAGCACAGAGCCCAACATAGGGCTTGGACTCACAGACTGTGAGATCATGACCTGAGCCAAAGTCGGATGCTCAACTGACTAAGCCACCCCGGCGCCCCAAAACACACATTTCGTGTGCCAGAACCTGACTGGCAGTAGGGGCAAAATAATATATTTAAAGAGAAGCTGGCTGATTAAGATGGACTGGGGTTGGAAGAAAGGGAAGTTGCTCAGTGTTCCATCACCACCTTCCCCTAAATGTTCTTGTCCTTTTTGCCTGAGCTTTGCCCCTCAGTAATGCCACCAGCGTGGGCAGTGGCAGAGCGAGAGGGACGCGTTCCAGCTGTGACACAGACTGTGCCACAGGGCAGGGGGCAAGGGGACCTCTTTCGTTCCAATGGGGATGCCAGACACCCATTGGTGATGTTCACGCGACGACCATAAATGTAAACACGGTCAAGTACTGCTCTCCCAGACATGAAGCAGGCTTCCTCTCGAAGCACCAGGCAATCACGCAGGAATCACAGGGACTGAAGACAGAAAGGCTGCGTGTGTGTGTAGGATGAACTGGAGTGTTTTAATAAAAGGAATAAACACAAGCGCCTTGAATAGAAGGTTCCAAAGCTAGCAGGTAAGTCTGAAAGCTATCACGTGGGACTGTCAGACCCACAGTTATTAAAACCCTATAAATGTACACTTTTGTGCAAAGTGGGGGGAAAAAAGAACATAATGCAAACCCTAAAAATAGTATTTAGTAACCTTAAATAAAAAGACACGAACACAACTGTAGAATTTATTTGTACTTTATTAACAATGTGGCTTACAATTTTTTCAAGTAAAAAGGGCTTTTTTTATTTAGAATAAAAATTAAAATATAACTCTGATATAGATTTTCATTTATTTACATGAAAACATATATACAGAATTCAATCTTACAGCAAACCAAACAACACGCCCTTTGTCCTGCGAATGTCCAAAAGAAAACCACGAATTTTTCCTTTTACACACTGGAACGGTACACGAGATATGAACCGAATTCCATACAAACTTCTCAAACTGGAATGTAAAATAGCAAAAGGGCTTTGGACTTTCACAACTAGGAATAGTTTTTGCTTCCAGACAGCATGCAAGCTCCCATTCTGAACAACAAATGAGATGATTTTGCTTTCTGTCGTTTCAAAAAAAAAAATGGTCTCCGATTTCCCACCGTGAGTGGCTTTTTCGGCAAACGTTGGGGCCAGAACTCTCCTTGTGTTCAGGGTAGCCCTCAGGTCCAGCCGCAGCGCTGCCCTGGCTTTCTGGCTTGCTTATAAGAGACCTACCTGCTTGTCGGTGCAGAATCCTGGCCATTGAGAACAAGCCTGTAAGATGGAAAGACTACCTGCCCAGGAAATTGTTTTGGTTCTTTTCATCACCTGAACTGCAGATGCCTTTACACCAAAACCCAAAGCAGAGCCACGTGTCAACAATGACAATGTCTTGGGTAAATTAAGCGGGTGGGAAATAGCATAATTCGATTCTATCACATCAGTGTTTTGGGATACTTGTAAGCCCATTCTGGTGATAAAAGCCAGGCGAACCTGCTTAAATAGTCAGCTGAGTTAAAGGGAATAAAGCAGTTTCCAGAAGACTCTTGAACGGAAAAGAATGGTAGACGATTAAGAGAATCACGACAGTATCAGGCTGCAAACAGAACTTTCCCTTGCAATTAGTTATTGCACCAAAAGACACGGGCAGTTATGTACACGTCTTCAACGACTTCTTCCTTAAAAATTACAGACACCTTAATCTACTATGTTTCCCTTCAAATCATTGCACACTCGATCACGGCGTCCTAAAGACAGAACAGAGTACGTGGACTCCAGGGTCGCCACCTTCACCAAGAAATGACAACAGTTCTCAACCCACAACAAAGGTTATAACCCTACTCTTTTTATAGTTCTATGTACAGAAATCAACAGAAATGGGCGTTCTACCAAAGAAGTATGAAAATCCCCAGTGCTTGCAAAACGAAAGGAGATCGGCTCCTCAGAAAGGTGTTTGGCGTAAGATAAAAGGCAAATCTCAGGACTTGCCTGGTAACAACACTCAAAATTCTGAGAGGCAAGCTAGGGCGCTCAGACCGAGCTTCAAAGACTGAGCCAAATCAAGTCTCTGGAGATCATGGGAAGGGTCAGAGAGGCCGGGGGCAAAGGCTTGGGTCATTTGAATTTACCGAGGAACCAATCAAAGCAAACAGAGGAAACGCTCTTTCAAACATGGATCAAATAAGGTAAAGCAACCGAGAAGCCATGCAGCTCCAACGCTGCGTGTGAGTCAAACTTTGATCAGATGAACCTACTTTTAAAGGTGACGGGTGAGTTCTCTGTGTGATGCAACTTTGCGGCGAAGGAAACTGGTTTCTGTTTTTTTGTTTTTTGGGGCTTTTTGGTGGTTTCTTATTTTATCTTCTCCTAATGTTTTCAAAAGCAAAGAGGTTCGCCCGCTATGCCAGCCATTCCCTGCTCCTGTTAGGTTTACACGGTCGTGGGAGGGGACGGCTTCCTAACACAGTGCAGACGCAGTCAGGAAGGCAGGGGCTGAACCAAGTCCATTCGTTTTTGGATGGGATCGTGTGGTGACTTTCACCATTAAAGACACGGTGGCCATTTCTGCTTCTCCAGTCATCCACGCTGTACAGACTGAAAAGTGTCTTCGTGGCCTGGAGGCGACACAAGCTTCTCGGCACCTCCGGGATGTAATGCAGGACCTCGGTACACAGCGGGCAGGGCTTTGGTCCCAACGTATTATCAAAGAGACAGAGTGGACACTGTAGCATCTGGGGCTGGAGAAGGGAGGGAGGGGTGTCACCTGTTGGTGTTTCGACCAAGAACCGTTGGGCGTGGGCCCCGGTGATGTGTGGGGAAGAGGTGCAAAGTCAGCACCGCCTGCCGCTGGAGACACAGTAACGACATGGTGTAAAATGTTCTCTGGAAACTGGCCCCAGTTGTAAGACAGAAGCTGGTGTGGGTAAATCCTACAGAGACGAGAAATGGGCGCCTTACCTTCCGGAACCAAACGGCGACTGATGTGGGGCACGCCCACCACTGGAAATCCCCAAAGCAGCAAGCTCAAGAGCACGTGGGCAGCACTCAGAGCAGAAGCATCTTCTTGCCCCTAAAATGTTCCTTGGCTCTCGACAGGGCCAGGGGGTGGCCCAGACACGACCTCTGTGACAGTCCTCCAAGGGCTGCGTCTTCTGCCTGTGGCCCCAGCCACATCTTCCTTACTGTTTCATGCAGAACCGCGGTGGGTGACAGATCGCCGCACTAAGAGGGACTGAGGACGAGGAGCGTGTTGGGCATCTGACCCCTCGGGAAGCTGGAGGCTCCCCCAGCAATGGTGGCCATGTCCTGCCCGGGCTGTCTGCGGGAGGACCTTCTGGCTCCTGAAGGTGAGGCATGGGGGAGGGGAGTGGGGGTCCAGAGACACCCACAGGATGTGCCTGCTCCCGTGGCGCCTTTCCTTGAAAGGGCATGAGAAGTTGACATTCGTCCCGAAAGTACAAAGACACACTGCAGCCACCACATCCCTTCGTTTCAAATATAACGGGAATAGCTCAGCTCGGAAGGCCAGGGCGAAGGATCCTAAGTGAGCCAGCGTGGCAACGGTGACCCCGCGGTGGACACCCTTTCCAACGGACACCACGAGGCTGAGCGTTTAAGGCTGGAAGTATGTGGCTGAGAAGGCAGGGGTGGGGAACTGAGAGGAGGCTGAGTCTCGAGCCCAGGGGAGAGAGGCCGGGCGGCAGGCACCTCGGACGCCTCCATCCTGACACCACCACCAGGCACCAGGTTAGGACACGGGCCCTTCCATCAGGGGCCCCGGGCAGACCCACATGCCAAACGCTTAAAACGTGGTGGTGGAAATCAGCTGTGGGGACAGAGCAAAAAGTCACCTGCAAAGTAAGTCTCCCGTCTGCCTCGGTGAATAGGACAGAATGCTAAGAACAGTCGGCAGCGGTAACCAAACTGCAAAATCAGAAAATCGTGCCTTAACAACGTAGCTGCAACACGACGGCTAACGAGCCCGCGACATGTTTGTCCAGTTGCCGAGACTCGAATCGAGGAGCAAACATGGAGGAAGGAGGGTAAAAAAGAGAAACCAAAGGGCATGCGGCCTCTGCTTCTGGTGTCCGCCTCCGGGTAAGTCTGAAGGCTTAGTTTTCCTTGAGCACGTTCTGAAAGGCATTTGGACACCTGCCACAGCAGGGATGGGGGGTGCGGTGGGGGGAGCAGTCCATTTGGGCTTGAGTGAACATACTGGGTCCCTCAGGGGCACACGCACATGAGGTGCCGGTTACCAAAAACCTGACAGTCCTCAGAGCCAGAGATCTCTCTTCAAGTGACTTAGGCGATTTGACGAAAATCGTCCCAGAAACCAGCAGCCTCCGGCCAGGAAGCAGTCAACATAGTGGACATGCGCTTCTTCCTCACCCACTGTGTGCGTCTCGTGTCGGCGGATCGGGACTCTCAGCTGGAGTGGGATGGGGACGAGGTCACCCAAGAGCACAGATGATGGGTGGCCGTGCTGGCGGAAGAGCTGGGCAGGGCCAGGTCGCTGCTGTGTTTCCCGTCAGGAACGCCCACTTCCTCACACGTCCCAGGGCCGGACACATCGGAGCGGCACTCGAAGCCAGTGTTGTCAAGAGACTCACTGCAGGACCCTTTGAAGGGGATGTCGCTGGTTTATTCAAAGATTCCTGAAGCTTCTTCCTGCTCCTGCAGTTAAGCTTTGCCTTCAGTCCACAGCTCAGCATTTCCCAGCAGACTAAAAGAGTCATTCCCTGATCCGGTCACGATTAAATGAGAACATCAGCCACACGTAAAGTTCTACAAAAGATTGCAAACGGGACTCTCTACAGGCTCCGGATGTCCGTCGCTCAGGAAGAAGTGCCTCATCGCAACGACACCCCACCTGCCTTCACGCCCTCTCCTTCCTGGAAGGTGCCTCTGATGGGCGATGCCGCTCTAAGCCATCCTTCTGTAGCCACATCCTGAAACGTGGCCTGCAAGCGTGTCTGGGAAATGAGTTGCCACCAAGAGCACACCACGGTGGCACTCATGCAGTGACAGCCACGTGTACCGTGCGATGCAAGAAGCATCTATAACGACCATAGGAAACCTCCCAGCCGGGTGCCCTCCTTGGGCACATCCAAGAAAGACACCAACTGCCTCTTTGTCTTCAAAGCAGAGTGAGCCGTGGTTTGGGAAATGCCTTTGCGGGGAGCTGCCTGGCTTTAGGAGGGAGGAAGGGGAGACACAGACGTACAAAGGAGCTCTTCCGTGTCTGGCAGCGCCCAGCCCTGTCCAGGAGCCACAGCTGCGGTAGCGAGTGGGCCCAGAAACATGGTAACATCAACAGGCTGGTGGGTGAAGGAGGTCAGCCACACTTTCTGCTTTTCAGTGCTACTTTGTGCATGTCCCATCCCACAGCATCCCCGAGACATCAGGTCACCTCCCGAGAGGGCAGCCTCAGTTGGCGTACTGGGCATAAAAAGCCACCTTCACCCTCTCGATCTGATGGCAGAGCTTGATGGCAGGCCCCAGCTTCAGCTCCATGCACTCCTGCACCGTGGGGAGGGTCAGCAACAGGAGTGCTTGGCCATCAATGTCCTGCGAGGAGACAAAGCCACATTAGAGCCGTGACACCAGGCACCAAGGGAAGGCATCTGTCATGGCGGACTTGGCCCTCGGAGCCAAGGGCGTGAGGGGTGGCTGCGGGGGGTGGGGGGGAGGGATGAAGAGGTGAACAGGCAAACTGCTGTAGGACTTCTTCCTTCTCAAGCAGATGGGCCCTGCTGGGAGAGTCCCCCCTCCGCCCCAGTCCCTCCGATGTCCTGCTGTGACTTGTGAGCACAAGAGAAGAGCTCTCTCCTAAAAGAAGCACCGCTCTCTCTTCCTCACCCTGGTCTGAACTTCCGCCATCGGAATGGGCAAGAAGATGCTAGAGAGATATGCCGTCACCCGGAACAGCTTTCCACTGAGGAGCACATGGATGTTTGGACACACACAGAGGCAAACATCTCCATCTGCACACCCGCATCACCCAGAATGAGGCGTACAAGGTCTGCTTCCCCGTTTTGCATGAGTTAGCCACCGGGGTCTACATGAGGAAGATGTTCATTCGAGAGTGTGAAGCTGCGTTCACAGCAGGAGCAGGGGCAGGGGCTCATCGCAAAACTTTGCGATCACCCTAATGGGCACCTCTGCCCCTTCGCCAGCATGCTTCCCATAACAACCGATTTTATTTATGGAGATGTTGTTTGATTGAGTTACTGAGTTGAAGTGCAACCCCCTCCTCCTATCCACCACGACAGGCTTTGTGTTCCAGGGGAAGTTAAGAGACTTCTCATATTCCAGGGGAAGAAAGACAAGGTAACAATAAAGACCAGTGGTAGAATGAGCGCATAAAATGAACTCAGTGCCAAAATTTCTGCCATCTGCAGAAGAGAGAACCCCATAAAATGAACCAAAGGCACCATAAGCCACAGGGACTTAAGAGTCACGAACCGCACACGAGCTTGTGAGGTCTGACATCACATATCATGAGCTACACAGAAGCTTCTTTCCTAAAATAATGGTTTATTTAACTGTCTTAAAAATATCAAAAACAAAAAAACAAAAACCAAAATACCAAAAAGTGTTGACCTTGGGGAGACCAATGGTAAGAGTCCAAGAATAATTAATGTATGATCAGTTTCAAAAGCCACCTTCATGTGAGAATAATCCCTAATGAGTGTGGAGGCAGCAAAAATTAAGCATTCATCTGCAAGTGTAGCTAATTACATCTAAATTACGTGAGCGCTGGCTATGACGTACACGATTGCAAGCTTTGTCTCAACCAAGACTCGAACCAGATCTTATCAAACTCCAAAGTAAACCTATCTGTCTTGAATATACACTGAAAGTAGGAGATAAACAAAAATGTCAATGAATGTTTGATGCTGTATTGACATCATTTTCCCGTTTCTACAGTTACTTCACTTTCTCTTTGGATTCACTCTGACTGTAGTAAGGGCAAATTTAAAGTACTGAAAAAACAGTGTCTTGCTCAAGATCATGAACTAAACAATAGTAGCCGCTGACCTGGGGCCTGTAGAGCTGACTCCATTGTCAGAGGCAAAGCCACATATATTCTGTCAAAACTTGACAGAGAGGATGTAGGCCTCGGGATACAAAGTCTTGTGAGTATCATGGGCCTCATAAAAATACACTGTAAGTAGGAAATAGGATGAGGCTATAAAACCATGTGCAGGTGGCTTAATCATTATGTTTAGTGAATAATGGAACAGAAACTTATTTCAGGAGATGGGAAGATTTTTTTAGGTGGAATTTAGTGCCAAAAAAGCTAGCTGCTCTATCTAAGATCACATTGTTAGAGACCAAATTGGAATTAGGACCATGGTTTTCTGATATTAAACTTTGGAGGGAACACTGTGCTGTAAACATCTTAGTCATAATGGCCATCGGTGGACATATGGATTCTATTACAATTGAAAGTCAGCCCTAAAAACTTACATCTAAGGGACCAAGGAGACTCATTATGGGAAGGATGGACCCACAGAAGGCACGTAGTTCAGGAGAGCATGTATTCAGGGAAAGTTCAGAGACATGGAAGGTAAAGCTGAGATGGGACCAGAGAGCCACTAAGAAATTGGGACTTAGGCTAAGGTGTGTGACCAGAAGTTGCTAAAGTGCCTGAGGCAGAGAGGTCGCACTGTAGGATTCGAACACCTGCACGCTAATTCTGGCCACAATGTAAAGGCATGAATTAGCAGGCAGGGGAGGGAAGTTACGAGGGGCTGAAGGTGAGGCCCCACCTCCTACACCACCACATTGGGAGACAGGATTTCAACACACGCATGGGGAGAGGGGGCGGCAGCAACGTTCAGGCCACAGCACAGGTGCTGTGCACAGTGACGCGGCTCCTATCCCGAGAGACGTGCAATCTGCCGGGTGAGCCGTGACGCACCCCTGCCCAGTGTTTCTGGACGTGCCTCCACCAGCCTGTCCCCTGCTCCCCAGAGACTCTGCATTCTTTTGTGGAGACCTCACGTGGGGAGAGATTAGGAAGATGAGGGTCAAGTGTTTTAAGCCACAAACATCCTCCAAATAAAAACTCACAGCTAATGGTGAGGGTGAGCTCAGGTCTCCAGTCCCCAGGTAGAAACTTCAGGATGGCCCCTCACCTTGTCTGTTCTAACCCTAGCGGGCCTTCTGCCGACGGAGGGCAGACCCCGGGAGTGAATGCAGTGGTTACAGAGCTTAGAGGCCACAGTCCCGAATCTTCCCAATACCACCTGAGTGTTTATCCTGGGGGCGCTACCGTGCCTTTCCAACCTGGAGAGTCTGGTCCCCCTCAATAAACTGCTCCTTGGACACCACCCCCCCTGCCTATTGGGATAAACATGCTTGGTCCTGAGATCCTAGAATTCATTGTGCCGTCGCTGCCAGAGCGCTCGCTGCTCGTCAAAGTCTAAGGTCACTGAGATGGTGAGCAAGGGCTCTGAGGGACTCGGGGTGTCTGGTACAGCTATCAGCGCATGATACACGCGCAAACATTTCCTGGAGGAACAGATGTTATAGGACAGGCCTCACGTCAAGTCAGGCCTCGAGATCAGCGCTATCGCTGCTGAATGATCTTACAACACTGGCCAGAGAACGAGGTCTCTTTCCCGGGACATCTTGGGGGAAAATGGGCTGTTGCGACTGGTGGCATCACTTACCAGCCACCAGGCACGCCCACCCCTGCTCTCTCGGGCCCCCGTGCTGCGGGGCCGAGGCTGGAACCGTGTTGCTCCCTCCTGCAAAGGCCCTCACGAACCTCGAGGACACGCTGTGTCCACCTCCCGTCTCCTGCCAGAGACGGCGGACGGCCTGGCGCTGCGCAACCCCTTCCCCGACCTCCCCGCTCTGACTGCACCACCCCCTTCTCTGTCCGCTGCTGACAACCGTCCGTGAGCCCGTGGGCCCCGGGCGACCAGGAGCATTTAGGATCGGGCGCCGAACTGCCCGCTTTCCCTCCCGGGTGGCAGCCTCCAGGGTCGTGCAGCGAGGGGAAGCTGCAGAGCTGCTCAGACAGACAAACCAAACAAGAACGAGGGTCAGGATCATACTGAGGGCCTCTGGACCGTTATCAGATCCCAGCCCCCTCCACCCTCACCCCAACACACATTCACCCGTCCTGCAAACGGGCAAAGCCAATGCGGGAGTGCTTTCCAGGCCCTCCTCCCTTCTGCCCTGTGAGCGCCCAGGGGGCTCCGCCGGTTAAGTATTCAGCTCAGGTCATGATCCCACAGTCTGTGAGATCAAGCCCTGCATCAGGCTCTGTGCCGACAGTAAGGAGCCTGCTTGGAATTCTGTCTCTCTCCTCTCTCTCTTCCTCTGCCCCTCCCTGTTCGCACTCTCGCTCTCTCTCTAATTAAATGAATAAACTTAAAGAAAAAAAGAGGTCTCGGTTTTGAGGCCACGGTTGAGGGGTGGAGAGTCCACGCTCTGAGGGGTGAGCTTGGAGCGCAGGCAAGCTGGACCGGATGGGCGCATCTGCCCCCCGCAGGCAGGTGCACGTGGGCTCGGGGTCTCTTGTGCCCCGCACACAGCCCGCTGCACCGGCACTGGCAGAGTGAGCAACACCCGGCTGAATGTGTCTGCACACACGTGAGTGTGCAGGAAGACAAAGGTCACGGACGGGCTGGGGCATGCGGCTCGGACTGACGGCAGAGACCTTTCACCCTGTGTCCCTGGAAGAAGCTGTCAACAAGCGGGCTGGGGTCCCGGGCTGGGCGAGCATTCTGTGCAGTTCGTCTGCGCTGAACCACCTCGGGGCCTCTGGCCGTCACCCCTGTTCTCAGCGCATTCTCCTTCACCCCGATGCTGTGGCACAGAACTCCTTCCTGCCTGTTCTCATTCAGAGGTGGGTGCGTGAGCAAGAGTTTAAGGGGTGCCCCTGCTTTCTAAACACCGAAGCGCCCTGCTGCAAGGTGCTGGGCTTAGCAACCCGACCACCGGACCGTCACGGGGGCGGAAGAGGCCGTAGAGGCGGCTCAGNGCGTGACCGACGCCCGGGCCGCCCGACGCTCTCCCGCGGCCGCCATGCACTCCGGGGCCCCACGGCTGGGGAGACGGGCGGGCGGAAGCCACCCCGGGCCCGATGCTCACAGACACAGCACGGCGAGGAGGGAGGGCCAGGCGCGGAGGCCGCCCAGCATCGCGAGTGCAGCTTTCTGTGTCTTCATTTGAAAAGTTACTCTTCCTCGCTGATTATGCAGTTACAGACCCGCTGCCCCCCCGGATTTAATTTTTACAGATCAGCCCTCCCATACTTCTGAACTGCCGGCAAATCACTAATCGTGTTAAACACGGAGAAGGACCATAAACAGACTACCAATTTTGAAAAAACGAACTGCAGTAAAATAATGGGAAGGCAAATGCTCATCCCACACAAAATTAAATTTGTTCGGGTGCAGAGGTCAGAGCAGGGCTCAGCGGTTCCTCAGCAGGGATATCTGTGTCTATGGAACCGGAGAGCAGACAGAGTCCGTAACCCAAGAACTACCCCCCAGAGTTTCTTTTATTGAAGTAAATCACTCACTGGGGTAGTCTGCTCAGTATACGTGCATCTCTGGCTCATAAGAAGTATATGAGAAGGCAAAACTATATTTAAGGGTTTTGTGGGGTTTTTTTTTTCTTAGTTATAGATGCGTGGAGTTTTACTGTAACGTACACGTTGGCAGCACGAAATTACAGAACAGAGATGTTTTAAGCTGTGGCCATAACACTTCAGAGTTCAAGGCGTGCCTTCCAGTAATGGGAGGTTTACACTTCCCGTCGGCGCACCTGAGGATCCTGACGGCTTCAGAATGGCGCCATCGCCAGTCCACACACTGCGATTTTGCTTCCACACTGGTGAGCAGAGCAGCCCGCTGGCTCCTTCGGGCCATCTCAAAGCTCATGCCATGGCTGGACTGACCCACAGAGGCCTCACCAAATCATGACCGTGGCACTTGGGCTCCAAGATGACAGAACAAATTCATAGAAATTAGTAATTATGGGCCTGATCAAACAGAAAAGGCCTCAAGTCCCACACACTTCAGATGGCAGAGAGGGCAACAGCCTTTTATGGTGACCAGGGTGGGGGTGGGGGGTGGGCCTAGTGTGAAATCTGAAATGAAACAGGAACAAGGCTTTTTATCAGTTAAAGCCTATCTATTTTTCTGTCTATAAGTCGTAAAAATGTAGGTATGTAGGACCAAGCTTTTAATCAATGTATTAAGAAAAGGAATTGGAGACAGGGCCCTGCCCACTGCCTGGTTCTAGAAGTGGGAATGAACCAGGCAAGCTTCACTCCTTAGACAGGCTAGCCTGGGGAGACGGAAACTTCCCGAGATACTGTAATAAGCTGGATTTAGAAGCACAGTTAAGGACAAGTCAGCATGTGTAGTATTTTAGCCTTTTCCCAAGTCAGCTTTCTTGCTTAGTATTAGAAAACCGTGGGGGTGCGTGGGGGCTCAGTTGGTTAAGCGTCGAACTCTTGGTTTTGGCTCACGTCATGATCTGACAGTTCGTGAGATCGAGCCCTGCATCAGGCTCTGCACTGACAGTGTGGAGCCTGCTTGGGATTCTCTCTCCCTCTCTCTCCGCCCCTCCTCTGCTCGTTCCCTCTCTCACTCTCTCTCAAAATAAATAAACTTAAAAAAAAAGAAATACTTACAAAAAGAAGAAACCTGTAAAAACAATCACACTCGAGCCCGTAACTGAGGGAGAAAAGCTCTGTGCCCAGTTCTGCCCCCAGCCCTGGTAAAAGGTACTGCTCAGTCAAAACGCGGCATTTGGGTCTACAAACGAAATCAAACAAAACCACAATTGTAGATGCTCTCGAACACTACCTTCCACACCTGCCTTTTGAATATCAGAAGGCCCGTAAACAGACGCTCTGTCAATGTACGCGGAACAAACACATGAAAAAACAGATCCAGACGCCAGGCTCTGGGTCAGCGGCCTTTGTCACAGCACCGCTACCAGTAAGTACCGGCCCGGGAAGCCCTGCATGAGGCAAAGCTCTCACCACGAGTTCAACCCTCTGCTTTACCCCTGTCTTCAGGATAGAGATGCTCCAAATCACGCAAGCCTCACGGTTGTTAAGAGAATCCTTTTGCTCGTGTGTTATAAATGAAGGGACATGCTCATTGCCAAGTTCTCTACCTCTGATGCAGCTTTTCTCCTTCTGTCTGCTTTTACGGTCCCTCCTAGAGGAAGTGCTGATAACCTCAGAGAGCAAGGTGACCCTGCCCCGTGGCCACCGTTCCCTCCTTCACGTGCACCGGCTGCGTGTCTACAAGGAGCCTCTGGCGGTCCGCCCATCGGGACGTTTCAGTGTTTTACGTGCTCCCCTCTCCTGGGAGAGAATCTGGGGGATCACTGGGTGCAGGCGGAACCGGAGGCCTCTCTTTCCCCTTCCTGACTTAATGTCCGAGTTACTGTCTTTCTAGAATATGGGTCTGTAGGATCTACAAAAGGCCTGGATAGACACATCTTTCATTGATTAGATGGTACACGTTTTGTTTTTTTCTTTATTTTTTTTAAGTGTTTTATTTATTTCTAGGAGAGAGAGAGAGAGAGACAGCGTGAGCAGGGGAGGGTCAGAGAGAGAGGGAGTCACAGACTGAAACAGGATCCAGGCTCTGAGCTGGCAGTCAGCACAGAGCCCGACGCGGGGCTCGAACCCACGAACCTCGAGATCATGACCTAAGTGAAAGTCGGACCCTTAACCGACTAAGCCACCCAGGCGCCCCTGTTTTTTTCTTTAAATGCAAGGTCTCAAAAGACAATGTTTACACTGTGAGACACCATGAGACATGGGGCGAACACGGCGGCACGAGTCGCAGGCTTTGCCTGGAACTTCCATGTGAGGCCTGCAAGGGGCCTGCGAGGGGCGTGCGTCCAGAGGGGCGGCTTGTTTCCATGGCAACTGAAGGGGCGATGGAAGCCGACCTTTCCTGTGGCTCGTCGCACGTCTTATGTTCTGGCTGATCAGTCATCTCACCTGAGGAGTCAAAATGCCGCCGTCCTGCAACTACCCCCATCCTTCCGCGCGGCACCTAACACGCCCTGGGCTCTTACCATTTTTACAAGTGTGAGCACGAGGCTGATATGGAGGACATTAGGTGAGACACAGCAGAACGCGGAGAAGGGGCAGACACACTCTCCCTGTTTCTCCCGCTAAATGAGATGAAAAGCCCTGCGTGTGATGAGTGAAACGCACATGGGGCGGAGGAGGGGCGCCCCAGCAGAGCCGGGGGGACCTGAGACAGGGCGTGGTGGGGAGCGCTCTCCTTGTACGTCTGCCTCCCACAGCCAAGACCGACTGCTAAAGAAGCTGGGAACCCCAAAATGCCGACGGGCACGAGCGGAAAGGGCCCCGCGAAGCCTGCTCTTTCCAGCCAAAGGACTGGGCAAAAGGCAGCCTAGGCAGACAGAAACCTTCTAGACAAAAGTGGCCTGACTGAGGGCAGAGAACCCGCCTCCCACGCCCCTGCCGACGAGAGCAGCGAAGGCCAGGAGAGGGGCCCTGATGTCCAGCCTGGCCAGGTGGCCCCAGGCCCCACAAGGGATTATGGGAAAACCAAGGGACTTGGGTCTCTGCTTGACCGCACAGAGCCCCCCCCGGGAGGTGTCGGGGGGGACCACGTGTGCCCTGGCCGCACACCCGCCTCCTGCTGCGCAGTGACGGGGAGGCAGCCCCTCGCCTGCCAGAGCCAGGTCCCAGAAAGCCGGCTCTGTGGAAGGACAGACAAACAGTGACAGACACGGCAGGAGGCACCTGTTCCTGAAAGATCCTGGCCAAGTGCGCGCAGTCCGTCAGCCTGATGAAGCGCACCACGTCCGTCACCGTCCACTCCAGAGGGTTGCTCTCCAGAACCAGCCTCTCCTCCTCCTCTTGCTTGCTTTCCTGACGGGAGAGGGGGGAGGAGGTCATCTCTTCTGCGCACGGGCACTCAGGACACCCCGTGGGCCCGAGCCCGACCTCCCCGTCCCTCTGGCCTCGCCCTGGGCACCCGGACAGGCCGCAGAGACTGCCCGTCTCTAGGGACTTCTTAGCAACTCGTCTGGCTTGTAACTTTGCCTCCAATGACTTGGGTGCCTTTAAAGGTTAAAAAAAAATAATAAATAAGCAAAGCACAGTGGGAGCAGTGGCTGAAAGCCAAGTTCAGGACGTCGGGGTCTGCTTAGCAAGGCTGTGTCTCCCACTGAGGAGGGAGGGTGTGGGGCGTGGGAGGGCACCCAGGAGACAGCCAGGCTGTCCCCACTTATGCTGGTGATGACGCTGCCGACGACGTTCCGGCTGAGCGGGTGCGGGGGTGGCCTCGCATCTCATTGTGTCACAGAGGCCCCTCCCCCTGGGAAGGGAAAGCCTGGTGCCCAGGGGGACCTTGAGGACGTATTCTGTCTGCTCTCCTGAAGAGACTCCTTCCAGAGAAACAGGTGCCTGGACCTCCTTGTGACCTCCACCCCAGAGGTGACGTCACCAGGCCTTGTGCCCGGACACGGGGACCCGGCTGGCGCCACTGCTACTGCTTTTACTACTTTATTTTATTTTTAAAACTTTTTAAATGTTTATTTACTTTGAGAGGGAGAGACAGAGCGTGAGCAGGGAAGGGGCAGAGAGGAAGAGAGAGAATCCCAAGCAGGCTCCGCACTGCAGCGAGGAGCCCAGCTGTGGGGCTCGAACTCACGAACTGTGAAATCCTAGGCCACGCACGTGCCCCGCTTTTGTTATTTTCGCAGGGAGCCCCAAATCAAGGCCCGGACCTTCAGCACCTCGACACAGCNCCCTCGGTGCAGGAGGCAGCCTGCGCCCTCCGGCCCCTGCGCGGCCTCTCCACGGGCGGCCGGCGCTCGGGCTCCGCGCTGCTCCTCAGGGTGACGGCCCTCCGGGGCCGCACAGAGGGGACGTCGGCGGAGGAGGTGTCTGTCTGGTCGTCGCGGAGCTCGGAGCCCGTTTCCTCGCTCCCCGTGTCCTCGTCCACGGCGTCCGCGTCCTCCTCCTCACTCTCCTGGGCCGAAGGGCAGACGCTGAAGGGAGGCCTCTGCGCCCACTGACCTGAGGGCCCACCCCGCCATCCCCGCCATGGTCGCCGTCGCAGTCCCCGCGGAGCGTGGGCTGGGTCTGGGCTCCCGGACTCGGAGCTGCGGCCTTGGCCGTGAGCAGCCACAAGGACCAACCAGGGCCGCGAGGTGCTCTGAGCAGGACATACCTCCCCGGAGCCCGTGGTGAAGTCCGCGGCAGAAGACCTGCGCTTCTTCTGCACGAAGATGCATTTTCGCCGCTTCCTACGTCGGGCCGGCTTCGGGGGTCCGCTCTCCCCGCTGGCTTCCCCGATGGGGGGCTTCACAATCTTCTTCCTCTTTCCATAATAATAGGCTGCAAGGGGTCAGAGGATCAAAAACAGTTTTTAAAGGCCTGGCACGCGTACGCATGTGGACAGAGAGACGGGAGAGACCAGAGGAAGATGGGGAGGAGAGAAAGAAGAGAAAGATCATTCTTCCATTTAGAACAATGAAACCTGACATCTCAGTATTCCTCAGGTTCCCCTCTGTTTCCTTCCTCCGATGCCCTCATATTCTGAAGGTGTCACGGACACAACTCTGTGTTTTCAAAATCCCAATGTCAGAGCCCTAACCCCCACATGTGACTGGATTTGGAGACGGGACCTTTAAGGAGGAGATTAGGGTAAATGAGGTCAGAAGAACGGGGCCTTAATCCACAGGACCAGTGTGCGTACAAGAGGAACAGACACCAGGAATTTGCACACACGGAGGGAAGGTCACGTGGGGACAGAGAAGACAGTCGTCTGCAAGACCCAAAGACACGGGCCTTAGGAGAAACTGACCCTGGTGATGGTCTATATTAACACTCAGAGCACCCATGAGAAAACTATCTACCAACTTTCAACAACAATTGTCATCTTTTATAAATTAAATGTGTAATCGACTAATGAAAACCACTGCTAAGGATCCAATTTTCAATGATGATCACGATCAAGGCTCACCGCTGAAAATCTCAACTGTCCCATAAGAAAACCCCCCGTTATTCCATAAAGACCAAACGCAGACGGGTGCCTGGGTGGCTCAGGTCGTGATCTCATGGTTCACGGGTTGGAGCCCTTCACCCGGTTCTGCGCTGACAGGGTGGAGCCTGCTTGGGGGTTCTCTCCCCTCTCTCTCTCTGCCCCTCCCGTCCCAAAATAAACATAAAAAGTTTTAAAAATAAGACAAAAACAAACAAAACCGACCAACTACCTTACCCCGCAGGTTAAGCCCAGACACCTGTGCTGTGGGTGTAATCTGTACTTACTGTACTTGGTTTTGGTGTGAACGGAACAGTTTTCTGGGCAGTTTTCGGACACCAGCACAGGACTGAACAAATTTGGGCAGCATTCCAGCTTGGCACAGACCCGCCGGCAGAAATCCGCCACCTGGTCGGACGTGCGCACGATCTTGGCCACCGCTCTATAGGTTCTGCCTCTATACCTGGAAGGGAGAAGGGAAACACAATGGCGACACCACACAGTCACTCGGGCTCGTCCCGCACGGCGCGTTCCAAAAGCAGCCCCTTTATTTCCTACGCAGAACCTCCGGACCGTTTGTTTTTATCATTCCTTCTGAGCTCACGACAGCGATTTTACGAGAGCCCAGCATCGTGCAGGGCGCACGTGACCGAGGGCGGTCACAGGATCACCTCCACAGAGATTTCCACTTAGCACCTTTTCGCTGTGGGATACGTCATCAAACACCCCTGTTCCAGAATGCTTGTGGAATCCAGACACCGTTGCTCATCGCTTTTGAGGAAAAAAAACCTTTCTCCTGCCCAAGAAAAACCACATGCAGTGAAGCCACAGACAAAAGAGGAGAGACCATTTCTTCTGGAAAGCAGGTTGGATGAATTCTTCTTTCAAAAATGGGCACCGAAGCCCGGGACCAAATATTCGCAGTGATGATGATGTAAATAACACTTGGCTCTTCTGAATACTTGGGTGTAGGTTTGAGCCACCTGTCAGCACAGTTTTAATATACCATCGGTACAAAACAATCGTAACCTTCTCAGCTGACAACATCTAAGTCAACATATCACAGAACTGGCTCCACCGCCAGGAAGGAGGCATCAAAACCGCAGAGCCTCCCCAACTATGCCCTTGACCTGTATCCGGATGTTCAAGTTGAAATCCTGAACAACAATGTATCTTCCAGAAAAACAGCAGGAGCTCTGGCAAGCAACACTGTTGAGTTTTGGAAACTGGCCAAAATCCAGAGGCGTGACCATCAAGGAAACAGACGCTGCCCTGGCATGGGGGATGGGCACATGCTCTTTGCAAAACCGTGGGGTCCACTTGTGTTTTCAGGTTTCCAAAAGTTGGCCACAAAACAACAAGGACACCAGACAGTTCATGCAGCATCACGCAAGGAGAGCATCACTTTCATAATTTGTGAGTACAATACTATGTTCAATGGGCACCTGGGTGGCTCAGTTGGTTAAGCGTCCAACTTTGGCTCAGGTCAAGGTCTCACAGTCTGTGAGTTCAAGCCCCGCATTGAGCTCTGTGCTGACAGCTCAAAGCCTGGGGCCTGCTTCAGATTCTGTGTCTCCTTCTGTCTCTACCTCTCAAAAATAAATAAATGTGAAAAAAATTTTTTAAATATTATGTTCAAAACCCAGATCTGGTTCTCTAGGAATAATGCAGTGATAGAAATAAATAGGATAAACTGATTTTGGGTTTAATTCAGCCTGGTTTCTTTTATGCCTGTGAAGACCAGAAGAATACGCCCCCCCTTGCAATAAATCATTTTTTATAGTATCTATAGCCAAAAAAATTAAATTCTAACTTGAAAAATCTGGCCTTTGTGCTCATTCTCTAGTCTTTCTAATCTCAGCCCCTCTGTACTGATTGTTGCTGTATTTCTCTGAAGTGTTAAGGTTGGCTTTCCATGTAGTAAGAACTAAAAAGTAATTTTTTTGTAGATAAGATCGTGTTTTAAATCACACAGTGCTGAACAACTATTGATACTTCCAGGACCTCTATTGACCCTAGCTGGAGGAACGCAGCCCCCGCCCCGAGAGGGCTCCGTGATGCACTTGTGGGTAGTTCTTGCCCGTGGCTCCGGTACTGCTTCATAATAAAACCAACACAGTTCTGTGGACACAGTGCATCTCCCATGTTCTGGGGGAAGCAAAATAAAAAGATGCACCTAGTGTGCTGTCCCTGGCAGTTTTTTCCCACTACAATTAAAAAAATAATGTTTTTAACATTTACTTATTTCTATAAGAGAGAGAGAGACAGACAGATCACGAGTGGGGAGGGGCAGAGAGAGGGAAACACAGAATCTGAAGCAAGTTCCAGGCTCTGAGCTGTCAGCACAGAGCCCAACGCGGGACTCGAATCCACAAACTTCAGAGATCATGACCCGAGCCGAAGTCGGACGCTTAACCGACTGAGCCACCCAGGCGCCTCCCACCACAACTTTGGTATTCCTAGGGTGCTCTCCTCTAAAGAGCTCAATATCAAGATTCTTGAAGTCTCTTAAAACAATAAAACGAGATATTGGGGCACCTGGGTGGCTCAGTCGGAAAGGCATCCAACTTCAGCTCACGTCATGGTCATGGTGGTTTGTGAGTTTGAGCCCCGCGTCAAGTTCTGTACTGACAGTGCAGAGCAAGCTTAGGATCCTCCGTCCACTCCCTCTGCCCTTCCCCTGTGCCTGTGTGCGCGCTCTCTCTCTCTCCCTCTTTCAAAAATAAATACGCTTTTTAAAAGAGAAAAAAAAGGTGAAAATAAGTAAAATGATTTTAGAGTAAAAAGAAGCAGGAGAAATGTGAAAATTGCATCCGAATTCAAACTGTATAAATACAGCCCAAAGACAGATGTTCCCAGACCTCCAAATTCCAAAGCAGATGCTTCCAGAAACATGCTAGAGGGATGTATGAGAACAAGAACAGATGTCCGTGGGAAGTGGAGATGGGGTGGCTTTTTCTCGCCTCCTAGTCTGGGACCACTCCGTGGAAGTAAGTGTGTCTGGAAACCTTTCGAAGTTAGGCAATACCAATCTAAAGTTGTGAAAACAGGATCATAGTGTGGTTTAAAAGTAGTGGAATGCTCTCCCTTCCCTGCCCTTCTGGAACAGCTCCATTGAAAAGCCCGGCCACTTGGGCCCAACTCAGAACAAGCACGGAGGCCATTCTAACACCAGAGATCCCCATGGGCCGAGTGCCTCCCTCTGCCCCGTCCTGTGTCTCTCCGCTTCCTCCCGTGTGGTCCCAAGGGTCCTCCTTCACTAAAAGCATCCCGATCTGTGGCAGGTGGGAGGCGATTCATGAGTTCCCAATTCATGAGAACTCTAATCATTATGTGCAATAACACTGGGGGAGGGTGTTTATTTTTGGAAAGACCCTCTCCAATTCCGAGCATCCTCAATGGAGCTGTGTTTGAACTGGAAATGCCACGCCCACATCCTCTTGAACTTAATTAAGCACACGCAGAAATTCACACTTAGGCTCTACAAACTGGCTCAGCCACCTGCTTCCTGTAACGTTTACGGTATACATTTTTCTGGATAGCAAATGACCAAATCTGAGCAATGTAAAAATTAACAAATGAGCGAACTGAAATTTTGAATTCAGTGAAAAAAAGTCTGTTTGGGAATCCTTTTTCACACAAGTCACTTTAGAGTCAAACATTACATCTTGCTATTCTCAAAATATGAGCATGAGTAAACGACAAAAATAAAAAGGTGAAATCAGGGGCGCCTGGGTGACTCAGCCGGTTAAGCGTCCGAATTCGGCTCAGGTCATGATCTCACGCTTAGTGGGTTCGAGCCCCGCATCAGGCTCTGTGCTGACAGCTCAGAGCCTGGAGTCTGTTTCAGATTCTGTGTCTCCCTCTTTCTCTGCCCCTCCCCTGCTCATGCTGTCTCTCTCTCTCAGAAATTAAAAAAAAAAAAAGAAAAAGTGAAATCAAAACACATAATATTAGTAATTGCTTACGGAAAAGAAACAAAACTACCATTTCTAGGGAGCCAAGCGTGACTCACCTCAAAGATGTGATTTTCCTTGCTTCTGCCTAAGTGATGCGGAAGTCTAAGTCACTCCAAATTAAAGAGGACATTTCCTCTTTAAATATTCTGAATAACTGTAACAAAAGACTAAGAAAAATCTATTAAGCCTTCACCTGGATTTTGTGAAGATTATCACAAAAGCCACTCAAAGCAGAGTTAACGGTCTTTTTCCCCCAAGAAGATTCTATAACATGTCGGAAAACATTTAAATCTCTCTAGATGCACGGAGTTGGAACTCTTCTTATCCCCCTAAGGCATAGCCTAAATTCCTCCTCCTGAAATTCAAAATAATGTAGGTCAATCCAGTATACCTGAGTTCATCGGAAAGAGAATTTTCTCTTCCAGGACTGCCGGAATGAAGTATGGTAGAAGCTACTTTTCCTTTTACCGTGCCTCTACGCGTGCGCCTCTCCATACGTGTGGCAGACTCACGATACGGACCCCTTACGCACTGTTCAATGCCGCGGTAATTTGTTTTGGTAGGAAAGGTACTGTCATTAGACAAATAGGAAAAAAATCACTAAGGGGCAAGAGACGGCAATGTGTGTTTTCCTCCTACATACAGGCCAAACCTTCCCAGTGGAACCTCCATCCAGTCAAGTAAGTGGGTCTTCACTCCTCACAAGAGGAAAAACCAGTCAGAGAGCCCAGGGGCGCCTGGGGGCTCAGTCAGTTCAGCGTCTGACTTTGGCTCGGGTCATGATTTCACAGTTCGTGGGTTCGAGCCCTGAGTCGGGCTCTGTGCTGATAGCTTGGGGCCTGGAACCTGCTTCAGATTCTGTCTCCCTCTCTCTCTGCCTCTCCTGCTCATGCTCTGTCTCTCTCCAAAGTAAACATTAAAAAGAAAGCCTGGACGATCTCACCTCCTCTCCTCCTGAAAGCTCTCCGTGTAATACTGTCCTTTAAGGACCACAAGAAAACAACCCGAAGTCTGAAATGCAGGACCCCCTCCACTAGGTTAATTTATTCGTGACAGAACAGAAAACAGGAAGAAGCCAGCGGTCCCTCCCCGCATGTGTACCGAAGAAAACAGCAAAGTTGTCAAGATCTGAAAAGTTCTGGGTTTACATTCAGAAGCAACATGGAGCATCGTTAATGGGGATGCTCCCCCGCCCCACCCCCACCTCCTGGAAATCTCTCATCATTAGCAGCTGCTCTGAGATCAGATCAGCTGTGCTGTGACCCCACACCAGACAGACACTTTCTCATTATAAGCTGCTGTGTCAGATCCGGCTAAGGAGTTCACCATCACATCTGATAGGACAGGAAGACACCGCCTTTCCAACCCAGCAAGGCCGACTGTGCTCCTTGTATCAGGGTTGGACTTAACAACAGCTCTGGTCAACTCGGTAACATGAAAACCAGTGAAAACATGGCAAAATTAACTCTCCCTTTCGTTTTGGCAAGTTTCTGACTTATTTAATAGTGACAGGGGCGATTTTAATGGGATTTAAGATTTTTACATTTTTCCTATTTTCTTATCCATTAGGTATATTTGGAAAGTACTGAATTTTACAGAAAATGCTTAAAAGAAGAGGTGTTTCTCTGTATAAATACTTGTTGGGGATTCTGGCCACCACCATCCCTATGAATTAACCTCGTAAGAGAATGTTCTGCTGCTGATGACATCCCCCTTAGACAAAGCAGAAAGATACGGAATGTTACCCTGGGAAGAAAAAAACAAACTTGTATTTCCTTCTGCACTACAGGTGAGGTTCATGTAACTATTTCCCGGGAAGGACGAGATACGCGCCACTTCATATAAACACTCTCTCTATGAACATGTACTTCCTTTAACTTCTGTGAGGTGGTAGAACATCATCAGATGCCAGATGACTTTCACTGAATCGAAAATTACAGGCGTGCTCAGGGCACGGGGGCCTCAGTCGGCTGAGCGTTCAACAACTTGACTTCGGCTCTGGTCATGATCTCACAATTTGTGAGTTCAAGCCCCACCTCGGGCTCTGTGCTGACAACACGGAGCCTGCTTGGGATTCTCTCTCTCCTTCTCTCTCACTTCTGTCTCTGCCCCTCCCCTGACTGCACTGTCTCTGTCTCTCTCAAATAAATAAATAAAACTTTAAAAAGTATCATTTCCCAAGTGTCACATCCAAATGCTATTTTATTTAGGACACTGTGATTCAAGAAGTTGACCAGGAAGGTCTATTCTCCTGAAAAGCTAAATGAATATTAAGAACCAAAAGTCAAAACGATTATTAAATGAAATTATCTTGACAAAAGGATCTTCTGTCTGCCTCCTAAACAGACAACCGTGTTTAACCACCTCCATCCAGTGGGTGCGTTGATGTCAGAGCTCGAGAAGCTTAAAGCAAAGTCAGAGTATCATCTTTCCCATTAGCCTGTCTTCAAATAAAAGGAGTGACCAACCACATGTCAACCCACAGCCCACTAACTAAAACCAAACAGAAGTACAGGTTTCTTACTATCCTTTAACATGCTCAGCAATCAGAGCACAGAGAATCCGTGTCTGGCATTAATTCCCCACGGCACCAAATATCAAGAACTGTTCCTGAATAATGTGTAATGATGATAAGGGACATCCTCTCTTTTTATAATTTTCCCCCTTCTGATCACATAGTCTATTGGCCTTAAAACGCGGTGAGTTCCGATTCTGAATGTTTAACAGAATAAAGTATTAGCTAAAGAAATCTCTCCATTATCTCTGGAATCCCAGCGCTTAAGGTGGCTCCGTGTCACAAAAATGCCAATGCACCTGCACGTAGCGCACAGAGCTGTGGAATGATGGCCTTCTATTCGTCCCCGTTTCTCTGGGCCATGTCACAGAGAGGAATGACAGCGTCTCCGGGCAGCGGGCTAACCGTTGCAAGAGCACCATCCTGCAGAACCGAAAATACATACTTTGCCTTCAGCGTCTCCTCTTGGAAATTCCAGTGTGGACCTTCCACCAGCTGTAGTTCTCGTAAAACCCTTCCCGGCTTGTAGGCGGCATTGATTATCATGCTAAGAACCTGTGGGAAGAAAAAGAGAGCCGCCATGAACTTGAGTGGCAACCGTCCCCACTAAAACAAGAATGCCGTGAGAGCCGCCTTCCCGCAGAGGAGAACCCGCCGGTCCCACATCCACTGCGTCGAGTGACACTGATTCGGCTCGGCGCCCATGGGAAAAGAAGGGCGGTAAAATCCAGTCCCGCGGGCGGGCATGAGGGACTCTCCTCAACATCCCTGGTTGAAGAAAAACGGATCTATTTCCTCCTAAGAGCCGCTGATGATCTTCAACAGGATTCCTCTTCAGGGAGATCAGCTACTGAGAACTTCATTTTAGTTTTGAAAATAAATTTAAAGGGAATCAATAAGACAGAGGCAACTGATCCATGCCAACAATTCTGAACAGACCGGAGGTATCTGTAAGGAGGCAAACCAAGCGTTTGAAACTCACCTGGTGCTGGCTCGATTATGGACAATTCATGCGGGGACAGTGTTCTCAGAGAGGAGAGTGTTTCAAAACCCAGTCTGGAGTATCTAGTACCAGCCAGTATCATATTTCCTCAACCGCCCCTTATCCCCAACTCCCAAGTCCAAGGAGGCACACACGTGGTCACTGCCTCCCGTGGCACCCCCTGGAAGACCGGACGCTGCCGTCCGTAAGCCCCAGCTGTGCGCTCTGAGAAGATAACATGCCCCTGTTACCCTTGCGTGCCAAGAACAAGGACTTCAGATTCCTTGGGGCACTCACTCTCCCTTCCATAGCAGATCATCGTTAACATGAACGTTTATGAGTTCCAGAATGTTCAACGGCTACCGCCATTGGGCTAGACAGCGCTTACTGGATGTGAAGGTGCAGCATAGCCTGTAAGTGACCATGAGACCCATGGGGTTTAGTTCCACAAGACGCACCTGGATGATGACCTGCTGGGGGCCAGCCCCAGGAGCGCAGGTAGGAACGGGACGCAGCATCTGCCACTCCTGCAGCCCCCCCCACCCCGCCACCTGCCGAGTCCGGGGAAGGAAGAAGGCAGGCACTGAGCTCACATCACACACTGCAGAGCAGACCCCCACGGAGGCGGGGAGGGAAACACCTCACTGAGATGAGACTCAGGCATCACTGCCAAAGCACCCACTGTTTACAGCGCAGACGGCCCGGTGTCTGAGAGAGGATGGAGACGGACATATGTTCCTGGGATTTTCACGTCCACACCCTCCGTGTATGTGATGTGTTCCGGAAACACAACTCATGTGGCCGGAATCCCGAGTTCATTCCAAAAAACAATGATGCTCTCTTGTAGGATAACTGAAGAGCTGATCTTAAATATATATATACACTTTTAAAGTATACCTATTTTGGGGCGCCTGGGTGGCTTAGTCGGTTAAGCGTCCGACTTTCGCTTAGGTCATGATCTCGCGGTTCGTGGGTTCGAGCCCCGCGTCGGGCTCTGTGCTGACTGCCAGCTCAGAGCCTGGAGCCTATTTCGGAGTCTGTGTCTCCCTCTCTCTCTGACCCTCCCCTGCTCACGCTGTCTCTCTCTCTCTCTCCTAGAAATAATAGAAAAATAAATAAATAAAATAAAATAAAGTATACCTATTTTGAGGGGGACAGGGCTCCATTTCAAGGGCTCCGGAAGTCCCCATCAAGAGCATGTGGTCTGGCCGAGGTACCGAAAGGCCAGGAGGAGGCCGTACAAGCAGTCTGGGCGGGTTTATATTTTCAGTATTAGAATAACCGTCTGGCTTTATGGTTTACTGTCCGTACGGTTTACAGAAATCAAGTTTAAGCAATAAATCCAATTAGAACTGGCTGAAATATCGTACAGAGTATTTATCAGCAGACAATAGAATTTAAACTGATCCTTTTCATCGTGTTTCATGGGGGGAAGGAAGGAAGGCCCAGAGCTACGTGTTCTTTGCTGCAGAACGAAATGCATTTTGCAACCGAGAAAAGAAAACGCCCTCCAAAATTCAATTCAGCCTGGGAACGGGCAGCCATTACGTTGTCAAAAGCATCCCATATCGAATAATTTTCCTGTGGCATTGCCAAAGCCACATCACGCATTGCCGAATTCAACAGGCTCTCTCTAAAACTCTGGGATGGTGAGTGGAATAATCCTGTGTACATAACACCTTGGTGTGTTACAGTTACCGCTGGCGGCTGGTACGACCATGCAGAGTCAGCCTGAATTACCGTTCCTCGCAAAACACTGGAACTCAGCGCGCCGGATCATGCCCTTGATCAGGAAGGGTCGCACGCACCCTGCCCCCAGTTAGCTGAGGGGATGTCGGGCGTGACATGAATAAACAGTGTGCCCAGTAAGCTGGCATAGGGAGGCTGAGCCACTCCAGGAGGGAGGTCAGCCTCCAGGAACACCTCCCTGGATCTCCTGCAGCTCACGAAACGTTTCTGCAGAACCTACTTCACACACAAGTCTCAGCAGATGTGCAATCGAACCCCAGCTCCAGCCTGTAGAAGCTACGAGTCCTTAGGCAAGATGTGTGACTGACTTTCCTCTTCTGTATAATGGGGGCACTGCCATCTCTCTGGCTCATGAGGGGACCAGAACATTCCTCCTCCAAAGACGCCACTTTCGCACAGAATTATTTGAGCCGAAGGCAGCTGAAAAGCTACACACGTATAAGAGCTCCCTCCGTACCATACTGCCATTTGTTAAACTGATATGTGAAAGTTTCCAGTGTAACGGCCTCTTTGGGTTTTTGCTTCCTTTGTGGGAGGTGCCCTGTGCGTGTGATATACACCATGTCTCCTATTATTCTGTTTTGTGGTCGGTTTAATTTGCAGGCCCCAGTCACTAAATATGAGAGAGTAGAGACTTTCCTCCTGTACAATAGGGATGTCAGGAGAAGTAAAGGAGATCACATCGTGGCACAAAAAATGTTTAAAGGTAGCCCTCTTCTCAACACTGACGTGGTCTTCATCAGCCCATAAAATAAACGGTCTCCTGTGCCTTCACCTGCCCTGTCCCCACTGGCCCATACTGATATGCTAGACTTACATCTCTGCAAATCAACTCTGCTCAGAAGCTCGACTTTCTTGGGGCACCTGGGTGGCTCAGTTGGTTAAACGTCCAACTTAGGCTCACGTCATGATCTCGCAAATTGTGAGTTCAAGTCCCAAGTCGGGCTCCGTGCTGATAGCTCAGAGCCTGGAGTCTGCTTCGGATTCTGTGTCTCCCTCTCTCTCTGACCCTCCCCTGCTCACACTCTGTCTTTCTCTCTCTCTCTCTCAAAAAGAAACATTTAAAAAAATTCTTTAGAAGCTCAACTTTCTTGCTACTGTTTTCTTTCCAGAATGAAACTTCCCGGAGAAATAGCCTATACTTTTTCAGTCCCTCCTCTTCCATTTCATTCTCCATTGACCCAAATCTGGTTTCCTCTCCCACCGCTAACACAGAAATGCTTTGGGAAGGTCACCAATGACCTGCCACCAAATCCAGTGAATGCGCCTGTCTCCCTGGGCCCTGAAGAATCTGGCCGTACCCTGCCGCTCATGCCTGGCCACGTCTCCGCTGTCCTTCCTCTGATCATCAGACACAAACATTTGCTCAGAGAGTGGCATGTGGGTCTGGGTGCGGGCAGGGTGGGGAAATGAGAGAGGAGGGAGAAGAACAGAGGTGGGTGCTGCCAGTGAGAGAAGAGCCCCCCCCACATGCCGTGTGGGGGGCACAGGAGCCACTCGATGAACCCCGGTTTCCTTCCCCCACACCTTCCCTTCCAGATACGACTACAGCACTCGGGAGATGATGGAAATTGAGGGGAGTTCTTCCCTGCTCACATCATGAAATTATGTGATTCCAGGATTTCCTTTCATATTCAGCATCATGAAATGCCCCCAAAATACCTGAGTCATTTGGATCATTTCCAACCTTGAGTATATCCTACGATCAAAGTCAGAACAATGTTGAATGTACAGGGAACTTACATTAATAAGAATACAATTAATAAGAAAACGATTTCCTTGAGAGTCAAGAAACGAGAAAACTCTTCAGAACCCAAATATGAGTTAATGGAAGGAAGACAGATTCTCAACTTCCAAAGTGTGTAATGGGCTGAATTCTAGTGATTGTGGGGAGGGCTCTTTGGGAAAGATGGGCTCCCATGGGAACATGAAGAATATTCTCTGTCTTGTGGGGTGTGGGGGGATCAGAAAAAGGATCTGACACAAAGGAGCCCCCCCCCCCGCCACGTGTTCACTCTGCGTCAACAGACCGTTCTCTGAACCAAGGCCTGGATCTGCTCTGAGTCCTCAAAGCCTCACTTGAATCTGATGCCTGGAGACTCACTGCCCAGAGGGTGAGCAGATTGGTGTGGACCCTCCCTTCAGCCCGAACCCTCCTCTCTCTGGCAGTCCGTGCCCCGGGAGCTGAGGACTGTCCTTGCAGCCTGCACTTCCCACGTCCACGGCCTCTCCGTCTACACCCACATGTGTCTGCTACCCCTGAGCAGTGTGGACGGAGGATGGCTATCGCGCGCCATCTCCCAAAGATGAAAAAGCCCGTGACTGCCAAGTCCACCGATGGCCTGAAAAGCAAACGCACTGTCTTTGCTACAATTATCTCGTTCTCTTTAAGTAAAACGGAATCTGAAACCACTGAAACTCTGGTGCTGGAGAAGGCGCATTAGCATGAATATTGGTTTGCTGGAACTTACAATTTTTCTTGCACTCACAGAACTGAAGCGCTTGCTTTTTTGCCTCCTTCTTCTCTTCCTGACTCATGCAGTTTCTGAACATTGGCGAAAAACTGGTTTTGTCATCAGAAAAGTAACCTGGCCTGGCCTGGCTTTCACGTTTGGCCGCCGGCACCCAGCGCAGGGCTGATCTGGGGAAACCACCGTGGACTCCAAAACCGGCTGCAGGGAGGTCAGACGACCAGCCCCCCAAGACA
The DNA here is from genome assembly GCF_008692635.1 of Crocuta crocuta. Lineage (NCBI taxonomy): Eukaryota > Metazoa > Chordata > Mammalia > Carnivora > Hyaenidae > Crocuta > Crocuta crocuta. The sequence continues at coordinate 8,091,071 of NW_027529424.1, read as the reverse complement.
GGCTGACCCGGAGGCCACCGCGTTTGCTAACATCCGGCAGGTGAATCGGGACCTCGTGCTAATCTCTGGAACATTCCATGACAAACGGTCTTGCAGGCAGCTTCAAAGGCCCCGCCGGGTCGCCATTATTTTAGTGCCCACCTCCCTGCTCCTTTCTGATCCATCCTGAAAAGAGCAGCCCCGACACAGGGAGGGCTCGCCGTACCAACAACCCACTCCCAGGCTGGACGCCGGAGGGTCACTGCTCGGTCCAGGCGTGTGATTTCACACCCTGACACGGATCCCCGGTGCCTCCAGTGTCTTCTTCGATCCAGTTCAGCATCCGAGGGCAGTGCCCACAGACGGCTCATCGGGGACGTAAACCCACCTGCCCCTCAGGCTGGGCCAGACCCGTGCGGTTCTCTCCCCGGACGCTGGGCCTGCCTGCAGGGGGAGGGGGGCGGCTTCACAGGAGAGCAGGTGCAAACGGCCGAGGACGCCAGGGCCGCGGGGACTCTCGATCCAGACCTGGGCCCGTGTCCGTCCCTCGAGGTCCTTACCCAGAGCTGTGCTGGGAGCCCTCCTTCCCGTTCTCCCTTTCGGGGTGCAGCCGCCCGCTCCTCTGTCCCCACAGACTGCAGGGGACGCCCCTGTGCCCTCCGAGCGCCCGTCCCAGCCCTGCCCCAGCACCCGAGCCCCCCTCCCCCGCCCCGCTCTGCCGTCTCCACTCCCTGCTTCTCTTTCCCCCTTGACCGGAAGCACATTTAAGGACAGAAACCGCCATCTGAACATTTTCTCTGTGACGTGCTTCTGAAGAAAGGACCACGGCAACGGCCTGACCAGAAGTTTCTTCAGAGTTTCTGCTCTGCCACAACCCCTGTTTTCTCTCTAAAACGGGTTTCTGTTTTCTAAACATATGAAGTCTTTAGCTGCTAATTCCGTGGACGGCCTGGAGAAGCAAATGCGTTCTGAGTCCGCGAAAACTACCTCCTTCTCTTGGAGCAGAGCGGAGTCTGAAACCACGCGGAGGTCCCCGCGGTGAGGGGGCCGGCCTGCGACGCAGTCACCCGGGGGCTCCCGTCCTCTGGAGCGAGACGCCTGCACCCTCGGGACGCCCGGGCAGGCCCCCCATCAGCCAGCTGCTCCGTCCCGCCTGGCGCTCTTCGGTTCTCTGCAAAACGTGCCGCCCTCCTGCACACATACAAGCCGGCCCGGCCTGCGGGTCCACACTCCGGCCTCGCGGGACCACCTTCCTTTCCTGGACGCCGCCCTGAACGCCCACCCACGCATCCCAGGCTCGACTCCCTCTGTCCAAGCCACATCGAGTGTCACCGGACATCCGTCACTGCCTCCCCGTGCTCCCAGAGCACTCCGCTCTCGCCTTGACAGAGCACCCCCGTACTGTGTCTCTAGCTTAGAATGACGCGGCCCCCCCGACAGGGCCATGAAGCCCAGGGGGCTGGGGGCAGACCGCGTAGAGCTGTGCCCCGGGCCTCGTGCGGTGCCTGGCTCTGAGAGGCTGCCCGACAATGCGTGTTCAATGGATCAACGGAGGGAAGCACACTCTTCGTGGTACAGTAGCGATAAAGAATGTACGTGCGGGGCCCTCTTTCTCAAGCGGAAGCACTGATATGTACAAAAAAAGCAGAGACCATGTTCAGAGCAGCTCAGAAATGGCTCCAAAATCCCAACCCATCTCCGCACCGGGTCCGCAGTGAGGCCGGAAGCACAGGCCAGAGGAAAGCCGCCATCAACGCGGTTAGGCTTCGCCCACTGATCTGCAGGCGGGCGCCCAAAGGCAGGGAGAGAAGGGGAAATAACGGCATCAAGATGATGCGCGGCTGGGGCTCGGCCCAGGACACAAATGTCCTACAAGTACCCAGAGCCCAAGGTGCATTCAGCAGGCACCACCTACATGCAGGTGGCCCGCTAGGTACAGCAGAGTGGGGCGGAGAGATGTCACTACTCTTGGCTCGGCCTTGGGGGCGGGGGGCAGGTCTGTCCTCACAGCACTTGCTTCTGTCCATCGAAGTTTACTTACCTCTTCAGAGAAACCTCCGGTCTGCACTCCAGGCCCTCCCCCCGACGCACAGCCCGTCTCCCCTGACTTCCCGAAGCTCTTGATTCAAACCCACTGCAACATTTCCCCGGACTCAGGGGAGGAAGGTCTATCCCTTGCGCTGGCCTGGGAGCCTCTGACGGGCAGGACCGCCGTTTTCCACCGTTTTCCATCTTTGTCTGACCAGCGCCAGCCCAAGGACGGAGAGAAAGCAGGTGCTCGGAAAACGTCGCCTAAACGGATTCAGATTGCTGTCATCTCCTTCGGAGATTCTACCTACATCTTGGACACCCTGTGGAAATCAGCCAGCTCTGGCCGCTGTTGGGGATACTTTACCTCTTTGAGAACCAGCACACACTTGCCGGGCCCCACGGACTGCGGTAGCTCTGCAATTCTCCCTTTGTTCAGGTAAGGGCCTGAGAAACACCTGTGGTTGATAAAAAGCTGAGGACAGCAGTATTTCCCGTTGACAGGGCCTGCAGGGAAGAGAAACACAGCGGACGCCTTAGGAACCAGCAAAAAAAAACTTGCTTAATCCACTTAGCTGTCAGAATTACCAGAGGCACGCGGTGTCTTAATACCGGAATGTTTTATAGCCACAGTAGCTTGGAAGTCCTGGTTATTTTTTTTCTACCACATAAGTGAGCTTTTCTGTTTATGAGGCAGGATTCAAGACACACAAAAAGATGCTCCCAACAACACAATGACAACTAATGTATCCCTAGGCAGCTAAGAAAAAAACAGTACCAGCCACACAGCTAAGTTCCCCTGAGCTTTCTACCCCAGAACCCCGCCCCCCCACCTTGCGCGCCCCTTCCCTGAATCTGGTGTTTATCATTCCCATGAATGTCTATAAACTTTACCACACACACAGGTGTATGTGTATCAACACACAATAGAAGGTATTTTGGATATTTTTAAAATATGGTAAAACCTTGTTTACAAGCATAATTCGTTCCAGAAACATGCTTGTAATCCAAAGCAGTCGTATATCGAAGCGAATTTCAAGTAACACTGGCTCAGCTGTGATCATGTGACATTCGGCATCACAAATGAATCATATTGCAAGACCTCGCTCGTTTATTCAGTTAACTTATTAGAAACGTTGGCTCGTCTTGCGGAACAGGTTATGCGCAATCCAAAGTTTCACTATATTCCATCAGTGGTTTTCTGCAGCATCTGGTTTGTTCAAGGTGAAGTTTCTAAAATCCATACAAGTTGGTAAAGGTCTAAACAGAACGACCATCCATTTTCCACTTCTGTGCGTGACTCCATCACATCACTATGGCGCAAGTGAGGTTTCCATTCTCCTACTGATGGACATTTAGGCATTTCCACTTTCTCGCTATTACCGACACTGCTTTGGTGAACACGGCTGTGAAAAATCTGCTTCTGCTTATGGGCGAGAGGGTTTTCTGAGTACGTAACAAGGAGGGGAACTGTCTGGCCCTGGGGTCTGCACGTCTTCGGTTTTCCTACACACGGCTACATCGATCTCCACGCGGACTATCCCAATTTACACTCCTCTCAGCACGGGGCAGGAGTCCCGCCGTCCCGTGTCCGAGCACACTAGGTACGGCTGCCTCGTTCTGCCACTCGGACGGACGTGAAATGTACCTCCCAGGGGATTATATCTGCATCTCCTTTGTTAGGCTTCTGACTTAGCCAAGTTGCTGGTCTAGCTGTGTCTCCAAGGGCCATGGGAAAAAGTGGAATGACTGCACAGTCAGGTATTACCCTACAGCCTCCTGATGTCTGCAACCACAGAAAGGGGGCTCGCAGTCCGCCAAGACGTCCCCCACCAAGCCGCTCCAAGCTAACCCACGCTAACAGTGCTATTTCTGCATAAAAACCGTTCTGAGTTTGAGATGGTTACTGAATAGCCCAGGAAGGTTTGTCCTTACAGGACTTCAACTAAGAACCAAGAGGGAAGGAGGGAGAGTGTTATTTTTGTAAGTAAAAGACAAAAGGCGTAAAATAACAATTACAGACACTAAAGGAAGAGCTGACGCAGTTCTTTTAAGAAGTTTGAATTCCGTACAACAAAATTAGACCAAAAAAAATTTACGTCCACAGCTGCATACACATGGAAAGTTTTTGGTAGGATTAGCCAACCCAGACCTTCAGAACAAAACCACTGTAGTAAGTCGACTCATACAAATGCTCTCCTTACTACACCCTGGGCAGATGGCGTTCTTTCATGGCATACAGCTTTTAATCCTGGAAGAATTCAGAGCATGTTCGTTTTGGCTAGCAAACAGGATTCTTAAGTCAAATATATTATTTGACGTACAAACATGTCTGTAATCAGATTGATTGTCAAAGGGGAATTCACCTGTGTGTTTTCAAAGGTTATTAGAAGATGTAGAACTCTACACATTAAAAAACATGTATTATTCATGCTCAGGTTTCAAACAGATGGTTTTAAGGAACAATTCAAGAGCCCACAGGGACTTACGTATTAACCACTGGTAGAAAATGCAGGTGGAGTGGCATAAAATGTCAAAAAAAAAAAAAAAAGTGCCCGATGACGACATTTTCGATTATTTTTCTTTCCACCTGACCATCCACAACATACCACCTTAACTGGGCTCCTAAATTCCAAGTAACACATGGACTCTTCTGCAGGCCGAGAGAATTATCTAGAGCTAGGGACCAAGAAGCAGAAGAGGCACGGAGAATTTGGTTCAGAAATTTTTTTTAAAGGTGCGCCTGGGGGGCTCAGTCAGTTAAGCGTCTAACTTCGGCTCAGGTCATGATCTCACAGTTTGTGAGCTCAAGCCCTTGCGTCGGGCTCTGTGCTGACATCTCGGAGCTTGGAGCCTGCTTCGGGTTCTGTGTCTCCCTCTCTCTCTGCCCCTCCTCCGCTCACACTCTGCCTCTCTCTCAAAAATAAATAAACATTAAAAAACACTTTTTAAATAAAAGAAAAAAATTTTAAAGTAGCTACATGTGGATAAGTAGCAATAGACACAAGGGAATTGAACTGAGAGTGGAGGTATTCTTACATTAACCTGGAAATACATGCATGTCCCTCTCACAAACTGGGAAGGGTGATTCAGCCACTTACCTGCCGTGTCCAAGGGGGACAGTAAACAAAGGTCATGAGGTATTTTCTCAACAGGCACTGCGGATGGCAATCTGTCGATCGAGAGAATAAAACATCATGGGTCACACCCTTTAGAAGACACTAGTCCCTTCCGAAGTCCTTTCATAACTGAAAGGGACTGTCCCAGAAATCCTTGGACCTCGCATCGAGCGTCACATGGACAAGATCACTTGTGTCACCAACACACACGGACAAGATCACTTCAGACAGGTCGCTCCCCAGCTCTTACGATAACCCTAACACCCCAGTGGGACTGCTTCTCCTCAAGTGCTCATCACCGGTCAGTGATGTCCTTCTAGGTAGTTCCGGCCTTTGCCTCTTGCTATGGAATTATAATAACACCATTAATTATATTCTTAGACCTGAAGGAATATTAGCTTGCGCAGACTTTAATGCAAATCAGACTCGTCTTCCACCTCTAACTGGGAGCTACCGTCTGGTGGCCTTCGGTTTCTGGCGTCTGTGCTCCTGAGGGTCGTGGCTACACTAAATGGATCTTCGAAGAAAGCCTATGAACGGATGGGCCTTAACATGTGAAGCAGGCCTATCCCAGGACAGAGCTTTGTGTTACAGGTCAGGCCACAGGGAAAAAGAGGTGTGTTGGGTTTCACAGGGAACCCCTGTTGGCCGTGTAGAAACCATAGTGTTGAAAAGTGACATATATTCAAAGTAAACCATTCGAGAGCTCAGCTGGGTCCTCTACAGCACTGATTCTCAAAGCGGGGTCCCTGGAACTCGCAGACGGGCATCACCGGGGACCTTGGGAGACGTACAGGTGCTCAGGGCCCACGAAGACCTGCTGCACTGGAAAGTTTAGAGATGGGGGTCTGGCAGCGTGTGTGTTTTATCGAGCTGCCTGGGTGACCCTGGGCCCACAGGCCGCAAACTGAGGAGCTACCAATTCAGATTTGGAGGCAGAGGCGGGACTGCTGATTTCTTTTTTACGCTCTGTTTCAATGTCCTCCAGGTAAGGCTGGAGTCAGATTAACTTGAGCCGCTGTGTGTGGAAATGAATGCATGAAAAATGCCCACAAAGCTCCTATTCACACTGAGGTAACAGTGCAGTTATTACTGCATTTCGTTTTGTTTCAACTTAAGCCTGGGTACATGCAGAAAGGCTGGCCTTAAATTCCTTTCCCTCAGTGTGTTTTTATGAAGAAAACGGAGCCAGCTGGCGAAGGGAGTGTATTGTAGCGTCTCGGATCTTCTCCCCTGCATCAACATGGTGCAAACAGGTCCTGCACGGACGCACACCGCCTGGTGCCCTCCTCCTTCGTAAACTTACAACTGAAATGTGGGGTGACTGACATTTACTCAACCATGTAGAGAACCCACACGTGTTTTTTCCCATGAACTCTAATCTCAGGAAAACCCGGAGAAATGGGGGTTTCACAAAAGAGGGTGCTGAGATGCAGAGAAGTGAGGCAGCTTCCTCACGCACCCCTGCTGGGACCCCGGCAGCACCGGCACGGACTGGCGCAGGCGGGGGCGGCTGTGCGCGGCTGCGGGGACCCGCAGAGCGCCGTCCCCGTCAGTGGGCTGCACGCCCTTCAGTGGGCTGGGGTGGGATGGAAGTGAGACATTCCAGGGCGAGAGGGGATCCCCGAAAGAGCAGGGCCCGTGTCCTGCACGTAACAGGTGCACAGCCATCACCGCCACCTTGACAGTGCCCAGTGCTCACTGGCTCCCTAAGGAACCGGAGATGCTCCTGCCCTCTGTAAGGACAACTCTGTCAAGTTTATCACCTGGTTTTGGGCAAAAGAGACACAAAAACTTACTGTTTTTCCGGCTGCACAACTGCGATCTTTCTCTTCTTGTGTGCTGAAAAACAGGCAAGAGAGGGCAAAAGGAGCATGAGCTTCGTTTGCTCGTGGGGGCAAAAGCATTTTCAAAAAATGCCTTCAGTTTTAAAGTAATGACTTGAACACTGAGAAGTTATTCTGTTCATGCCACAATTTCACCTTCATTTCTTCTAGCACTGAATGACTGTGACTCATCAGAAATGAAATCTAAATAGAATTTAGTGCGTTTAATCTTATCACTACACCAGCTACTTTATTCTAAAATGTGCTTTTCATAAGAAACAAAGAGCACACATTCCTTCCTCACCTAACCCACCTGGTAAAACAAACTGTTGCGAGATTATCTAGAATTTTTCCCCCCAGAAAGTGGTAAATCAAATAATATTACCATACAATACACTCCCAAATTAAGATCAGAGACATGTTTTTGAGTTAAAATATTATTACTGGAAGGAGGATTAGTGCCCCGTAAATATGTCTGACAAATATCGACATAAACCAGCCAATAATTATCTGTTGGACAAGATTTATAATTTATATAACTGATTCGAATCACCTTACCAAAGACAGACCAGAGACTGTGAAACCAATTAATGTTGGCACTGACAGTCCAGCATCTTCTGGCATATGCATGATTTCAACAAAGTTTTTTTAAAGTTTATTTGTGTATTGTTTGAGAATGAGTGAGAAAGAGAGAGAGACAGAATCCCAAGCAGGCTCTGAGCTGTCGACTCAGAGCCCAACGCGGGACTGGATCCCACAAACCGAGAGACTACGATCTGAGCCAAAATCAAGAGTCAGATGCTTAACCAACTGAGCCACCCAGGTGCACACCCCCCAACCCCCTGCCCAACAAAACTTCTAAAGCTACTGGAATTTAGAGGATTTAGGTTTATAGTTTGCCTCTTCAGAACAAATGCACGACTGAACCCAGAGAGGACCGGGCCCGGCTCTCTGGCCAATGAAGTCAACAGTCTATGGCACATTAAGCAAGAGGAAAAAGTTACAATGCCCATGAAAAAGTTATTCTACACTCAAAATAATATCTTGAGGGCCAAGATATTATTCTTGTTGCGTGACTCATTGAGCAATCCTGTGTGTGTGGGAGAAGCTCTTAAAATCCACCTGTGTGTCATCTGGGCTACCTACGGTGGCACACAGATAATGCACCATCCCACTCTTTTTTTTTTTGAGACAGAGCACAAGCGGGGGAGGGGCAGAGAGAGAAGGACGTACAGAATCTGAAGACAGTCTCCAGGCTCTGAGCTGTCAGCACAGAGCCCCACTCACGAACCATGAGCTCATGACCTGAGTCAAAGTCAGACGCTCAAACGACTGAGCCACCCAGGCGCCCCCACCATCCCACTCTTAATGAATACCGAGTAGGACTCTAATGTCCTTCAAAATATGACATCAGGGAATAGGAGGGCGACTATAAGATGGAACTTTCTTTCTAGCAATGTCCTGAGCATATATATAAGGGAACCATAGAGTAGGACATTAGAAAGTAAAGCTAGCATGTAAATTATATAAAGGAAATACTAGAAATATCTATTTCACAAAAAGTAAAACCCCTTCTCTTTAAGGAGTCATAATTTTATTTTATTTTATTTTACTTATTTTTTTTTTATTTATTTCTAGGAGAGAGAGAGAGAGCGTGAGCAGGGGAGGGTCAGAGAGAGAGGGAGTCACAGACTGAAACAGGCTCCAGGCTCTGAGCTGGCAGTCAGCACAGAGCCCGACGCGGGGCTCGAACCCACGAACCGCGAGATCATGACCTAAGCGAAAGTCGGACGCTTAACCGACTAAGCCACCCAGGTGCCCCGCGGAGTCATAATTTTAAATAGCACTCTAGATAAACATTCGGGTAGAATAAAAATGCCATGATTTCTAAGTTTTGAAGATTTTTAAAAGTACCATTTCAGGATAATGACCTATAACAAATGTGAGAACATACACTGCTACATATATTTAAGAGATAAGAGTTCTCAGATTTAAGAACACAGAGGTAGTTGTGGGTTAACTATTAATATTGTTTGAATTCGGCATTTTTGGGGTCAGAAGGACGTGATATTACACACTTTTCAAAGTACAGTTGAAATCTCACTGGTTGGTTAGTGCTCAGAGTAGCTGTTTATGTGTTATGTCAGTAAATTTTTAGGACCAATCATGATTCTTTCAGGGTAAAGCTCATGAGAATAACTGCTTCTTTCTCAGACATGATGATACAAAAACACAGTATTTAGCTCAAGTTTTCTCTAATCAAAATAATGGATTATATAAAAAAGTGGGAATGGAGATTTATTTTGTTTTCTATTATTTTATGTGTTATACGTTATTGTATGCAACATACATATATTATTATACTTATTTCATCGCCACTCTGTGACCTTCAGCTGCCTTAGCATTTATGACCTCGTTTGTCAACCTGTGACATGCTTCCAAACATTCATCTCATGAAGACACTGAAAGCACACACATAGGATAAGAACAGTGGCACCCGTGGGAAATCTAACACCAGCTCTGGTTTCTACAACTTAGCCACACTCTCTTTACAAAACTGCCTATTTACAAATAAGTAAGTAAATAAATAAATAAAAATTTAAAACGGGGGCACCTGGGTGGCTCAGTTGGTTAAGCATCCCACTTCAACTCAGATCATGATCTCCCAGCTCATGGGTTCGAGCCCCGTGTCGGGCTCTGTGCTGACAGCTCAGAGCCTGGAGCTGCTTCGGATTCTGTGTCTCCTTCTCTCTCTGTCCCTCCCCCACTCACACTCTCTCTCCTACTCTCAAAAATAAATAAACATTAACAAAAGACACAGAACACTATCTACTCCCCCACGTCCCAGATGTTGTCCACGCTGCCGCACACTGGACGATACTTACAGACTGTTTTGTGTGGTGTGGTCAAAGGGTAGGAGTTCGCCTCACACCAGCCCACCGGGAAGATGTCCATGGATTCCACGTCAACAATGAACTCTGGAGCAGGAGTCTGCAGGCCTGCATCAGACGAGTCAAGACAACAGGTACAGATTTTACCAAAAAGAGCCAGAAGAAGAAAGGAAACTACAGGCACCCCTGAGATGAGGAAAACTTTTCCGGAAGGTGAAACACAAAACCGAGAACAGTCTTATGACAGATATCAACGCCTGAAACAGCAAGAGTGCATGAGGTTCAGGTAAAGCAGAGGCCCCGAAAATCCAGGCCACTTCCTACTGGAAATGGCGGGAGGGTGACGAAGGGAATCTGGGAACAATGGGCAGTGGGGCCTGAAAGGCTGGCAGAGGGAATAAGTCTGCCCCTTTCCTAAAAGCACCTTTAAACCTAAGGGAACACGGCCGAGCTTGGGCGGGGGGGGGGGGAAGCACACATTTAAGTCACCAGGACAGAATTCCTCCAACACCAAGCCAAGTCTACCTTCAACCAAGGGAAGTTAGCATCATGGTTAAAAGGAACTAGTTAGGCACAGCAAGCCAGGTTTTGAGCAGTGAACACAGAGGGTCCAATTTCCCTAGGGAATTTGTCCACTGATCAGTTTGACTGGGGTGACTTGTTTTGAGCTCCTTTGGGGACCACAGACAGTTGTTGTGTTGAACAAAAGCCATTTATGCAGGAGTGTCTTTTTCAGTGGGGACTGCCTGTCACCCCATTTCGTAATCCTACTAATGCCTTGTGATAAATCAGCACCAGAGCCAAGAGGCTCTGAAAGACGGAACAAATCTGCATGGGATACGAGCCAAGGTTTCGAGGAGCTCTGGCCACAGGGGATCAATGTGGGACCCAGCAAACTAGTGGCAAGAAAAAAATTCTACATAGACTCAGTAATCCTTTGGGAAAGAAAAAACACTGAAGGAAGACACTCGTGGACTAAGAATCAACAGCTAAGAACTGTGTTGATAGAGTTCTCCGACCACTTACTGCTGCTTGGCCCTGAGAATCAAGATGGAAACCACACCGTGGAATCCCCTCACATATCCGCCTTGCCACACATCTGATGGATTTTAAATCGGATCCCCTAAAACTTAACTTCATGAAGCTTGATTCCAGCAGATGCAAAACAGTCCCAACCATTTTAACTTGGACATTAGCTGCTTTGGTTTCTACCCAGTACTTCTCATCATAAAGTAGATACTGTGATAAAAGAGCACATTATTTGATCCGTGTATGTTCCCGATTCAGTGCTAAACCAATGTGCTGCTGCATATATAGTGCCCTGAACCCTCGGGCAGCAACACACACACACACACACACACACACACACACACACACACACAATCATCACCATTAGTCATGGTCGACGTTCGATTCCTTCTCAAAAAAAGCAATACTATGACTCCCATCCTAACTGCCCTTTTGCCTAATTTTCCCATAATTTGAAGGATGTAAGAGGCTAAAGGAAGGCAAATAGGTTGATAGAGATTATTTCTCAACACGGTTGAGTGAATGGAAATCATTTCCGTCTCGTATGACGACTCAACCAATACTTAACCAACTTGCCAAAGACCCTCGAATAAACAAGATGACTTCCAAGACAGAAAAATAAAGAAACTCTCCAGGTAGTTTCAAATGTGGAAGCAATTGTTCCTGTCCCGAAGGGTACCCGAGTCTCAAGAGGGTCGAACGAAGAGGGTCACTGAGCTGTTTCCTCATTAGCTACAGGGCACATTCTCATTCTCAGCCTCCCTAAAATAGCACAGGTTTCTTAGCTACTCAACCACTGTGCTAATGGGCTGAATTCACCTACGACAAGCATTAGTACTTCCAGACTTAACATTTAGGTACAAATATGATTCTCAAGGTCAAAGGAGTACTTCAAAAAGAAGCAGAAGGTGAATTTTATAGCCTATTCCTTCTGGAATTATGACCTTCATCTTCCAATATTCTGCGGGTTCAAACATCTCTTGGTATTAATGCTTTAATATAAACACTCCCATAGCAATGTTTACATTAACATAGTGATATGGTTGTGTTTACCATACTTTGAAATTCTTTGATCATGCCCTCCCTTCAAAACAAATATTTATAAGCTACAATGTGTCAGCTACTATGTTTTCTAGGAACTTCTAGCCCTGTATTCCTTGTACTTCCAAATCTAACCCCCTAAAGCATCTATTAAATATGAACTGATGGAAAAGTGGATTATTTATCCCCCAGGGAAGTGTTCCTGACCCTGAAACTTTTCCAATCCTGTTCCGAATGATGGGCACCGATTCCTTATTTCCCTTTATCAATCTGATGCAATATCTAGATGTATCTGGCTGGACTCGGAATAATCTCTACAAAAAATAACCCACTATGTTCCAAGAGCAAGGGCCCACTGGCTTAAAAAAAATCCATTAAAAACGTATGCAATTCTCCTCGAGTTTCCAAAACTGTCGATGCAAAAGCTTGGAGGCTCCCTGCAGCAGTCTTTCCATTTTATAGGAAACCCTCTTGTGAACTGCACAAGACCAGGCTCCAGATCTGACCTCACTGAAGCACTATCAGTCCATATGGGTTCTACTCATCCATTCTTCCCCAGAGCTTTCATCTCAAAAACCACCGGGACGCCTCAATCTCTATCTACAGGGAGGTACTTAACTAAATTATGGTACATCATGATGGGATATTCCACCACTTGTAAAAAAAGATGGAGAAACCTCTTTAATATGCTTATATGTAGAGATGTGTGCATCTCTACATATTGAATAAAGGAAAAGCAAAGGGCAGAATGCAATGTGTATATATAGTATGTTATCATCTGTTTACAAAGGGGAAATAACATATATTTATATGTGCGTCACACAGATCTGGAAGGAAGCACAAAATACTAATACAGTGGGCGTCTGCTGGGAAAGGACCTTCGAGGGACAGGGCAGGAGGGGAGAGAGGCTCTGACCGCAGACACTTTCATGCGCTTTTGGCCCTTGAGAATGAGTCAACTAATTTACAATCACAGCCTCACTTTTCCCACAATAACAATGCAACACAAAACACGCCAAGAAGAAAGGAGTCGCGTGCATGAACCACAGAGGCCAGATTTGTGAAGGACAAGTGCCCGTCCCAGGGAGCAAAACCAAACCACGACTCATTTCACTGCTGAGAGGAGCAAGGTGTTCGTTCCGTGCCCACAGAGCAAATGTGCGGCGCATCAGCTTCCAAGAGCCACTTGCCGCCTTCGGAGAGGTCCGCGATCTGCTGTACCCTGAGACTGTGGCACCCGGTCAGTGGGTACCCGTCCCCTCCCACAGTCGCACCTGCCCTTCCCGCTGCACAGGCTTCAGAAACAGAGTCCGACCGCGCCCCACACCTCGTAGGAAGGGAAGAAAGGCACGAGGCGTTTAAGGAAGGAAGTCATCCTTGCTCAGAACCCTCATGAAGAGTCAGAGGCCGCAGCAAATCGTGACAGGCTCACGCACGCGATGGAAAGATCAGGCGCCAGGGGGAAGGCGGGCTCCTCGGTGAGCCGGGAGCGAGCAGACCGGGTGCAGGAACCCCAGGGGCCAGGAGCCCATCAGTGGCCACGCCCTCCGTCAGCCGTGAGGCCCCAGTCCTCAGGAACAAGGGGACAGTCTGCGGCTGGCGAGACCAACACAGGACGGGAAACGGGCGATCTGGAGGGAAACGACCCAAATGGGACGCAGTGTGTGTGCGGAGAGAGACACAGGTCTGCAAACGCTCGCTGCACTGACCGCGGGCCCGACACTCTCCAGGGGCACAGGCTTTACAACAACCCTAAGGGACGGGGACGAGATCTATCCCTGTTTTAAAGATGAGTAAACTGAGGCGCAGGAAAAGCTCAGAGAGCAGCAAGTGGCAGATCCAGTTGAACAATCGAACTCTGGGGGCCTTAGGAGGAAGCATTTCAGGTGGCCTCTTTTCTTCGTTCCCCTGGGTTTGTTTCTGGGTTTTGGTTTGGTTTAGTCTGGTCTGTTCAGTGCCTGTCCCGTTCCTATCATGGTCCCCAGATCCCCGTGCGGAGTCCCCGTGGGGACGTGGGGGAAGGAGACGCGTGCCCTCCACAGGCAGACGACAGGCCAGGGCTTCCGGAAGAGCAAGGCAGCCCCTCAGCATCACTTCCTTGCAGACGGCAGGGCAGGAGCCCACACTCAGCACAGCCTCCGGGAGGCCACTCGCCAGCATCCCGCCCACCACAGGCCTCCCCCACCGAGCCCGCGTTTTGCCTAAGACGTTGCCCAAAACAGGCAGTTAGTTCTGTAGTCGGCCACCAAGGGGCCCGTCTGTCATCGGGCATCAGCTCTGGGGACAAACCAGACCGGGGAGGATTGGACGCCGGTGCCTGCACACCCGCCCCACTCCCCAACCAGCCTCTCTCACTTCCGGGGAACGCTGCTCCGGGGCCCCGATGTGCTGATGCAGCTCCTCCACAAATTGTCTCACGCAGGCCATCCCTCTTTTTAAAGATTTTAAAACCACCCACGCTGGCTTGAAATATAATTACTTTCACATTTGCATTTTCCCTTGTTTGATTTTTGCAAGTCTCTGCGAAATGCTTATTAACCACCTGACTTTGCCACAAATTACAGAAAGGCTTAAGGGGCAGTTTTCCGCACCTGCTCTCCTGTTACGCGAGACGGCCTCGATGAAGCTGCTTTAGGCCGCGCCACACCTTGCCCATTAGATCCCAGCGCCCCTCAAAAACCTGAGCATCCAGATCAATCATCTGGGGAGGATGCCTTTACTTTTTTGTTTGTTTATGTTTGAGAGAGAGCGCCAGGGAACACGAGAAGCAGAGAGAAACAGGGAGACAGAGGACCTCAAGTGGGCTCTGTGCTGACAGCAGAGAGCCCCATGGGGCTCGAACCCACAAACCGTGAGATCATGACCTGAGCTGAAGTTGGATGCTTAACTGACTAAGCCACCCAGGCGCTCCTGGGGAGGGAATGCAGATTCCCGGACCCTGCTTGGGACTCAGATGCACTAGGTTTGTGGTGGCCCTAGGAACTTGCAGTTTAAACTTTTTTTTATGTTTATTTTATTTATTTTTGAAAGAGAGAGAGTGAGTAGGGAGTGGGGGGAGAGAGAGGGGGAGAGAGAGAGAGAGAGAGAGAGGGAATATCCCAAGCAGGCTCTGCACTGTCAATGCAAAGCCTGATGTGGGGCTCAGACCCACAAACCGTGAGATCATGACCTGAGCTGAAATCACGCCTGAGCCACCCAGGCACCCCTGGGATCTGCATTTTAGGACTCCTCCCTTAGATTGGGAGGTGGAGGGTAGTTTATTGCAACTGAACTGAGCATAGGGGAGCCCTGACCGGAGAGTTCTTGAATGTTGGCTTTGAAGTATACAATATTCCCCTGGCTCACAATTCGGTTGGCAAGATAGCTGTTAAGGGACCACTGCATCTTAGAGCACCTTCTCGTTCAGGAACACGGATTTTACCGATTCCTCCTGATGTATTCAGCAAGCACTCAGCAAGCAGAGTGCACATGAACTCCCACACAGATACTGTGCTCTGCGACAGGCAGACACAGCAGGGCCCCATGTCACAGCGCAGGGCGCCAGTGACAGCATGGGGGGTGCACAGACACAGGGGTGCCCGGCCGACGGACCGCAGGCTCCATGCAGGGAGGCAGGGCTGGAGTGAGAAGGGGCTGCCCTCCCTCCCGCTGGTCGGCCACCCCCTTCCTGAGCTCTCACGGTCACGTGCGCCACGATGCTGAGCACTTCCCTCCGCCGACCTCCACAACCGTCCTACGAGGGACAGCCCGTCATTCCGTCTATTTTATGCAGCCGCACAAGAGGGGATTTGAAGGTCAGGGTGAACCCGAGCTCACACGTGTAGGGAGCAGATGTGCTGTCCGGAGGGGCTGCCGGGGCCGGGCTGCGGGCTGCGTGCAGACACGCAGATCAAGAGGAAGACAAGCCAGGTCTCGGGGCCCCACGATGGCGGCAGGCACAGGGAACATCCCTGGGATGAAGATGGAGACGCGCTGGGACGGGGGGCGCCGAGGGGACCCCAGTCACGGGGGTGGGCACGCTGGTGTAGGTTCCCCTACACGTGTTGGCTTGGGTGGTCTTCTGGTCTCTGTCGTGGGTCAGAGGGGACACTGGCCGAGGAGAGCCACCACCGGAGGGGTGCCTTCTCAGAGGGAGGCATCCTCCAGGGGTCGCTGTGCGGGTGGGGTTGGTGGAAGCTTCCGCACAGAACTGCCTCCAAAGTCAAGGCCACAGAGAGGAGCGTCCACGAGCTTTGAGGAGCTCTGAAGCTCTGTGAAGGAGGCAGGAAGGCTCATCTAAGGAAGTGTCCGTGGGGAAGAGAGGTCTGCCTGGCCCAGGGCTCTAGAAACGCCCGGCAAAGATGGAGGGGAGGCTTTGAAGGAAGGGTCGACAAAGGTCAAGTGCTGCAAGCAGGAAAAGGGAACTGTGGGTGACTGCAGGAAGCTTCTGTAAAAAAAACACAACCAATCAGAGCAAGAGGCGCAGCATGTATCTCAACCTTCTAATCAAGAAAACGATAAAACTGAGTGTGAGGCCAACCCCAGGCAGGAAAGGTGGTTACGAGTAAAAGGGAGTGAGGCGTGCCACAGGAGCGGGTGAAATGCCCCCCGGGCTCCCCACGGGTGCTGGGGTGCATGCCCAAATGCGAGCAGAGTGACCTGGGGGTGTCTTGTAGATGATTTGTTTATTCTATCTTTTTAGGTGTTTGTTTATTCCTGAGAGCGAGCACGAGCGGGGGAGGGGCAGAGAGGGAGAAACAAAACTCCCAGACTCCCCTGCACGACAGATCCTGATGACAGAGCAGGCCCCACTGATGGTTATCGACTCGTGGGAGGTGCTGAGGACAGTGTGAGGCAGGGGGTGATCTTCCCCTGGTCATCACTGCTGGCACGTGGGGCTGTGAAGGCTGTGGCAGCCGGACTCGATACTTGTGTTTCTCTTCGTGAACTTCCACGGCCCCTGGGGACCTGCAGTGCTGCTACTGTGTCCTCACACGCTTGGTGGTTGAAGCTTCCTGCCCTTGGGCCTAGAACGTGCCCTTGAAATGAAGAGTCCCCCAGTGGCCTCCTGACTTTCTGTCTGCAGCTCTCAGTGATCAGTGATCGTAGAGGCACCTTGTTTCCAGCCACAACCCTGTCTTGCTTGAAACACTGACTCTTTGGGGACCTGGGGTGGCTCAGTCTGTTAAGTGTCCGACTTCGGCTCACATCGTGATCTTGAGGTTCGTGGGTTCAGGCCCCACGTCAGGCTCTGTGCTGACGGCTCAGAGCCTGGAGCCTGCTTCGGATTGTGTGTCTCCCTCTCTCTGCCCCTCCCTTGCTTGTACACACTCTCTCTCTAGAATGTATAAACATTTAAAAAAAATGTTTAAAAGAAAAAAGAAACACCGACTCTGATTTTGACTGCCATCAAGCCACACGGACGCTCCCTCCAGTTTCTAAGTTCCTGAGTCCTGAAACCTCATTTCCCCTCAGTAATGAGTGAAGTGTATAGCCGCCCTTTGAGCTCCACTTCTGAGTTCCGGGCCTCGACAGGCCTGAAGGGCTCACTTTTTACTGGAGCACAGCATCTAGAACCATGCTGTCCTGAAGAGCCTCCCGCAAGGACGCGGACCTTCTGGGTCAGTGCCGTCCAAACCGGCAGCCTCCAGCCTCCCGGGACCCTGAGCACGTGGCTGCAGGTCGTGCTACCGAGGAGCTGAAATTATAACTTGGTTTCATTTAAAACAAAGCAGCCGCTTGTGTCTAGAAGCCACGCGGGGGACAACACAGAACTAACATCTATTCCTATCTCCTGGGAAGGGCTCCTGCAGGGAGGCACTCTCCTCCGGGGCCCATGAAGCCCAAGGAGGTCCATCCAACAGTTGTGGTGTTAGAGAGGGTCCATGGATCGTCTGAAATCACACCCAAAATAGTACACGTGGGCAAGTGCGTTTTCCTGAATGTCAACAGCTTTCACGAGAAGCTCTAAGGGGTCTGTCCCCTTATGTCCTAATGTCCCTAATGTAAAAATCTGCCCTGGGCCTGGGACCCTTCTGGGAATGTCAGCACATTCTCAGTTCTAGTAAGAGCTCATGGTTCAAGACAGAGTGAACTTTCCAGGAATCTGGTAAAGGGACAGCCTAAACCTTCCATTAAATACTTCTTCATGCCCACCTGCTTTGAACCCTCATTCCTTTGCCTCATGGAATCCATTTTGTCATGAGGGGCTCAAGTGGGAAACTCATTAACCTTACTTAGTATGTTATTCATTCATCCATCCATCCATCAGATCTGAGAGTCTACAGAGTAAGAAGGCAACGGAGACAAGAAACAAGTCAATGCAGCCTCTGGGCCCAGCCCCATGCAGACGCGGAGAGGACAGACTGGGAGGCTTTGAGAGGCAAAGGGTGGGCGTGGGGCCGGAGCTGAGGAGAGGCACCTGGTTCCACGTCCAAGAACCAGTCCGGCCTCTAATCCCCTTGCCGATCTGCATAACCAGGAAGACACCTCCGCCAGGCAGGCAGCTGGAGGTCTATGCTCTAGAAAATGTGCACCAGAGCGAGTGGAGGAAGGACACCAACAGAGGCAGGCCCACCTCGCTGGCCGCAGCCAAGAAGCCAAGAGAAAATCCGACAGATCAGGAAACGTCACTGGACGGCTCCAAAGTGCATGCATTTGTCAAGAGGGGAAAAGGAGAGCTCACACCGGTCCTTGAACTCTCAGCGCGTCTTGTGTTTCTATCCCTCCGCGGAAATTCTACACGAGGCTCAGACTTCCAGAGCTCACTGGCTGTTCTTGACAATGCCCATCTTCGAAGTCAGGGGCCACAGGCGCGGCCCCGCGTGTTCGGTGCTTGCCGGTGCGGGATGTGAAGCTTGTGGTGACGGGACCTGAGCCCTGAACTCCAGAAAGCTGCTGCCCAAAGCTACACACGACACAGACCTCACAGACGGACCCTTACCCAGTACGCTTCTCCAGGACGGAGGGTGGAAAAATTTCATTTCCTCCAGATTTCGTTTCAGAGGGCAGCAGAAAACAAAGATCGGGAGATGCCAGTAATGACCGGGCTCCCCATTCTGAAGATTCTGCTACATCTTTGCAGACCTGACGACTCTGGTCGTCTCTGTGTTTCTGTCCTTGTGTGGCTGTTTTTACTACAGATCGGGACCGAAAGCAGGGGGTACGAACCCCACCCCTCCCGACGCTCAGGGCCCAACAAACACCAGCCCGGCATCCCCGCCGCCTGTCTTCCTGTGGGACAGCGCTCCCAAGGTCAGAACCGGGCTCTGGCCTTCCCCTCCCAGGGCTCTCTTCAAAAAGTTCTCTAGTGGCGGCAGCTAAAAGGGCTAAATAACTTTCCAGAAATGAAGCCCGGTGGTCGCCATATTTTTATGGCACAAAAGGAACTTTAGCGCAAAGTCTAAGTAAAAGTAATATATTCCGGAATACGGAGCTTCTCACCTCTCTTCTAAACCAGAGGACAATGTTAATAATGGCGGGAAGCCAAGGCAGGCAGCACAGGGAGCTTACAGGGAGCTGAAGCCTCAGGAGGACGGGTGGGGGGCCACACACCCTCCTGGTCCCCGAAGACAAGCATCTGGAATGCAGGGAGAAGGACCTGGCGCGGGGTGGGGGCTTCGCATGAGCGCAGGGCCGCGACGCTAAGATGTTACCGCTGACGACAACTTCTCCTCCACGGGTGATGCTTATAACTGTCGGTATGACTACCTCAAGCAGAGAAACGCTGCAACGTCCTCTCTAGAACACGGGCCCCCAGCATCGTGGCGCTTGCTGCCCCTGGTTCGTGCGGGCTCGCGACTCTTTCCAAACGTGCACACAAAGCAGTACTACCTTCGTCTCCCGTATTTCATTCACGGCCCGTCTTCAACACCAGCTCTTTCACAGACGCCTGAAGAACTGACCTCCAGAGATGTCACACATTAAATAAAAAATGATCATTTTAATTACTTAAAAGTGGCCAATTAGCCATGGGCTGAAAATACTTCAAATCAATTTAATGCATAAAACTAACTAATGAATTGTTATGAAGTGCTTGGTCCGTTTACGGTGTCAAGTAATCGGTCTATAACCAGAATCCCCATCATCATAAAAATAACTTAACAGCCACACACTGAACACCGCAAATCTCTAACATGTGCTCCCAGGACAAAGGAAAGAAAACAGTATATACGTAAAACTAAGGAATAATAAGAAATAAGTGCCATTAAGCTCACCATCATCTTAAGAGGTAATATTCAGTGGGCGCCCAAAACAAAACAAAAAAAGACCCTCAAAACCCAAAATACAATCAAGAACCAAGAGACAAAATGGGATTTTAGTTTATGCGATCAAACACGTGACTTTGACCAAGAATTCCAGGTGGATAATATGCAACAAAGTTTTCGTTAAAATTTTTTTTTTAATGTGTAAGGGCTGGGAAAAAATGGACAATCTATTTATTTTTTGCTCTGCTTCCTAATGCTAAATGATTTCAGTGCTACAGGATACAAAAGCACTGTGGAGAATAAAGACTGACGTGAGCTACCTTATATTTCTTTGCTCTAAAAACGGAAATTTATATTCCAAAGAAAGACAATACTAAGGAGAAAAGGCTGTCAGAAATGTTAACTATATACACTGTTGCTGCTCATCGCCTTTTTTAAGATTTGGGAAGCTGTAGGGTCGGGCGAATGAAGCAAAGATCTCAAGAAGGAAACTGACCTCAGGCGTACCTTAATGGCTTAGCCAGTTTCGTTCCTCCATCTATAAAAAGCAGGGGCACGCTGCCTGCTTGTCTGTGTCAGGTAATTAACAGCTGTAAAGCAGTCTGGAAGTACAAACCGCTAAATAAATAATGACTGCCAAAGAATCTTAATGATGATGTGCTAAATAATAATGATGAAACAGGGGCTCTGAACTCTACCACGTCGGTTTTCAAATTAATCACACCAGCAAGGTCCCGATCTCACAATATGGCTTAGCCCTGTATGAGGTAGTGAGTTTGACGGAGGGACTGAACTCGCAGAAGGGATCCTGTGTTTCCAAGAGCAGGTGACTCAACTTTACATGGAGTGATGAAAACAAGGTCACGGTCTCTTCCCGTGGCCGCAGAAATAGCGCCGTCCTGCCTGTGTCCGGACTGTGGCTAATTCCCACCAGACACCATTTTACTCGGAGATCCACCAACCAGTCAACTTTTTGAGAATTTTCTTTTATTTCAAGTTGATTTTGAAATCCTAGACCCTAGTAACATTTGAAACGGTTTTCCTAGGAATTAAGGACACAGATGATGGCACCCATGATTCAGTTCTGTATCCTTCTCACTCCCCTGGGCTCCAATAGTTAGGAGATTGTCAGCCTCAGAACTTTCGGTGCTTTCTAGACGTGTGCTTACTAAAGAGACAGGATGAAGACATCAGCACCACTTCCGTGGCCTTCCAAACTTTCCGTTCCAGTGGTGGCAGGAGATGCCATGACCATTAAAATATGGGCTGAGAAAGCACACATTATTATTCGCAACTCGTCTCGTTTTTCCATATACATTTAAAGTAATTGATATATGTCATGAACTAAAATACAATCAAACAAACCCAAAGAATTCAGATCACGGAAAAACAGGAAAAACCTTACAGATCGGACTCATCTCAATTCTTGGTCACTGAAAATATAGCATATAAAACACAGTCCTTTTTCCACATCTAAAATCTGATCAAGGTTCTGCTTATAAAGTATGACGTTCTGTGAATTATCTGCACCATCACAAACAAAACGTAGCTATAAAGAACAGTTTAAACGTCGTTAAACAAATAAGGGTAAATCTTGGGTATTATGTATTTAGGGAGAAAGTCATCTGCAGTTCCTATTTCGAGGTAAAATTAAACATCTATGGAAGAAACCAACGTAAAGGGTGTTTATTATTCACATGCAAGTATATAATTTTATCCTCATAATAACCACGACCTCAAATACCAGCTTTAGCGCCTCATATTAATTTAATTGTGACATTAGCTTTTATAATCACAGATGTAAAAAGACCACTGTGTTCCAAACACAGTCATCACACCAGTATCTCATTTCATGAAATTATGAGTCAACATGAGAGACTCTGAACATATTTATATTTGATTAGTTTGACTCATTTAAGAACACTGAATAATTTAAGATCTGTTTAAAGAAAAGGCAGGCGAAAGGCGCTGTTTCTGAGAAGTACCACGGGCAGCCTGCTGCCTCCGATGGACCCTGGGTCCCCCAGAACAACCGCTCACTGTGCGTACCTTCCAGGTGAAGCCACATCAACCTTCCCTTCACGCTGACCACGGAGGCCACGCAGAGCTCTCCTGGGTTCCGGGGGTTCACAGCTTCCAGTTTCATGTTCTTGGTGAAACCCCGACTGAACGATGTCTGAAAGAGAGAGAGGACACTGAGCACACAGCAGGGTTACAGCAACAGAGAGGCCGCACACACGTACGCACACACACACGCTAACACACGCACGCAAATCTCATCCGTAAGACAAACGTCTTTCCTGCCATTCATGAGAAAAGAATCATGCCCTCTTCGTTTTTATCCCAGAATTAGAACTCTGCTGGCACACAGCAGGCGCCTAATAATACCTGTCCAATGAGAGGGTGGATACGGTCTCTCTCCAGGCTCTTGTACACTCTTGTACGCCCCTATTTTCTACGCAATCACCAAGGTGCAGGTCATTCCTTCTCCTTCCGTATCTTCCTGACTCACATCACTCCGGGCATATTCGAGGGTGTGAGGACAGAGCCCAAGTCTCCATCTGGCCTGACGAACTCCCATTCGCGTTGTGAGTGCAGGTCTACTGGTGACGGATTCCCAGAGTTTTCTCTGAAATTGTCGCTACTTGACATTTATGCTTTGGGCTTACTTTCATTTACTTTTGAAATTCACTTTTTAAAAGTTTACACTTAGGAGGGGATACCTGGGTGCTCAGTCAGTTGAGCGTCCAATTCTGGGTTTCAGCTCAAGTCATGATCTCACGGCGGTGGGATCGAGCCCCGCATCGGGCTCTGAGCTTGGGAGTCTGTCTCTCCCTCCCTCTCTCCAAATAAATAAATAAACATAAAAAAATAAGAATAAAAATTTACACATAGGGAAATTCACTCTTTTTGGTGCCCTGTTTCTGAGGGTTACATGCAGTCGTACGGTCATAACATCAATAGGTAGAGCAGTCCCTTCACCTCCAAAACGCTTCTGCACTGGCCCTTGGGTGATCCGTCCCTCCCAGACTCCCAATTCCTGCACCACAGACCTGTCTTCTGTTCCCAGAGTCTTGCCTTTTCCATAGTATCACATAAAGGGAGCCATGCACTGTGCAGTGCCGTTTCTTCCACTTAAGCAAAATGCATTTGAGATTCATCTGTGTTACTACACACATGGAAAGTTCATTCCGGTGTACTGCGGAGTGGTTTCTGTAAATGTGCAAAACACTTTTCACCTCACTAGAAAAGGAATTGCTGGACCTCATGATAAATGTATGTTTAAGTTTCTAAGAAATTACCAAATTAGTTTCCATGTATCATTTTGCATTCCCATCAGCAGCGTGTGGTGTTCCAGTGGCTAAGCATCTTCACCAGCACTTGGTTTTGGCGCTTTTTCAAATTCTAACCATTCTACTAGGCGTCCAGTGCTAGCTAATCATGGCTTGAAGCTGC
Organism: Crocuta crocuta; assembly: GCF_008692635.1. Taxonomy (NCBI): domain Eukaryota; kingdom Metazoa; phylum Chordata; class Mammalia; order Carnivora; family Hyaenidae; genus Crocuta; species Crocuta crocuta. Next base: position 8,067,516 of record NW_027529424.1, on the reverse strand, counting down.
ATTTTTCCCTACAACGAATGATGTTGAGCATTCTTTCACATGTTTCTTTGTCACTGGTGTATCTTCCTTGGCGAAGTGTTGGGTTTTTAAAAGAAATGTTTATTTATTTATTTTGTGTGAGAGAGAAAAATAGAGAGAGAGAGAGGTAGGCTGAGCAGGGGAGGGACAGAGACAGAGAGGCGAGAGAGAATCCCAAGCAGGCTCTGCACTGCCAGTGCAGAGTCTGACACAGGCCTTGATTACCATGAACCACAAGATCATGACCTGAGCTGAAATCAAGACTCGGATGCTTAACTGACTAAGCCACCCAGGCACTGCGACTGTCTGCTGTTATCTTCATTTAGGAAGTATCAGCTTTGGTGCCTACAGACTTGTGGCTTTTATCTTTTAATACTTCCTCAGACACTGGTTCACGGTATCCTGGCATCCCTCATCTCTGACGACGAGTTTGCTCCTGTTTAAAAGCTGTTCCTCTACTTGAAATGTACCGATTTTTCCCTCTGGAAGTTTTAAAGATTTTGTTCTTCATGTCTGGTTATCAGCAGTTCGACCATATTGGGTTTCCTTGTATTTATGTTGCTTGGGGCCCACAGAGAGTCCTGAGCTTTTCCATTGATACTTGCAGTGACTTTGGTAAATTCTGGCCATTGCTTCTTCAATGTATTTTTTCCTTCCCAGTCTCTGTGGCCATTTCTCTGGGTCTCTGGTTACACATGACTTTGTTCTTCAGGTCCCCGGGATTCTGCTCATGTTTCCTACACCCAAATGTCTCTTTCTGTTGTTTCTTCAGATATGCTGCTTTTCAGCTTCAAAGTCATGAACGCTTTCCCCCGTCACCCCTACTCTGCTAGAGAGCGCTTCCAGTGAATTCGCTTATTTCAAGTATCGTATTTTTTGATCTTGGAATTTCTCTTTTCTTAAACTTTCTGCTTCTCTGCAGGCACTTCCTACCTTCTCATTCATGTTTTCCTTCTCAAACTTCAGGGTGTATCTGAATCATCTGGATAACCTTTAAAAACCAGACTACTGGGGGACGCCTGGGCGGCTCAGTCAGTTAAGAGTCCAACTTCAGCTCAGGTCATGATCTCACAGTTCGTGGGTTCGAGCCCCATGTCCAGCAGAGCCTGGAGCCTGCTTCGGATTCTGTGTCTCCCTCTCTCTCTGATCCTCCCCCCGTCATGCTCTGTCTCTCTGTCTCAATAATAAATAAACATTAAAAAAATTAAAAAAAAAAAACAACCAGCCTCCTGGGCCTTAGCCCAAAGTTCATGATTCGGGTGATTTGAGGCAAGGCCACAGATTTTGTGTTTCCAGCAAGTTCCCAGGTGATCCTGGAGGCTCTAAGGATCGTACTTTGGGAACCAGCGCTTTGCACCACTGGGCGTGGCCTTGATGGCAGCTTTAAAATCCCTGTGTGCTAATCCAAACATTCGGGTCATGTTGGGTTTGGTCTCTACTGACTCTCCTTTCCACTGAGAATGAGTCTGATTGGCTCATGTGCTGATCAATTCTGAAGTCTGCAGGTCTGAAATGTTGTATCACAGAGACTCTGGGGTGTGTTATGTTCTTCCCAAGAGTGCCGATGTTGTGTCTCAGCAAGCGGTGAACTTGCTGGGACTCTAACTACACACTCTGTCTCTTGAGAAGGAGCTCAGACCCCAGCTCAGTCTCTCATCCTTGGCGAGGCTGCCCGGAGTTTGCCCGGAAAATACGCGATCTGCGGCTCGGCCAACGATTTAGGCAGACTGCGTACATAGAATGGTGGCTCCCTCTCCTGACGCTTCTATCTGAGAGTGCTCTCGCTGTCCAACACATCTGCCTGCTCACATTCTGTTATCTGCTTCCTCAGGCCAGAACGACTGTGATTTTTTGATCACTGGTTTGTCATCTCGGAAGCTGTCAACTGTGGCTGACCTCGGGCCAAAAGTCTGAAAAGAATCACACAGTCACCTCGCGGAGTTCCTTCCTTCCAAGCACCTGCTCCCCTCCAGATCTGCCCACGTTTGTCCATTCTCCACATCTGTCAGGTGTCGATAGTTGCTATCTGCCAGAGGGTCGGTTCAGTAGGAGCTCAGTCAACCCTCAAAGCAAAACTCCCCTTCTAGCACTATTTTAAAGTAAGTATAAGATTTTCCAAAATCATCTGCTGCTATAAATTTTAATCAGGTATTACAATGCTACATGTATCTATCTTGAAATATATCAACTGGGGTAAGCAGGCTCCTGTAAGTAACAAGAGATTACATCCTTACGTGACCCATGGGAGGAAGCCAAGCTAATTTGCATTCACGTATCTATTTATATATGTTAAGTTGCAAATGCAATTATATCTTTTTGTAACCAGAACAAAATTACCCAGTGTATGCTAAGAAAGCAATTTGTTCTTCTCCTTTATGTCTCTTTGGAAATAAGAACCAAAGAAAATTCTAGGCGGGCTATTTTTCTGCAAGTCATCCTGCCTATCCACGCATATTATGCATTGAGTTTCTTTCTGATAATATGACTCGATCGGCTGCCTCCAAAGCCTCTAAGTAAGTTAAAATGCATTTGATCCTTCTTAATAAGGGAAAGCTCCAACTGCATAACCTATTTTCGTTTCAACTCGTCGCTTGAGGGTAATTTATAAAGATCAATAGCAAACCTGTTACCTGCGAGTTTATTTTACTAAGCACTGGGCTGGGTCAATCCGTTTCAGAACCGTCTCCGATTGTTAAACACCCCCCAGGGAGGCGTCTCCCGCACAGCCGCTTCCGCACTACCTCTCTGCTTCCGCACTGCCTCTCCTCAGGCGCACACAAGACATGCGATTAAAAAATGAATCCCTCATAAGCATCCCCTTAACGGGCACTCGTAGCAGGCTAATGGAATTCAGCAAAGCGCCAGCAATGCAGGGCCCAGGCAACAGGCAGGTAACAATCCCATCGATATTTAATCGACACGGAGAGCCAGAAACAAAGCGGGCATATCTGTAACGCGTGCGTTCCTAATGAACACGCCAGCAGTCATGAAAACAGATTTCATCTTGGCGGCTAAAGCTTGGGGGCTCAGAGGACGCTTGGGGATGTGGTGACTTGCTCTGTTCGGCCAGCTGCTGGCTGAACGGGAGCAGAGGACGGCGGAACTATGTTGTCACAGAAGAAACACGTCCTTACATACAAAACCAGGGGACACGTCAGGATCTTCCTCCCAAGGCTGAAGACGCAGGGAAGAAAGATTTCTTTGGTGAGGTAGAAAGCACACCTTAAGGCGGGGGGCGTGGGGATGTGGAAGTGTCTCCACGATCCTGAGAGGCAACAAGGTCAGGACTCTGTGACAAGTAGTATCAGTGTGCAAAAAGGTCTAGGAACTGTGTGGACTTGCTAAGCCTGGGAGCCAACCCGCGGCTACCCTCTGGGTGGTGTGCCTGCACTTACACACGCCTCCACGTATGGGCAGGGTCCCCACCGTACACACCCCCTCGACTCACCACGCATACCTTCCAGGGCTTCAGAACAACCAGCCTTGTGCAAATGCCGCCTCAGTCGGTAGAAAGCCCCTCTGCTGGCCTCAGGAGCCCTCGTTTCCAACTCTGCCCCGGATGTGTTTCTGGGTGTCTGAGTACAAGCTGACCCAGGGATCAGCACTGGGCATGTTCAACCCACAGTTCTTCAAACACCACCTTGCTGCACTCGGTACTGAGCCTCTTGACTAAGCCAGCCCCTCCTCCTCTCGGTTCCAAAGATAGGTCTCTGATGTGGGGTCACTCTGCACCATAGCACCTGCCATCCCCAACTGCAGCCTGGAGTGTGCGTCTTTTTTTTTAGTATAAAGAATTAACTTTCAGGGATGCCTGGGTGGCTCAGTCGGATAAGCGTCCTACTTCGGCTCAGGTCATGATCTTGCGGTCTGTGGAGTTCAAGCCCCACGTCGGGCTCTGTGCAGACAGCTCAGAGCCTGGAGCCTGCTTCAGATTCTATGTCTCCCTCTCTCTGCCTCTCCCCTGCTCAAGTCTCTGTCTCTCTCTCTCTCAAAAAGTAAATAAACATTAAAAAAATTAAGAATTAACTGTCATAACTAAATGCATGTTCAACACACTAGGCTATATACACTGATGTCTCGTTACTAACACAGAGATAATAATCCATGTCCCGTTTCACAGTTCCTAGGGTTGATAAAGTCTAATGATTAGTTTATAAGCCATTTTATACAACCAACTCCTATAACAAGTACACACGTGAGAACGCATGCACGTGCACACACACACACACACACACACACACACACAGCTATTGGATGTGCCATCATCCCAACAGCTCCATTTAAACAAGGAAGTGGTTTAAAGTAAGCAAAGCACAGCACTGTTGGCATCTTACTGAACTCCTCCAAGAAAAAAAGTGTAAGATCATATGTTGAGAACATGCTTCAAGAGCGGAGAGTCTCCTACCAAGGGGCTGGTCGGCATCACGCCCCACAGAGCACGCGTGCATGCAAATGCCGGCACGGGGCTACCGCAGCACGGCTGCCTTCCTCCACCGTTTGGAGCTATGGCTGTGAACGGCCCCCACCAGGGCACCTCTCCCGCCCTCACTCTCGGCAGGTGCACCCATGGCACGGGCTCTCACCCATGGGAGGTGCACGGAGTAACGTGCAACACCAGCCACGGGCCCAAGAAGTAAGAACATTTTTTCCTTCATCTCGTTCCTTCTCTGCTCACTGGACTCAGAGGGTGAAGACGCAGGCTCGCCTGAGGCTCAGCCTCATGGTGACAAGCAGCCTGCCCTATTCCAGAACACACCAGACGCTTCCATAAATGGGAAACGGACTTAGCCTGAGCCGCCATACATTTAGTAGCGGATGTGTTCCAGCAGCCCAGAGCCGCCCTCACATACAACCTGAGAGAGTCCTTTTCAAAAGCTACGGAAGCTTAAGGATCCTGAGGTGCAGGGCCGCACGCACATCTGGCTCAGGAGTAGAAAGCACCTCACAGAACTGATGGCGGGCGGCATCTAGGAATGAAGCAGTCGCAAGCTCCAAGCTCCTTACGTTTCTGAAGCAGAAGGGCGGCGCCTCCTCCGTGCCGTGCTGCTTGTGATAATCTGCCCAGTCGAAGTCCTGGCCAGGGTAACCTGTACAGGACGGAAACAGGCAGAACAGTGTTAATCAAATCAACAGCTTTAGAGCGTGTCACTGATCACAATGATAAGGGGTGCGAATCCAGGACCCCAAAGGGTGAAGTCGTCTCTTGTGCCTGACGGCAGGTCAGATTTCATGGGGCACGTGTGCAAAGATGTAAAGTACTAAATACAGGGCAGGCGCACCATCATGATCGTGATGTGGGGCCTGAAACCGGGTGAAGGGTGGCGTTTACCCCCATGGCGCGTGCCGGTGGCAAACGTGCTCTGGGGGAGAAGTGCTGCGTCAGGACGTCATACACAACATGTCTGCACAGCGTGTTCTGCAGAAATCCACAGTAATCATTCCCCGCACATAGAGCCTGATCGGTCTGTGAACTTCTCAACATCTTCGGGGAAACCAAGAGACTTTATTGGAAAACACTGCCTCGGGGGAGGGTTTTAAAAGACCAACAGAAAGTGTAACAAATGGCAAACAAGGAGTCGATTGTGGGAAAACTTCCAGAGGTGGGGTGGGGGGGCAGCCCCGCATCTGGACTGCACTGAGGGAGAGGAAGGAAAATGAGCATCGGGAAAGATGGGCCTCTCGGGGGAAACGTTGGGGGGCATCTCTGAGACATGGTGCGCGGGGGGGTGGGGGGTGGAGAAACAGCTCCTGGAATGTGCTAAGCGTAATGGGATACCGATCCTGCCCAAGCGGGTTGTTTCTTCCCTCGTCTCATGCGGCAGGAGGGGACGCAATTAAAGTACATCCGTCACGCCCGCCGGGGCAAGACATGGGAGAAGGGCTTGGGAAGGTCGCGGGAAGAGAAAACGGTTCTAAATCATCACATAAGCACAGTGCTGGGTGCCCAGTCCGACCCAGAGGAGGAGACGGCTCTCTGTACGAGTGTTATTTGCGGTTCTCAGGAACCACGGATGGTGCTGAGACCCAACGGTGTTCTACCAACGAGGATTCGTGGAAAGGGCGTCCGGCGTCACCGTAGCCCTCATGCAAGATCTCCCCTGATGGGGGGGAAGAGTATGGACAGTAAATCCACCAGGGGCTTCCTAAGTATTTTGTGAGCCAAGTTCTCATGGCTCTTCCCCACATCGTCGTAAATTCCATACCTGCGGATTCACCTCACACGGGGACTTGAGGTCACTGACCCCCACGGCTGCAGAGAGACCACAGAAGTTCCTCACTGAAGAAGGTCAAGGACTGCTGCCTCCTACCCTGTCTGTACCCTCAAGTACAAGATGGTATTCTTTTCATTGAGGACCCTCAGTTTATACAGATGTTTTAGACGATGGGGTTGGAGTTAGCCAAGAAGGACTCGCACTCCTCTGGCCCAGCGCCTGACCCCTGAAGCCCCCCATGCCCTACTGACCATCAGCGGGAGAAGCACCCCGCTGCTTCCTACAGCATCCCTGTCATTCTATCAAGGCTGACAATTCCTCATTTCTTTCAAACAAGGGGATAAAACGTCTTCTGGCTCTGAGATGCTGTCACTCCTGGTAGACAGTTTCAAGGAGATTCTGAAAGTTTTCCTACCTGCCCTTGCCCCCAACCCTTCTCTCCAGAGCTAGATGGATCTTTGCATCAGAGGTTTCTGGAAGGGACCAAGCCAACTTTTTTTCTGAACACTTACCAACGCAACAAAGTAAAACAAGACAAAATATGTTTTAAATAAAGTAATGCAAGTCTCTTTACAATGAACAGGACCCTCCGCTTTGAGAATAGTTTCCGTGGAGCTCTTCTGGATCAAACCCGTGCCTTAAACGTGTAAGAACAGAAGAGGCTGCCGAAATACAACTCAAATTGCCGAGAAGTTATCCAATAGTATGAAACTCGGAGGGCATCTGGGTGTTTAGAGCCAGCTCTACTAAAAACTGGATGAAACCAGGCAGAAGCAAAAATTCCTCCGTGTCTGGCTTTCCGATTCACAAAATAAAGAAGAGATCTTCAAGGCCCCTCCAGCGGCTGCATTCCATAATTCAGAGCCACTGTTACTGATTATTTTACTGCTGCTGCTTAGGACTTGTGCCCGTCCTCCTGCGTGGTTAATTCCTTCCTCTTCTACGAGGAGAGTGTGGCAGGGCTGATGAAGAGAGGTCATGTGACAAGTCACTCCCCAGAGAAGCTGGCCATAGACTAGCTGAAGACAAGATGGGTCCTACAGCATAAGGACCCCATTTCGAAGGCCGGTTGACTTCACTAAAGCCAACATCTCACTGCGTCGCAATGTCTCTCCCCTCGACCTCTCTGCTTCCTTACCTTGGTGAGCTGAGGAAAATCTCATCAAGATCATGGGGGAAAAGAGGTAAACAGGGGGAAAAAACTATGTAAGTGAAAAACAAGCCATTTTCTGATAGAACATGGAGACCTGGGTATTCTTTATGGTCAATATCTGTTCTGATAAAACCTTCCAACTTACAAGTCACCTCTACTCCCCCTCCAGTGGTATTTAGCTGGGATTTCTATAATCACGTTCATAACCATGAACTTCCCCTAGGCGACAACCCACTCTATCAAATGTCATGCTCTGTGGCTTCTCAGACCTACATTCAATGCTTCTCTCTCAGTCTTCACGACTCTCTCTATGGGGAGCCATTTTTAATCTAATAATTTCAAGATCCAACCACGTCTTGCCGGTACCTAAGCAACAAAGGATTATTTTGCCCCCCTCAGCTCTTCGTTTCCCTGAACATTTGAATAGCCTAGACTTCTCCTCCTCCTTCTCATAGGGACCTTTATTCACTTCATCACTTAAAATTCTTTTCCTTCAGGCTGATAATGAGCTCTCTCTTTGTAAGGCAGTTTTGTGACAGCTCAGAAAATATCTGCTACATAAAAACAAATTGCTGTGGCTTGTATAATAGAGACAACAGGGGTCAATTATAGTCATTAATCAACAAAGACAGAACACGAAGTACTAAGGCTTAACTGTAGCTGGGAAAACATGTTTTAAACCCAGGAGGGGGGAAAATCGCAGAGGGGAAAAGAAAATAAAAGCAAATCAAAACCCCCTGGGCTGTTAAAATCCGCAACGAGCTGCCACAAGGGACTGTTGAGCCACGACCACTGGAGTTATTTAAGCTTTTATTGGTGTTTATTCTGAACCAAGTTCCAGCCGCTACAGGTCCAAAAGAGAAGAGGTCTGTGACCCATTTCCTTGTGATACAAATTAATTGGCACAAACCGTCCCACTTGCAAACATTACTGTTGGGAGCGCAAGTGGGTAATTCTTTTGGAAAATAACTGGGCAGTAAAACATTCATGAACTTTGACTTCACAACAACTTAGGAACCATCCAAAAAACTGAAAAAGTGTTATACATTAAGATACAACGGCTTATTACTGGTGGGACAACTTTACATCCCAAAATAGGAAATTATACATAACTTATTCAAGGTCCGTGGGAAATAATATAGGCACGACACTGCACACGGTTTGTAAAAACAAAACAGGAGAACATATTGCTGTAGGTTTAGATGAAAAGACTGCTTTGGACAAGCATAAACAGAGTTAGCAGATTTACCTGAAAGTATGCAAAGAGAAAGACCAGAGGAAATGTAAGGAAAACTTCACAGTAGTAAATATCAACATAGTTATCGGGCTGGTGGGTCTTGTGGATGCGTCTTTCTTCTATCTCTTTGTATTTTCCAAGTTTTCAATCCTGGTCGTAAATTATTTCAATAAAAAGTATTTGGAAGTGCAGACCTTTGCTCTATTTTATTTTATTTATTTTTTTAAATGCTTATTTATTTTTTAGAGAGGAGAGAGCGTGAGCTGGGGAGGAGCAGAGAGAAGGAGGCAGAATCTGAAACAGGCTTGTCAGCACAAAGCCCGACATGGGGCTCGAACCCAGGAACCGTGGGATCATGACCTGAGCCGAAGTCAGAAACTTAACTGACTGAGCCACCCAGGTGCTCCTTGCTCTATTTTAAAAGACAGTTAAGGCACTAGTCAATCAATCAAGAGCTAACTTTGCATCTGGAATTCACCATGACTGCCTCCCAAGAGCCAACGTCCAGCTTCTCGTTTGCTAACAGACCCTGATTTTGTGCAGTTCCTACAAGAAGTTAGGACTCTCCTCAGCACCAGGAAGTGAATCACGACAGCCTCCCACCCCGATAATCACGGTGTTCTCATGCCCTTTGCACCAGGAAGTGAACCATGACATCTCAGAGACCATGACTGTAGGATGGAGGGAAGGGGAAGGATGTAAAAAAAAAAAAAAAAAAAGACATCCTTCTGTAATAAGACAGAGTTAGAGCTGCTCTTCTATCCCAGATGAATATGGAATAAAAAACAATCTTGTACAATCTTCAGAAATAATATCAGCAAAAGAGCTTCATCTCTGCCATCGACCTGACCGGCCAGATGGAAAACAATAATAAAATTCCAGCACTGCAAAGACTGCTGGGAAACAGGTACACTTATGCATTCCTTGTTGGCATGTATCTCAAAAATCCACCGCAGACGCCGATTCGGCAATGTGTCAAAATCTTTACGAAGGGGTCTACTCCCCACTCTAACCGTTTGTTCCTTTGTATATTCAATAATTGGAAGCATTTATTAAGAGCATGCTACATGCCAGGCACAGGTCTGGTTCGAAGCGTACAGAAATGACCAAAATCGACGAAAGCCCTCATGTAGGCAAGCTTCTGGTGCACTGGGAGGAGACACATCTTACACAAGTAGAAAACACCGGACGATCAGAGTGCTACAGAGAGAAATGCGAAAGGGCAGAGGGAGGGCTCAAGTCTTGACAAAACGCTGAAAAATCTAGGAACTGAGGAAGCGAGTCTTGTGGCCACGTAGGGGGAAGGGGTGCCAGCGGAGGGGGCCAACAACTGCAGAAGTCCAGAAGCAGGTCTAGAATGTTCTAGGAAGAGCAAGGAGGACTGTGGGGCTGGGCAGAGCGAGTTGCGGGGAGAACAGAGCAGTAAGTCCATTATGAAGTATCCTACAGAAATAACAGGGTGCTGTGCAAACATTTTATGCATAAAAGCAGACGAGAATAATACAAACAATGAGGGTGTGGTTAAATCAAATATTTTTTTAAGTTTATTTATTTATTCATGGGCAGGGGGCAGGAAGGGACAGAGAGAGGGGGAGAGAGAGAAACCGAAGCAGGGATCGATACGGGACCCAAAATCATGACCTGAGCTGAAATCAAGAGTCAAGACGCTTAACCAACTGAGCCACCCAGGTGTCCCTAAGTCAATTATTTACCTGCAAATCATGGAACTTTCCAGTCATTTAAAGTAGGAGACAATTTGGCATGTGGGTGGCAAATTCCTGTGCATAAAATAATTAAACTGATATACAAAGTTACGCATTCTAGGAAACCAAAATCTGAAAGAATATATACCAAGAGTTGGTTTTTTTCAGGATAGGAAACTTCTCTCCTTTGTTTGCAAAATTTTAAAGAATGAATGCGCATTAAAACGATAACTGAAAAATAGTCCTGAACAGAAGAAACTGAAGTCCTAATAAGCTAGTAACACTTTCTCCAACAAGGAAGTGCAATTAATTCAAGAGCTTTTCCGTCTCCAGGTTGCTGGACTCTGGCTCGCTGCTGGTAAGATGAGAATGACACACGGAGCGGTCCAGGGTCACCTGCCCCCAGCAGGTCCTGAGGGCCAGGAGGCAGACATGGAGAAGTGGGAAAGAAAGCTCTGAAGAGGGGCGCCTGGGGAGCTCAGTCGGTTACGCGTCCGACTTCCGCTCAGGTCATGATCTCTCGGTTCGTGGGTTCGAGCCCCGCGTCGGGCTCTGTGCTGACTGCCAGCTCAGAGCCTGGAGCCTGTTTCAGAGTCTGTGTCTCCCTCTCTCTCTGACCCTCCCCTGCTCACGCTGTCTCTCTCTCTCTCTCTCCTAGAAATAAAAAAAAAAAAAAAATTAAAAAAAATAAAAGAAAGCTCTGAAGACGTCCCCCACACCGACTAAAGGACACACACCCCATGAGGACATCTGCTCAGAGCACGTTTACAGTGTTGAGGTGTAGACATCTGGGGTCAACGGCGGACTTCCTTAGCTTCTAGTTCAACATCTTTTTGAAAGGAAAAATGACACAATCACCTTCATACACCAGCAAGTACCAGACCTGAGATACAACAACGCAAGATCACACAAGGGAAACCATATTGGGAGAAGAGGTTCCTCATCCTCTCCCAGAAAATCTCCTGAGCTGTTGGGGCGACTTGACTGGGCTCTTGCTCCCAGCACCCGTCTTCCAGAAAGGTGGTCTCCCTCGAGGCTTCTACTGAGTTCCTGGGACTCGCTAAGGCTAAGCGCACAATGGCCTCCCCTTGGTGACCCTCTCCGCCATCTTGTTAAGGAAGCGGGATTAATGGCTGAGGAAGCAAGACCACAAACCTCAGGGGGCAGATGCAGCCCTGGGAACCAACCTGTCTCTTCCTGAGCAAGTTTTCTCGACAGTCTCTCCATTCAGTTCCTGGATGAGTCTGTCACAGGCTGGCGGGCAGGAAGGCAAAGACACTGGTGACTGACTAAAGCACTTCTTCCTCCCCCCCCCCCCCCGGCCCGCTGCTCGTTGAAGGGCTGCGCGCCCTCCCTTGAAGTCTGCCATGTTAGAAGATGTGGAATTGTCCCCAGGATGGAGTCCAACATCACGTACCTATCGGCTGTCGATGGCAAAGCCATGGTAAGGATCCTCAACCACAAAGTAAACTGAAGAATACGTACACTGAAAAGATGAAAGTTTCTAACAATCGGAAATATTTTCAGATACAAAAAAAAATCACCCAAAAAGTTTTAGTCCCCCAGCTCTTTTCAACCAAAAGTGATTTTTTGCTCAAGAATCCGTCAGAAAACTAAAAAGGAGAATAAACTTCCAAGTACAGTAACAAGGTGGATCCTCTCAGGTGCCGGATGAAATATCGTTATAACAAAAAGAATTACACAACCAAACCCAAAAGAGAAGAAAGTGACCAGATGCCAAAACACCGAGAGGCCCACAGAGGCAGAGCCGATCTGTCCAGAATCATCATGGGCTCACATGGGGTGGAAGATGACCACGGGCTCGAGAGAGAAAGAGGAACAGACATGGTCATGAACGCCCGGCCCCAGACAGCTGCCCAGTTTGCAGAAGGGACCAGAGAAACTCAGCTCAAGGGAAGGGAGAAGGAGCACACACGGCCGCTCCCCACACAGGGCTCCAGGGCTCCGCTTAAGGGGGTAGAGAGGGGAGTCCCGTGCTCCTCCAAGTCAGCAGCATCTGGGGAGACCCTGGCAAATTGACAATTCTGTACTGTACAGGCTGACAAATTCACGTGACATTCGTTCATTCATTCATCCCTTGAATAACCAGGGACACCGACATTACCAGGCACTGTGTCAGGTGCTGGGGATACAGAAGTGAATAAAACCGATTTTTAGTCTAGGATGTGCAAAACCCTTAGAACAGTGGGCAGACTCCAATGCGAAACTAGGTGGAAGGAATTACTTCACTCTATGTAATTCCGTGGACTCCCACGGAAATAACAAGCACCACTGGAAATTAGCTCACAACGAGAAATCACAAGCCACAGAAGGAAACAAAACAAAATGAGTGACTAGGGATACAGAGAATCAACACCAGCAAGCACTAGCAGCCCTGAACCTGAATGCTTCACACACACACACACACACACACACACACACACGCACGCAGACAGATCCTCAGTCTCACAATATTTTGATGCACCTTCTAGAAAATCATAGAATAAACACAGACAATAGATAATGGTTGAATGGTTCAATTAATAAATGTGACCTCACAGAACATTTTGACGGTAAATGGGGAAGTGCAGCTAAAACAGATAATATATAATTCTATTAATATATAAATGTATATTATATTATACAGATATATAATAGTTGTCTGCAAATATATAGACATCACCAAAACTGTCTCAAACAGAGGTGTTAACTGTGACGACACTTACAACTTTCACAGAAATAAGTTCCTACTCAACAGAACAGCAACTACAACGGCACCAGCTCCAGACGGTTTTAACAAGTTACTTTTATCAAACTTCCAGAATCAGACAACCCATATCTTACTTACACTGTTTTGGAGCCACACTGCCCAGAAGAGAGGCCGGAGAGGAAGCAAGCAAAAACCAGGGGTATATTCCATTAGACTGGCCACAGTCAATTAAAAAAAAAAAAAAAAAATCAAAAATCAAATGAGTCAGGGCGCCTGGGTGGCTCAGTTGGTTAAGCATCTGACTTTGGCTCAGGTCATGATCTCGAGATCTGTGAGTTCGAGCCCCGTGTTGGACTTTGTGCTGACAGCTCAGAGCCTGGAGCCTGCTTCAGATTCTCTCTCTCCCTGCCCCTCCCTTGCTCATGCTTTGTCCCTCTTGTTCTTAAAAATAAATATAAAAAATGTTTTTAAAAAATCAAATGAATTTAAAAAAGCCATTCAAAACAGCAAGCAAAGGGGAAATACTGAGGAAAAATACTAGCAAAAAAAGTTATAAAGAGATAATATAACAAAATGTCAATTTTTCTGAATTAATTAAGTTTCTAAGATTTTTAAGATTCTAAAAATCATGTACAATAATCTGCAAAAAACAACCAAGACAATTTTGAAAAGGAAGAAAAGGTGGAGGGAGTCACCTGATGGGTATCAACACATAAAGCAAAATCATTCTTTAAAAGCGACGTATTTGGGGCGCCTGGGTGGCGTAGTCGCTTAAGCATCCGACTTTCGCTTAGGTCATGATCTCGCGGTTCGTGGGTTCGAGCCCCACGTTGGGCTCTGTGCTGACTGACAGCTCAGAGCCTGGAGCTTATTTCAGAGTCTGTATCTCCCTCTCTCTCTGACCCTCCCCTGTTCACGCGGTCTCTCTCTCTCTCTCTCCTAGAAATAAATAAAAATATTTAAAAAAAAATAAAAAATAAAAAAAATAAAAGCAACGTATTTATGCGGAGACGGACAAATGGCAATGAAGCAGAAGAACTAAGAACAGAGAAGGTTCTCAGCCCCGAAAGGACCTGACACGCGCTCGTGGGGCATCAGCCATCAGGGAGGAGGCCGTATGCCATTCGGTGAATGACGCTGACGCAATGGCTGAATCTGAACACCCGATTCAACTTAAGTGACAAAATAAAATCAACTTGTTTTCGTCCCTCGTGCCATGCAAATCTTAACTCTGAGTACACTAAACAGCTAACGACAGAAAATGAGATTGCGGGATTTTCAAAGAAAACATAGAAGAACATCAATAAAAAAAATTTCTAAAGACGTAAACAAATCATAATGGAAAAGGCTGATATTTGACTACGTTATAATTCCGTATTTCAATATAACATAAAATAGCATGAAATAGTGAAGCAACGAGCCACAGACCGGACTATTATATACTGTGAAGTGCATGGCGAAGGGATAGTTCATCTTCAAACATACAAATATTTCTATACTCAAAAGAAAAAGGGGAGCAACATAATAAACGAAGTGAGGGCAATATAAATCATGAACAAGTGAATGACGGACTGCTCCACGGCACGAGCAGATTAGGGCCACCAAAATGAAACAAGGAGACCCATTTCACAGCCATCAGAATGGCAGTGTTGAGGCCTAGGTGTATCACAGAATAGTGGGACGGAGGCCAAATGGATCTCCAGCAAAGCCAGTCTCTGGGCTTATCCCCGGAGAGATCTCTCACTTTGGGGCACAGGTACAAAGATGCTCTGAGCATCGTTCACAACAGGCAAAACAGTTAATACCTCAAATCCCTTTCAACGCGAAATGGATTTCAAGAATTAACGTACATATCCATAAAACAGACAAAATGAATAAATAATCTTCACGCATCAGTATGGAGAAAAACCTGCAAAATGTTATCAGATGAAAGTTACATAAAGCCAGCCTAGCGGGATACTCTAAGCCTATCAAAAAGATCTGCTGTACGGGCGCCTGGGGGCCTCAAACGGTGAAGTGTCCGACTTTGGCTCAGGTCATGATCTCACAGTTCGTGAGTTCGAGCCCCGCAGTGGGCTCTGTGCTGACAGCTCAGAGCCTGGAGCCTGCTCTGGATTCTGTGTCTCCCTCTCTCTCTCTGACCCTCCCCTGCTCGCTCGCGTGCTCGCACCAGTATTGCGCGCTCTCTCTCTCTCTCTCAAAAATAAACATTTTTTAAAAATCTGCTGTTAAGCAATCTCTCATAGAGCCTGTAAGCCTTGCAGTAAAAGCATAACATCTTGAGGAAGGTGGTTATGGGTGGGAGGAGATGGGTGGGGCAGTTGGAGACTCGGCAGAGAGGAAGGGGAGGGGTACGAATGAAGGCAGAACTTCAAGTCATTCAACACCTAACAAATACGGACTAAGAGCCACTCAGAGTTCACCCTATGCGCGGAGAACAAGACGAAGATCCCTACTGTCGGTGATCTTGCACTTTAGCGGAGAGACACATAAAACCAAGACAAAGAAGGAAAACATCCGGCACTTGTATCTCTGATGACAAAAAGTTCTGCGCAGCAAAGCCACGCAGGGAAGGACATAAAAACACGGAGGGTAGAGATTTGTGACTGACACTACACAGGACAGCGAGGAAAGACCGCCGCAGCCAGGCGACAGCTCAGTNCCCGGGAATGGGGGGGGCATCTCAGGAGAGGAGGCCAGGCGGGGAGCTAGTGGGCACTGAAGGCTGCGGCCATGAGCGGGACTTCCCACTGACTGAGGTACCCGGGTCTCGGAGAGTCTGAACGGAGGAGGGACGTGTGTGATTTACACCTGAACGCCACCAGCCCGGCCATCTCACTGAGGTGGAGGAGGAGGAACGAAGCAGGCCATGGCGGTGACCCGGGAGAGAGCTGCTGGTGGCCTGGACCAGGGTGGTCGTGATCCTGAAAACACTGACGGGATTCGCCGACGGGACAGACAGGTGACAGTTGGCAATCACTCGGTCTTCTATTCTATTCTATAATGCTTTCTTTCACTTCTTAAAAAATCTGACTCAAATGTGGCCAAATGCCAGCACCTGACCCCTCAAGGCAGGAGGTCCGGGAGATTACGTGTATTTACTGTTTTCTGTACTAATATGTCTCAAACATAACCGATGACCAAATGGGGCACGTTCATCAGTCAGTGTCTGAGGGTTTTCTTCAGGAAAAGAGGATACCAATTAGGGTTCACTATTTTGAGTCTTTTTAAACATTTTTTTTAAAATGTTTTATTTATTTCTAGGAGAGAGAAACAGCGTGAGCAGGGGAGGGTCAGAGAGAGAGGGAGTCACAGACTGAAACAGGCTCCAGGCTCCGAGCTGGCAGTCAGCACAGAGCCCGACGCGGGGCTCGAACCCACGAACCGCGAGATCATGACCCAAGCGAAAGTCGGAAAGTCAGACGCTTAACCGACTAAGCCACCCAGGCGCCCCATTTTTAAACATTTTTTAAAGTTTATTTATTTTTAAAGTAGAGGCAGAGTGGGAGCAGGGGAGAGGCAGAGAGAGGAAGACACAGAATCCGACGAAGGCTCCAGGCTTTGAGCTATCAGCACAGAGCCCGACGTGGGGCTCAAGCTAACTGAACACAAGATCATGACCTGAGCCAAAGTTGGATACTCAACAGACTGAGCCATCCAGGCGCCCCGTGGAGACAGATTTTACAGATTTTTTTTTAACTTAAGAAATAGATTCAAAACAGTGTAAGTATGGATATCTGTTCTGTGCAAATCTCCCACACCATCGGTTATCTTTTGTTTCATCAGCTCCTTCCCACTGGGGAATGAGCACGATAGTATCTTCGGTCTGGGGATCAGGCAGAATTGTGAGTGGTGTTTATGGTTCTAACAGCAATCTAAAGCACGTAATATATTCACGGAAAGCACATACACAGGAAAACATCTAAACTCACTTCCCAACATGAGTAATAAGTCCGACATACTGTACACACAAAGCTCAGGGTTTGAGTTAAAATCAACTTTTATAAGAAGAGCGCATATGTTCATAGGTTAATAAAGAACAGTGTTTGAAAAACTTCCATGACATGATTCTCGGCCCTACTATCGACATAGAAGACATAACAAATTAGCACACACGGAAACCACAAAACTACCGCTACCAAAAACCCCACCACCACCTCTGAGCTTTAATTCACTTTAATTGCAAAGGTAGATTTTACTACGCACATAACATACAGCAAACATATTCTCCCAAAATGGTGAGAGCTCACAAATAAATCAGCCAAGACTTTGTAATAATCACAGGCCCTTGGAAAATTATTTTCTAGAATTGTAATTCTCCAACTGTATTTCTCCAAACATCATGAAACACAATTATCCAGAGGCACACCTACTTTCCAAATAAATATCTGAATTATGCTAACGGTCTTTTTTCTAAAATGTATTTCTAATGGTTTAATAAGTTCGTAAGAAATATATTAAAAATACCTAGAGGCAGTGGTAAACATGAAAACCCTGCTTAATGGAATAATCCCATAATCAAAATGCATCCATGAATATTTTCCCTTTATTCACCCTGTGAGGAAATACCCACATAGTTTTTTCTTTAAATTCTTAAACGGATCTTCTTTCTGCCTAGGGATTTATAAAGTCCAACCACACAGCACTTCAGAGATCTAGAAAACTTCTTTCTTTGATGACCCGGACCCATCCGCACAAAGGCTCTGATCCCAGAAGTCGGGAAGAAATAGAGATGGTCCGTGGGATTCTGAAATTCAACGAGCGGCCTGTTGGTAAATGTCATGCAGGAAACGACTTCTCTGATCGGCTACCAGATTGTTCATAATAAGAAACCTATACGAGTGTGCTCGCGGTTATAAACATATCCAGCCTGTGTCCCTGGCTTGACCCCGCAGAGCACCGGTGGAATCCGCAGGTGTCCCGTTTGACTGACAGTCTTGAAAACCGACGCACGACTTGGCGGGAGTCACCCGCAGGGAGGCTGAGGGGCATGGAGTTGGGAGACGCACCACCCGTGTGGCCTTGGCGGGTCACATAAACTCTCTGTGACTCGGCCTCGTGGCAGCTGGGGGTGAGCACGGAGCACAGGGGAGGGTGAGCGCCCAGCGGGGCACGGGGCTGACGGGCGCGCAGCAGATCAGAGGCTGCCGCGGGGACACAATGACCACCAGGCATCGGGAACTTAACCTTTATTATTCATTCCCCTCCCAACACAGGGGCGCCTACAAACAATCGTGTCCTTGGCATCTGGAGAGGATGGCACAGACCCCCACTACTCTGTGCAGATATCTGTTCAAGTGCTGCAGGGAGTTCATTTCCCTCATCTCTTCCTGTTTCCCCTTCCATTATTCTGTGATCTCCTCTGTTGCCTTCCCACCTCCTCTCCTTCCATCTGGCACGAGCGTCAGGTCTGCAGGGGCTGCGAACCACGTTACCGAACTGCACGCGAGGTACTCACCCAGAAGGAGGCTCGTGGCTTCCGGGGTGAAGTGATTTGAGCACAACCCGGCTCCCGATTTAATTATTTTAATGCGTTACGGTATCACATTGTTGGCTACCAGAGAGGGGGTTTGGGGAAGGACATTAACTTCTTGGAAACAAACACGGAAGAAATGCTTCTTCAGCACGTCGCTGCATTTTTAAGGCCACTTCTCGGACACCCTCAAGTGTTCAGCCTCCATCACTCGGTGACGCTGTGTCCTCTGTCACCGCTGCCCAGAAGCCCTGCCACGCAACGGCGGACGGGGAACCACCGTGGACCGAAGGGGGGCTTCTCCAGAAGCCCGAAGTCACGCACCTCGCCGAGGGAAGGAGCTGTGACAGCATCCTCTGTCGAGCCACCCGTGACACACTATCTTCCCACAATCTAAATCGTTTACAACATAAACTTCTCAAGATCACTGAAGGCACACTTTGGAGACACCACCTTCCCGAGCCTCCCAAGCCCTGCACACGTTCAGAGAATACGAACCTTTGGGAGGTGTGAGATTGACTCCATTTTTAAGGCACCATTGTACAGGTAAAATCCCCAAAGAATCCGCATGGCACAGCATCGAGAGTTTACTAGGTTCTGGTCTTAGGTCATCAATGGTCACTTGGAAAAAATGATTGTTAAAAACCTGGAAGAAAACACAACCACAGAGCCAAGGGTTAATTCCCCGGATGACCACACAATACCAGTACAAAACGCTCGTAAGTGTCCAAATGCAATCAACAGGTTTCATCAAAAGGATTTCGGCACAAACCGGCACCTCGAGGAATATTGCTCAATTGATCCAGTTGCCAAAAGGTGCAAGATCACTGCGGTCATTTTAACGGAAAGAG
The DNA here is from genome assembly GCF_008692635.1 of Crocuta crocuta. Taxonomy (NCBI): domain Eukaryota; kingdom Metazoa; phylum Chordata; class Mammalia; order Carnivora; family Hyaenidae; genus Crocuta; species Crocuta crocuta. The sequence continues at coordinate 8,048,159 of NW_027529424.1, read as the reverse complement.
AAGCGAGTGAGTCGTATTCAGAAGAAAGAGCACAAAACAATGTCAGTGACGTTGGAGAAGTAAACAGTCAGTGCTGAAAGAACAAGCTCACGAGGAAGGCAAACCCAGACCCAAAGCCAGGATGGGCCCTGGAAGGCCGGCGGTTTCTCCACGGCCACAGCAGGGACCCATGTCCTCACAGCAGATCATTCGAGAACTCCGCCGTCTGGCTTGGAACTCTCTTACGAGGCTAAGATTTCTGGCCCCCTCCTTTACAGAATATTTTCTGGAAGCAGCCTAATTACAAAGCAGGAGAGTATACTCACTTCCGTGAACTCTAGTAAAGAGCCCTAATTCTGCCGCCTGAGATCCGCCTCTGAAAGTAGACTTTATGGAGCAAAGGCTCAAACTTCACCTTCCTAGTAAGATCTTCCCCGGAGCGGATTTACAACCACACCTTCCCTCCCACACTGGGGCCTTCCAGCCTCCTCCAGTCCCTTCCCTGTTGTGTCTTTCTTCGTAGCATTTAACATGTACCTTTCTTTTGACTGGCTTACTTTTTTCTCTCCCATCACCCGTTAAAATACAAGGTCTGTAAAAGCAGGGACTTTTGTCTACATCCTCACTGTCCAGAACAGTGCCTACATTAAACGCCAATGGGATCTAATCTTGTGCGCGTGCGTGTACACACACAGATGTGTATTAAAAACCTGGACTTCTGGGGGCGCCTGGGTGGCTTAGTCGGTGAAGCGTCCGACTTTCGCTTAGGTCATGATCTCGCGGTTCATGGGTGAGGGCCCCGCGTCGGGCTCTGTGCTGACTGCCAGCTCAGAGCCTGGAGCCTGTTTCAGTCTGTGACTCCCTCTCTCTCTGACCCTCCCCTGCTCACGCTGTCTCTCTCTCTCTCCTAGAAATAAATAAAAAATATTTTAAAAAAAACAAAAAACAAAAAAACCTGGACTTCTGTGGCAGGATTTGTTGATACTACTGGACCCTGTAAGGATGGGCACTGAGGAGTCTCTACAACCTATTAAAACGCATATCCGTGTGTCTATGCTTCGTAAGGAAACGTCCATCAGTCTCTTCAAATCCATCAGGGTTTGTGTCCCACGTGGTACAGAACCACTGAGCTCTCTGGTCCAAAACCGGTAGTCTGAGGGCTAAAACCTGGAGCAGCCAACCAGCCGGCCCCGGACCGTGCAGCTCAGAGCCAGCCGTGAAAGAAACAGAACCAAGGTTCTTTATCTAAATAATACAATATAATTCACACACACAGGTGATACTGTCGTCACCATCATCTGTCCATCCCGTACGGTTCTGGGTCACCAAAAACATAATCTATAAGCTCATTGTACTGCTAAAGGTTGGCCATTTAACACACAGTTACCCACTTTACCTATTGGCTTTCCTGTTATTTGTGTCTTCAACGGCTGTGCCACGAAGAAAAGCCCCGAGGAAAATAAAAATGAAATTTTCATCGTGATGAGTGGTACCGGCACAGCATGATATTCTCAAACATGATATTCTAAAGCCTTCCCCAATGTTAAGAGAATTACGTTTAATTGTAAATACCTACTCCCTTAGAACATCCTGAAATTTCACAACATGTAGGGGAACCTTGAACCTGCCTGTCTAAGTCCTAAGGGGCCAAAACACACAGTCTAATCCGCGCGTGTCTTAGAACACAGGGCCAGAAAGGGTTTGTGGGGAACAGAAAGGCTGAGTAATTCATCTTTAGTATAAAGGGTAAGAGAAAAACAAAATGGAAAAGAAAATGTGGCTTAAAAAAATCAGAGAGAATATCCTCCCTGCCCTCACCCCCAATAAGACTTATTTATTGTGCGGGGCACCTGGGGGCTCAGTTGGTTAAGGGTTCGACTTTGGCTCAGGTCACGATCTTGAGGTTCGTGAGTTGGAGCCCCGCGAAGGGCACTGTGCTGACAGCTCAGAGCCTGGAGCCTGCTTCGGATTCTGTGTCTCCCTCTCTCTACCCCTCCCCTGCTCATGATCTGTCTCTCTCTGTCTCTCAATAATAAAAACATTAAAAAAAAGAGTTACTTACTGTGAAACTAAACTACTGCAAACCTATCCAACAAGATACTGAGGTCTGGGCTGAAGCTAACCGTAATTAGTATGTCACATTCTAACATTACAGATCACAATTACTTGCAGGCAGAAAAGTATGAGTCCACTGCTGAGAGACCAAGCACATGGGCACCTCCATCTAGTTTACTGTATAAACACCAGGTGACCCTGATACTGTTACCTCTTAGAATGAGGACAGGGTAACGTTTACGCAGATAAATGGGCAGCTGGCACTATTGCATCAGCTGCTGCTGGAATAAAGGGAAATCCTGGCCAGCGTGCAAGGTAACACCTCTCAGTCTGGGAAAACGTGCAATTACCAGAAAGCACAATGAAAAACCCCAAAGGTCAATTTAAATATAAAAGGTTTTACCAGAGGGTGTTATGGCGGAGAACATAAATTGCAACCCCAAAAACCACCATGCAAAGTATCACTCCGTATTTTTTTTCCTCACGGGCCAGTTGATCTTCAAATAAATGAGCAGTGACATAAAAGCAATTTATGTTCTGAAGAAAAAATATTTAGAAGAAAAGAAAAACCATGGCCACAACCACTTTCCATATTGTGAATCACATTATCAGCACTGTGCTTCTAAAATCTTACCAAATCGTGAATAAGAAAAAAGAGCACACAAATGACTTGAGACCCTCATCACTGTGTCAACAAACCCAGGCTTCCTTAGTGAAAGAAATTAAAATGGAACCGTTAATTAAGTTCGCTCACAAAAGGCCATTAACTAAAACATACATTGGGCAAGAATGAGTCTTGGCCTCTCCCACCATCTGTAAGGGGACCCTCAAGGTAGAAACATGTGACTCAGGTGTCACTTCCACAGGTGACCTCCTCGATGGTGAAGGGACATCGCAATCTTCAAAGACCGTCAGACCATAATGACAGCGGCTTTACAGTAAAAGGCAATTTCATCTCAAATCAGAGAATCGGAGAAGCAGGCTCTCCCCTTGGTGAATGAAAGCCAGTGACAACACAGACGCAGACGGGGACAGGGGGCCACACGGAGATGGGGATCGGCTTTCCACGGCCTTCTCGGATGTCCAAACTATAAACGCATCACTCACGCCGGCCGGTGGACGAGGAACAGGGTCCCAGTGCGCGGAGGACACCGCGTGACGCACGAGCCCGTCGTGTCAAAGATTAAGGGGAACAAACAGGGACATCGCGGTGGCCATGGCCAACAGCAGAAGGCAGCAGGAAGAGCTCACTGCTGCAGACCCCGCGTGCATCTGGGCCTTCTTCCCGGCCACTCGGGGACCCCGGCATCTACCGTCTGTGCTCCCCAAACCCCTGCTGCAGCAGGAGGCAGGCGACCGGCCTCACTCTCTTCGACCAGTGACGGCTGGGCTGGCGACAGGTGCCCTGTACCGCCCTCCGCACGCGTCATCTGGTTGGCTGCGAGCGGAAACACGGGAGGCTGAGGTGGGGAGCCAGGGGGGTAAGCTCACCTTGGTCACCGACGCGGGACAGATGTGGAAGGGCTCGCTCAAATTCACTGTTTCGAGCTTCATCCCGACCGTGAAGAAATGGCTTCTCAGATCTGCGTGATCCTGCAGGGAAGGGAGAGCGAGGCTGAAAAGCGGCCATATCGTACATCAACTCGCGCCCTGTCTGCACGCCATCCGTCAAACATTTTATTGGGTAACTAAAATCGGATTGAAAGAATTAACCCTCCCCCATTTCAAATTTCTCATGATCGCAAGATACTGCGGATTTAATTATTTTCTGCAGGCTAAATTGCTTTTCCAGGGGAAGGAAACAAGGCTTTGTGGTCTTGCTTAAATTGACACTAAATTAAAAAAAAAAAAAAATTCACATGGCGCTGCTCTGATCGTCCCAGGCATGAGAAGCGAGGCACGGCGGAGTGATGGGGGCCATCAGTCATCTGAAACACACAGCGGGCGCATCTTCAGGCCTCTTGCTTCTGGAGGTAACTCCCAAAGGCTTCCGGGAGACCCTGAGGGTGACACGTCTGGTCCCCACGCCCCGTGCCCCATGCCTGAGAGCTTACAGCTTATCAGTTACTGGTGGTCAGCTGCCCGTCCGGGGAATGTGTGCGTGTAAAGGTCCAACTCAGCCCTGCAGTCGGAACTCAACTCCAGCTCCCTAAAGAGGAGCCACAGCCCCGTTTAATAGGCGTCTGGCGGTTTTATACCCCGCACACGGCGACCTTCTATGTGGGAGACACAGCCCCCCACTGCTTCTCAAGAAAATCAGTTCCAACACTGCTTTCCCCCCGTGGCGGCAGAGGAGGCTGGCTGGGCTCCGGATGCCACGATTCACCTGGCTGAGAGGGAGCTCACCTCCTAACTCACAGTCCGGGCAAACGGTGGTGGATAAAGAAATATATTTGCAGCCTGTCCCTGGGGAAATAATCGCTGCAAATAAATCCTATTTCTAAATACATCAGTGGGGGGAGACGCACCATGACTATGTAGGGATCTATTCCTTTCTTCGATCTGCAGACCTAAAGTGGGCTTTTAATTAATTCAATGTCATTCCCCACGCGGGGCTGGGGCTGCTCCGCCTGCAGAAGCTGGTCAGCGCGGTCAGTGCGGCGCTCGGGGCCAGAGAACCGCTCACAACCCTTCCCCCCCACGCCACTGCCCTACCAACGAAGGGGCGGGCTTTGAACACCCAGAGACCATAAGGGTGCCGTCCGGCGCCGTCACCGCGGGCTGCAAAGGGATCCGTAGCTGGTAGGTGCACCGGGAACGCTAGGTCTGGAGGAAGCAAGCGGTATCACGTCCCGTGGTGGCGGGGTGGGGGGCTGACCCCCAAGAAGGGATGTGTCCCATGCGCGGTGGCCTGCGATGAACACTCACGGACAGAACTAGCCTCTTCCCAACCTTTGTCAGTCCCTTCGGAGCTCAACAATTAACACTGTACACATTGTATGCATGTGAGGGAAAGCACAAGGAAATACCCTTTACGTGCAGGAGATGATTTTATTTTTTTAGTATTGAAAATACAGCGTTTATTTTTAATGGTGGCTGGGAAACTGGCTCAGGGGGAAAAGAATTCAAAAGATCCCGTATAGAGAGTTAATGCATATTAACACACATCAACCACGGTGCCAGGGCAGAGCCACAAACCACGGGGATGACACAAAGCAGTAACCCTGACCCAAAAAGGATGGATGACACACCTGAATTACAAGATTAAAAGTTAAAGTTCCTATGAGACATCAGTACCCTCCCCCCCTTGCATCTCAATACCAGTGGGAACTCAAGCACGTTAGTCGACTGTGCAAATAAACACTTTTCCCCTTTTTAAGTTCAAAAACCCTTTCTCTGAGGGCCTGGGTGGCTCAGTCAGTTAAGTGTCTGACATCGGCTCAGGTCATGATCTCACGGTTCGTGGGTTCGAGCCCTGCGTCAGGCTCTGTGCTGACAGCTCAGAGCCTGGAGCCTGTTTCAGATTCTGTGTCTCCCTCTCTCTCTGACCCTCCCCTGCTCATGCTGTCTCTCTCTCTCTCTCTCTCTCTCTCCCTCTCTCTCAGAAATAAATAAAACATTAAAAAAAGTAAAACAAAAAAACAAAACAAAAACCCCTTCCCCTTTCGGAAAAAAAGGAATTATTCCAAAATCATTATATAACACAACCTCACGTGAATAGAGTCAACAAGTTTAAGCTGTCATTCTTACACAGCTTGACAATACAGAACTGTCCTTAGGAAGTAATGACACACTTGTACCTGAAGAGCACAGGGGTTTAGGCCGACAATGTCCAGCACAGTTGAGAATCTGCACGTAACTTCTGACTCCCCCAAAACTTAATAGCCTCCTATTGACCAGGAGAAGCCTTACCAATCCTGCAAACAGCTGATGAGCATGTATTCTGTACATGGTCTGTATTACGTATGGTATTCTTACAATAGAGTAAGCTAGAGAAAAGAAAACGTTAGGAAGAAAATCAAGAGAAAGTACATGTATTACAGCACTCTCCCGTATTTATCAGGAAAAATCTGCACGTAGATGGAGTTCAGGTCAATGCTGTTCAAGGGTCAACTGCTTAATAAATGGCCCAGACGAATGTAGTATCTCACAGATGTTCCACTTCTCTCTGCTATCAGATGTCCCTCCCCGTTGTTCCGTTCCCTCTCATTACGGGGGCCGTGACTCACTCATGTTAGGACATTTGTTTCGCTTTTCCTCTGCTTCTGCTGTGAGGGGCTCCCGACGGCATTCTGGGCTTCTGGTCTACCCGCCGCCTTCAGTCCCTCTTGATTTCGGCTGTGTGCCCACGCTTTGTCCCATAGCCCTCTGTCCCTCCCTTTGTTCCCAGGAGAGCCAGCTTTCCAAGGTGGGGTTAACGCAGGAACTTCCAGACCCTTTCTTCATCCCAGGCTCTCCGTCTGACCTCCACCACTGGCTTGAAGTCTTGAGGCAAGTCCACGCCCACCCGTACCTATGATCCAAGCCCTCCGGAAGGTCTCTCCGCCACAGCTCCCAATGCTGTGCTGAAAAGTCTATGGGACCAGGCACCCCATGCTCCTAGCTGTCCCTTAACAGTTGTCGGGTGGGACCAGGCAATGGCTGCTTTTCCTTAGAAATGGAGCATCAAGGGTTAGGGCAAGGAATTTGCTCCTCAGATAACCTTCTCCATTTGTCGCTGCAGCTTGTGTTATAAACGTTTATTGTTAATGACTTCAGTGTCATCCGCATCCAACTATATCTCTAGGTAAAGAGGGGATCATTATGTGCGGGTATCACACACTCTCTTCCCTCTTTCCTGGAGCGGCCATGTGCTTGCCAACCACAGTGTGATTTCGTCCATAAAAAATACCAGTCACATCAAAAAGCATACATGGCCATACAGGGGACAAAAATAAAATGTTAATGACATTAATATTTTTTAAAAAGTTAAAATGGTGTTGACAGTATTTTCTTTCAATGATATGAAAATATTTCTTTAAATGTTTATTTGTTTTTGAGAAAGAGAGAGTGGGCAGGGGAGGGGCAGAGAGAGAGGGGGGTACAGAGGATTCAAAACCAGACGTGGGGCTGGAACTCACAAACCATGAGTGAGATCATGACCTGAGCTGAAGTCCGCTGCTCAACCGACTGAGTCACCCAGGTGCCCCAACATTAAGATGTTTTTTTTTTTTTTAAATGTTTTATTTATTTCTAGGAGAGAGAGAGACAGCGTGAGCAGGGGAGGGTCAGGGAGAGAGGGAGTCACAGACTGAAACAGGCTCCAGGCTCTGAGCTGGCAGTCAGCACAGAGCCCGACGCGGGGCTCGAATACACCAACCGCGAGATCATGACCTAAGCGAAAGTCGGACGCTTAACCGACTAAGCCACCCAGGTGCCCCAACATTAAGATGTTTTAAACAATTTAAAAATAATGCTTAGTGAGCAAAGGTTTACAAAGAAGTCTTTCACTGTCATCCATGGCTCAGGTTTCCTACATCTTAAACTATTTTGACGAGCTTTCAATTACTTGCAAGCACACAAATTCTTACTTGTGAAAATGCACCTGTTTTTGTCCCAAACTATGTGAAAATTCTTCAACCCTCTCGTTTAATATACTGAAAAAGGAACCCAGATATTGTGAGGAGCAGCTACGTCCAAACATAGATGTTTATATTTCTGGTCTCAAATATCCACATCTATCTAAAAGAGCCTCTTAATTTGAACTCTAAATTTCAGAAACGAGGCCAGAAATTATACAACACATTCTTGTAGCCACAGCCCTACCCTCCACTTTCTTAAAGTCACTTTTAATCAGTAGTTAATCAGTATTAAAAAAGAAAAAAAAAAGAGGGGCGCCTGGGTGGCTCAGTCGGTTAAGTCTCTGACTTCATCTCAGGTCATGGTATCACAGTTCATGTGTTCGAGCCCCATGTTGGGCTCCGTGCTGACAGTTCTGAGCCTGGAGCCTGCTTCAGATTCTATGTCTCCCTCTCTCTCTGTCCCTCCCCTGCTCATGCTCTCTCTCAAAACTGAATAAACTTTAAAAAAATTTTTAAAGGAAGAAAACTCTTTCAACGTATAAAAGCTCACCTATTTCAAAGGTAAGTCAACACAACAGAAGTTTTTCAATCAGGAGCAAAACTGCGTAACGATTATGAGTTTGATTATGACCGTACGTCCACCGTTCTGATGCTTATGTTCTTCACGAACCCTGACATCAGAAAATTTTTCCTAGAAGAGGCAGAACTGTGTTTTCTCAAAGACCAAAACCTCCCGCAGGCCCCTGGAGACCTTAAAATGGACATAACACATGGCCATGTGTTAAGTGCAATGCTTCCCTGTCAGTCAACGCGAAACTCTCTTATTTATGCTCTTCGGTTCATCTAATTAGGACCCTGACAAGTATTTATTGAATTAGAATGAAGAAATGTCCAAAACTAGAAGCTTTTTTTATATTTACCCCAATTTCAGAGTCTAGGATTCACTCAATAAGCATGCATCAGATACCGCCACAGTACCACACACGCATACCACATGATGCAGAGAACACACAAACACACACACACACACACACACACACACACACACACACACACACACGTTATCAGGCAGAGAAGGAAAAAGACAAAGAACAGCTATGGAAGATCCAGGCTTAGAAGACATTCCAGAATGAACATTTTTACTGCCACATATAAAAAAAGAAACTACTACAATGATCATGGCAACCTGAGGGTTTACAGGAGTGAACCTTAATTTGGAATATGAAAGCACATGACTCAGGAGAGTAGAGAAAAAATTATGGGAAAGTGGCTTGGTAGATCTAGCTCAGGTGGCTGGACCTTAAAATACCGGATGCAAGCATGGAAGTCTGATCCAAAAAGGCAAAGAGAGAGTTACTCATGCTCCTAAAAAATAGAGTTGTTTTTAAGATAATTACAGGAGTCAACGCCAGTGAATTTCCAAATAAGACAATACACAGGACTTCTGAGCACCGCGTGTGCATATATAGGTGCATTCATATTAGTATATGAGAAACACTACTGATATTCTCATTGCAAACCAAATTTAATCGCCCTCTGACCATTTACTTGAGGTTGCTAATGCAGACGGAGTACACGCGTTCATTTACACAAACACAAGCTAATCATTCTCCATGTTAAAAAGAGAGAGCTCCTGGGCCCTGATGATCTACCGAGAGATAATGGAAAATTCACGGTGGTTTGAAAGATGCATGCTGGCCTCTGCCCAGCTCTAGAGAATCATTCACACCTCACAATTATTGGATCAAGAATGATGTTATTCCTGAAACCAGGAGGGATCACTAAATCCTCGGTACATTCACAGATATGCCTGTCACATTCAAGAAACACTGTATTTAAATGTACTGGAGTCCTCACTTAAATTGATTACAGAAAAAACTTTCGTTTAAGAGATGCTGGTAATGTCGTTCCCATCTACACTCATCGGTACACATTTTATTCTTGCCCTAAAGTAGTTTTCTATTGATCAGAAGTAAAATGCCATTCGTTTTATTGGAGGACTGTCTTACCAGGCTACCTTAACAATCGCTCTTCAGGGAACCTTATTTTCAGCAGAACAATGTAACAGAGATGATATATACATCAACTTCTGTTCTCCATCAGCTTCCCTCTCTCCAGAACCCAAGGGCTCCCATGCTCTCTCACCAAAGATGCCAGGATTCTATGCCGAGAGTCATGGGGTTTGGGATATGATATCAATCACAGAAATAGTAACAACGTAACATATTGTAAGTGCCCCCAAAGCACTTCCTTGTATTACCATTTACCCCCCCCCCACAGCAGACGATGGGGTAGAAGCCATCGTGCAGTGAGGAAATTAAGACACAGAGAAGTTAAGTTACTGAAGCAAGGCCACAGAGCTAAGAAGAGAGGCCAGATTCAAATTCACGTGGTCTGACTACATCCATGATTAGCTTCAGGCTACAGAACGGATTGGGAAGTACAGGCCAAAGAGAATCTTTTAATTTTTTTATTGTTGATTAGTAAACAAATAAAAATTCTTTATAGCCTATAGGCTCCTGAAATTTTATTTCAAAGACAGATATTGCCAGGTTTTGTTATAGTTCTTAAAATTTTTTTAGTCTTTATTTATTTTTGGGAGAAAGAGGCAGAGCACAATTTGGGGAGGGGCAGAGAGAGAGGGGGACACAGAACCGGAAGCAGGCTCCAGGCTCTGAGCTGTCAGCACAGATTCTGATATGGGGCTCGAACCCACAAACTATGAGATCACGACCTGAGCCGAAGCCAGACGCTTAACCGACTGAGCCACCCAGGCGCCCTTTGTTTATGTTTTTAAAGTTTATTTATGTATTTTGAGAGACAGAGAGACAGCAGGGGAGAGGGAGAGAGAGAGAGAAAAAGAACCCCAACCAAACTTCGTGCTGTCAGTGCCGAGTCTGATGTGGGGCTCCATCCCCCAAACTGTGAGATCATGACCTGAGCCGAAATCAAGAGCCTAACGCTTAACCCACTGAGCCACCCAGGTAAAAAAGTAAGAGCTATTAATCCTGATCATTTCCCTAATCTCCAATTTTTACTGTTAATTCATCACACTCTTTCAATGGCTTATGAAAAAAGTGTGTCAGAGAATCCTGATACTAAAGATCACCCTCAAAATGTTTTTATACCATCAATTTTCATCAAAAATTAGCAAATGATCTTTACTAACTGTCTTCATGTGTTCTTCAAGCAACGTGTGCAGCAAAATGCCTACAGTGCTTTATAAGGAAGCTCACCCTCCTTCGATACCTATTTTATCACAACGTTACCAGTGTAAACCCAGACGGGTTAACCTGATAAACACGGCTAATCCAGTAAACTCTCCTGGCTGATGGATCTCAATCCATCAGTAGTGTTTTAATTGCTGTGTGTTAAGCATGAAACTATACAGAATGAAGACAACACTGGAAAAAGAAGAGTGGACAAGCTGCAGTGTAGCCGGTTGTTTGGCTTTACGGTTCCGGCTTGTGTCTGCTGTTCTTCACCTGAGACACACAGATCTAGAAGCTCACACAGGCTCAGAGGCTTCCCCGAGGGGCACCAGGTCCACGCCGGGCACCCACCTCTTCCGACGCAGCCCCTGCCCGGGAGCGGATGACCACGGCTGGAGAGGGGCGGGAGCTTCTCCTGGAAGAACGGAGCGCAGCTATTTAAGAGACAGCCCTGCACAGAGCTGTCCTAATCTTAGTCACCCCTGAGTGAGCACCTGCCCGAACGTCCCTGGCAGTGATAACGCTGCAGGGTGAACCCCGGCGTTCTTTATGCCACAGACAAACGACTCTAAGCATTAATGTCCGCGAGGAGACGGGCCACACACCAGGCGGGAGACGAGGAGACAGAAGACGGGGAGACAGAACCGTCCGTCCTTACAGGTCCCACTCATCGGCCGCATCTCCGCTCGAACCTGACCCCTCTCTCTGCATTTGTGGTAGGGGCTTGCAGAACAGCAGGCTGCGTGGTGATCACAGACTCCCCTAAACTAGCTGATGCCCCCCTTCACCCCTGCTTCGTTAGATAAATACATCACCCGCGGTACAACAGTATGAGGAATGTGGCACCCGGGAGAGTGAGTTCAAACTAATTAACACAACGCAATTAAAATGCCCTCAGTGAGGAATTCCATGCAAGAAAAGTGGGCCCCGCTCCCCGTGCAGAAGCCAACTCCTACCCCAAGTCCCGCGGTCAAACGCCACGGAGAGTTTTCCAGTAGCGGCAACGCGGGCCTCAATCTTTCATTCTGCGGCTTTTCCTTTTTTGCTGCCGTGGATAGGAAATAAAACGGACAGAAAGCAGATCTGCAGTTTGGCCTTCCCACTTTTTTGTGTGCATCCACATCTCTTCGTGTACCATACTTACGCAAAAGTACCGCACAGTGTCATTTCCTCCAGTGCCAACGTGCCAGTATTTTTGGTCCGCAGGCGACTCAAACATTGCATATGCATCTTTTCAAAGGCCTTGATTAATTTACATAATTTCTAAAAATAGGCTTCAGTGAAGTCAAAGGAAGGTTTTAATTAGTATTACATTCAAACTGATATATAATGAACTAGGCTTTAATTCCTTTCCTCCATCGGCATGATAAGCCACGCTGGGGGTCGGGGGAGATCCGGTCCAATTTATCACACTGTTCCCCTTTCTGTTTTACCGGTGATCTGCTGCTCGTAAGTTCATTAGGAAACTACTCTCCTTATATTAGTTTCATCTAAAGACGGACATGAGGATGCCAGCATTGATTAAATCAATAGCATTATCACATTTTAATTCCACACCGCACTGAATTTGGCCAATGAAATATTTATACCAAAAATGTAATAAAGAATCTGGGTGCGGGACGCTAATAACCATTTCCATTCTTTACTTACAGCGGTTAAGTAGCAGTTTTATCTACTAGTCATGCAGTAAATCAAGCTGAAAAATAGTAATGAGGAAAGGCAATGCTCTATACTTCAACTTAACCCGCAAGATTAATAACAGGTAACTCGTGTAGACATAGTTCTCAGTAAGTCCCCAAACTGGTACACTAGGTTGTTTAAAAACAAAAACAATGGCACAGAGCATTAAGAATGCTTTTCACCGATTAACATTTAGCACCATGAAAGCATCTGTAAGTGGTAGGAAATTCCACCTCACTTCCAGTGGCGCTACGGAAGGAACGGCGGCTGATGCTGTGTGTTGGTAAAGTGATTACGGTGTCTCTTCCCACACATAGTTCATCCTCCCCTGAGAAGCTGGGGCATCTCTTCCCGTTTCCACAGCAACACCTGGGGCCACCTAAGCGCCCTGGGCCGAGAACAGCACGGCGGCCACTCCAGGGGTGCGGGGCATCCAAGCCTCACACCCCACTGACGGAACGCGGTGGACAAAAATACCACAGGAAGCCCCCAAGTGCAACCAAGCTGTTGTCTTGGAAATATGACCATGGCCGTGGGCCCTGGACGTGCCCCATGTGGGTAGACACCAGCCTTCAGAGAGAGGAAGCAGAGCGAGTGGTGAGCAGGGAGGGGGAAGACCCCAAAGTTTTGGGTGCCCACTGCCAGGCAGCCTGGTACAGACCTAATAACAGTTAAAGTCTCAAGTGCCCTCCTCAAGTCCTAACTGTTCTCAACTTCTACTGGTCAGCCTGTTTCCAGAAAGTATTCACTCTCTGGACTAGGGCTTCTCCGGCTCGGCACCGTTGGCATTTGGGGACCAGACAGTTCTTTGTTGGAGGCGCGGTACTGTGCGACTCCTCTGATCTCCACCCACCAGGCACAGTAGCACCTCCCAGAGGTGACCATGGTGATGCGTCCAGACACTGCCGCGTGCCCCCGGCGGGGACTTCTCCCCAGCTGACAACCTCCCGTTCGGACACAGTGCAGAGAGCCGCATATGGGTGAGGAGACACCTGCATGTGTGGGCTTTCGACGAGCCCCCTGATGTCCTTGGTTTCTCTGCCTCTGTCTCCAACATGCAGTCACCCTGGAAACTGAGGCTGTTTAGCCTCTTGGTCCGATGAACCATCCAGACCACCCCTCTGAGTTCTGACTCGCCAGGCGCTGGGCATCCCGATGTGGCATCTGCACCCATCTACATTGCAAGTCCAGTGTCATTACTTACCCTCCCCAGGCCACCACCCGAACATCTACTGTGTGAAATGAGAAGACGCTGTTACGAATGAAGGGAACAAACGCAAACACACTGTAATCGTAAGAGGGTATTACAGGTGCTCTGTGTATAATACAATCATGACAGTGACTCACACTCTTGTTGACCTGCCTGCCTTCCCCCATGGCAACAACGGGTTTGTTATTTTTCAGGAGGAGCAAGTTATCGCTTCACACCTACAGACACGATACTGCTCCTGGGGAAAGCTTTACCCATCAGGCTGCCTTGACATGCAAAGACGAGGAAACCCTACTTAAAGTGAAGTAAACCATCAGGAAACCCAGCATGCCCCCTAACCCTCGTTAGGTGCGCAGGCACCAATGTTCTACAGGGCCCCCGTTCCTTCCGTCCCTCTTGACACTCTGGGTGAGTCCCAGGATTCTCAGCCACATGGGACAAGGTGCAGAGAAGGAGAGGGGGCCAGCTCTCCCCCACGTCTCTTCTTTGGAGCAGGGAAACCTATCCTAGAAACCACGCAGCTGGCTTCCCCAAAGATGGTTGACCCAAACTGGCCATATGCCCCTGCCCAAGGCCATCACTGTCAAGAAAAATGGGCCCAAAGTGGGTCTTCTACACGGGGAACACCACGACACTCTGGAGTAAGAGCATTTGAAAGAAACAGGGGCACTTGTTAATTACGATGACCAAGAATCACCTGCCCTAAAAGCCTCTGTCCAAGGTGACTGAATAATGGTGAGTGGCTCAATATAATCCAGGTCACTAAGGACACTTGAGAGGTGGTACTTACTCCTCCCAGGATTTAACTTCTCATTCTCTGTTGTAGTAACACTCATCGGGCTCAGCCCGTAAAAACCCTTGTTTACTTCTAGAGGCTGTTCAAAAGCAAAAGGAAGAAGATCGTGGCCCCGGGATTCAGACAGGTCTGCGTTTGCATCCTGGATGGACCACAGGGTCCCGGCACAGGGTAGGATGAGAGACCAACGCACCTGAGCCTGGAGGCCCCCCGAGTGTGCCGGAAGACCGACGGTGCCTCCCGCATCGAGCTGCGGAGGTAACGAGTGAGCCCGCAGAGAGCGGCCAGCACAGCTCACAAGCGGGGGCCACGGTCAACACTGCAGCCGGCCCCGTGGGAGAACGGCAGTGGAGTTCATGTGAGGTACCCACAGTCTCACTTGCGCTTCTTATCCTGGACTGTCCGTACCCCACCCTGATGGGTCTCAAAGGGTTACTGTATATTCCAGACACACTCCAGAGGCGTGCGAGTCCTCACACAAGACCAAGGGTTTGTGACACTTGGGCCTTGCCTTGCTGGCTCAGCGCCCGCACAATGTCCCTGCAGGCGCTCTGAGACACTGGCGGCTCAGAAACCACGGAGGTCCGGGGAATGGACCCATTTGTACAAATCACAACCGAAACGCCTACATTTGCTGAACTCCTTTGCAGGCTGGGGCTGAGTATGCATGAATTTTCCTTTTGGAACATGGAGATGCTAGGGGCAAGAATCAGTCCTGCTGGGAGTGAGAAATCTCACCAGCAGCTACACGCAGGACATCCTGGTAGATGTCAACAAGCTTTAGGTCAAGCTTCTACTCTTCCAAACTTACTCGTTTTTTTTTTTTAATTAACTTTTTTAATGTTTATTTTTAAGAGACAGAGAGAGACAGAGCATGAGCAGGAGAGGGGTAGAGAGAGAGGGAGACACAGAATCCGAAGCAGCTCCAGGCTCCGAACTGTCAGCACAGAGCCTGAAACGGGGCTCGAACTAACAAACTGTGAGACCATGACCTGAGCTGACGTTGGACACTCAACCCAGGCACCCCATTCATTCCTTTTTTTTAATGTTAAACAATAACGGAGGCAGATGTTCATCTTCCCCTTGATGTCATGCCATCCAGACAAGGAAACTCAGATTTGGACGGCTGTCCCAGGAAATAAAAGGAAGCTGAAAGATACACAATACGCACAGCCTTCCTGAAAGCTGGGGCTCAGAAGCACGATGTGCTGGGGCCGCCCTGTCCCACTGGGTGTAAGCCCCTGACTGCAAGGACCCTTCCTTCTATCTGACTCCCTCCTGAGACACTGCAATTTGCAAATGGACATTCATGAAAGGTCCGTGGAGATGAAAAGTCCCATCTCACCCACCAAGGATCTCCGTGTATATTTAGAGGAAAAAAAAGAAACCTTGCATCCGTACGATCTGATTGTGGCTTGATACCAAATCCTGCACAGAACGAAGAAGTAGAAATCACTTCTTAATGATTCTTCTTAAAAATCTGAAGACATAAAACGACGACACGACAATCGCTCTGAAAGGCTTCTGTCTCAGAGCCGCGTGAGCTGGCTCCGCCCCATATCCCAACACCAAGTGCATCCGTGCTGAGATTACCCTGCCTCCCCTGCGAGTGTGGTTAACCAGCAAGAGCGGGAAGAATCAGCAGCAAACAGAAGCCATCCGGGAACGGTGACTCCCAGAGCAGATAACGCAAAGTTGCCTATGTTCTTAAATGCCTCGTGTTCAGAATGAGAAGCGAGCGGTTATCAGGCAGACTGCAGGCAGCAGCGTTGGGGCCCTGGCGATCGAGCAACCGTTAGAGCAAGCTCTCTGTACAGACTTTGCGATGTTTACAGTTACAACCCTGTTTGACCCGAGCTGCCTTCTCCAGTACGTCTCTCCCAAGATTTTCTCCGTTGCTCATAGGAGCGATGGCCCCCATCATCCTTGTTCTGGCGTGGAAGTCATGTGCTGCGGTTCACAAGCCCGAGCGCACGAGGAACAACAGCGAGCAAGCCTCCTTCTCGTTTCTATACGTCAGACAGGACTGCCCTTCTCGCCATCTAGCACCTCAGACAGGCACTGTTTCCAAAACCCCTCTAAGTCTTTAAAGAAATGACAACGGCAAGCAAAGGAGGGGTTCTGCACAAGCCTTCCAGAAGCCTGTGCCTTCACACCCAGGGGTGCGGTGAGGGGGCCCCGAGGTAGGACAGCCTGGTCCAGGGCACCCGGCTACACTCTCAGCAGCAGAGTCAACTGCACTGACCCCACGGGGCAAGCCATCGGTCTGACAGCAAACGACCCTGTGTCTCAGACTGCCCGTCTTTAAAAGGAACATCTGGATGTGAGTGGATGAGAACATCGATTGTGAAGTTGTTTGGTGTCAGACACTCTGCCGTGTGGGACAGAGGACGTCATGACAAAGAAATTACATGCTGGCCCTACACACGGGGCCTAAAGGAGACTGTGGGAGAATCCGAGTATCTCACCTGAAGGCCAAACTTAGCCACGAGGGTTTTTGTTGTTGTTGTTTGTTTTCTTTGTTTTGTTATTGCTGCATTTCACTGCGGCACAAGAAAGAAATCAGTCCCCATAGAAACCATGACATCACAATCCATCCTAATGGAATGGCTCACATCCTTTCTTACCCCTTTGGCCGTAGCCAATGGAAGGAGAAAGAAAAATTCTTCTTTCTCGGCCCTTTAACCCAGGCCCCAGATGCTAAAATACATAAAGAGATGCCCTCCGATGGGATAAATCTACAGTCACGCCAACAGGTACATAATTCAAAGCCGAGAAGAGCTCAAAAAATAAGAGGCTGTATTAAAAGCAAGGCCCAAGCCCTCTTTACAGAGAAGAAATCCGTGCACGGAATGTCTGCCCGTCTTTGTCAGTTCGCTTGTATTGAAAAAAAATAATAATAATTACAGACCTTCTTTTACCAACTCGCCTTCTCTCAGCGGCTATTTCTCTTTTTTTACTAACACTAACCTCTAGAAGAAGCGAGCTGCACTATAGAAACACCGACAGGCATAGCTTGAGACTCTGGACCAAACAACGCCCAGCTAGTTGCTTGGCCATCGCGAAAGCCCTTTATCTGCAGATTTCAAGAGTACCCTTGAACGCAACTCAGTTATGTAAACACAGTTTTGGATTCTTCTAACACATACTTATGTCAAAGAAGACAAAACAAGGAGCTATTAGAGCGACACCAACAGACTGAGTATTTCCTGCAAGTACTAGACCAAGTCTTCTCTTTCGATCCGCTGTGAGTCCTGATGACGTAAACGCACCAGTTACCTCGACCTCGACTCCCATTAGCCTCCACATTCCCCACAGATATAATGGGATGGATCGTGGCTCGAGCGTGGTGTGCATGTCCCATCGACAAACACAGGTCTCCCTGGCTTCCAGTAAAAGGGAAAGAACCTGAAAACATCAGCTGTCACCACCCACAGACATCTGACCTACACAGCTACAGTGCGTAGCGGGTACAACTCTAGAAAAGGGAAAGCGATCCGCTCGAAAACCAGATGCCCTGAAGGCAAAAGCCACTTGCTGCCCAAGGGAAGTGTCCCCTCCAGCACGCTCCTCAAGCTCCTCGTACGTCGGCTGCTCTGTTTCATGAGTCAGTGAAACATAAGCCACAGCACCTTATGCATTACTGTAAACATCCAGAGAGGAAACAAGCACCAGACATTGAAAAGAAAACTAAACCACACAACACTGGTGAGGCAATATAAAGTTGACTCTGATCATTTTGTTTTGTTTTGTTTTANAGCCCTACGTGGAGCTTGAACTCATGAAACGTGAGATCACGACCTGAGCTGAAGTCAGACGCTTAACTGACTAAGCCCCCAGGTGCCCCGACTCTGATCATTGTCAACAAGAAGGCACAGGGACAGTGCGACTTCACCAGCAATTGAGTTTCACAGAACGTGTATTTTTTTTGACGTCAAGATGTCTCCTCAATTTCCAATCATCCCTAATGCCCTCCCCGGTGCTCTCAACTGCTTCCTCTTAGCCGCTAACTGGCATGGGGTCGTTTCAGCTGCTCATGGAAACAGCAGCTCAGCCGCCAGTCCACCACCACAACGGAGCCCCCGGGCCCCTCTCCATACGAGGTCACCGTCACTGAGAACTGCTCCGGGACAGTCACCCCACTGGCCGGACTCTGCCGACCTCTCCTGAGTCTTCATTCCCCTGAGTTGATTTCTGTACTTAACTTCCTCACTAATCCGTTCAAGGATTTGTACGGCTGCTTCCACAGCGCCGGGCTCTGCTGCAGGCACCAGGGACGGGGCCTGTCTGCTGCCTGGGGCTCGCGTTCTAGCGAGGGGAGACGGGTCAGCTGCAGAAAACGATGCAGAACATGTGTGGGGATCAGTGCTGTGATGGGCATGATGGGGAGGAGGCGGATGGTGCTGGAAGAGTGTGGCTTCTTACTGTAAGGGGAGACCTGGATACAGTAGGGAAGGCCTCGGGGGGTCACTTTCCAGGGGACGGGGCATCGCTGCAAAGGCCTGAGCAGGGCTATCTCAGGTCTGGAGGGACAGCAGGTCTCTGGGGTTGGGGAGGCACAGGCGAGGGCCTGGGGCAGAGGACGGGCTCAGAGAGCGCGCAGGGAGCTGGACCATGCAGGAGCCTGGACAGCCCACCCTCACAGGACGAGATGCCACCTGCGGCTTACAAGCAACAGGGTGAGAGATCTGATTTCTATTTCAAGAGAATCACTCTGGGGACGCCTAGGGGCTCAGTTGGGTGAACGTCCGACTTCAGCTCAGATCATGATCTCGCGGTCTGGGAGTTCGAGCCCCGCGTTGGGCTGACATCGCCGAGCCCACTTTGGATCCTCTGTCCCCCTCTCTCTGCCCCTCCCCTGCTTGCTCTCTCCCCAAAATAAATATGTTTTTAAATCACTCTGGCCGCTCTCTGAAGAGCAGACCGCGGGGAGGCCATGATCAGCAGCGGGGAGTATGGTTCCGAAACTAACACAGCCGTCCCAGAGAGAAGGATGGTAGCCTAGTCTTGGGGTCGTGGTGATGGAGCAAGAGAAAAGTGACTGAATTCGGGACAAGACCGTGACAGATGGAATGGAGGTGCCCAGGGCAGGCGGGCTACTGCAGTCCTCAGAAAGGGCCTGCTTGCGGCGTCAGCCCTGGGCTGCCCCTGGAAGTACATCGTGAACAGCGGCCGACGCTGATACAAAGCTACCCCCACGCTCAAGAGTGGGCCACTGAGCCAAGATTACTTGTACAAAGCACATGGTTTAAATTGCCTTCTGGGAGTCTAGGATGTGGCTACACGCTAGGCAGAGGGTGCCCATGGTGGCCGGCCTCCAAATAAACCCCTGGATGCTGGGCCTCTACTGAGCTCCCCTGGCAGCCAATAGCATGTGTTGTCACAAGTAAGAGTGGCCCGGGGGACACCCTGGAGAGGACCCTCGGAGGCTTTGGCGGGAGTCCCCACCACGCTGCTGATGTTGCTTCACCCCCTTCTGCTCTAAGTAACACCCCAGGAGTGTATCCACATCTGAGTCCTGCGATTGGGGTGCTCACCAAACCCGGGGTAGAGCTGGGGACCTGACACAGGGTGGGGGAGGGGAAGAACCAGGGCTTCGGGGCCCACGCCAAGCTTCTGGCCTCAAGTCTCAGTGCCTTCTGCCTGCTTTCCCTCTCCTGACAATCTCTAATGGCGTACTCGAAATTTCAGACACGCTGAGATTTTTATTTTTTCAGTGCAATGAAAAACAAATTTTCAGACAAGTTCACTTCTTTAAGGGATAGAAACGGATAAAGGGTTTTAGTGACATTTCGAACAGCATTCCTTCCTCACAACTGCAAGGTGTGGGCATGCATGGAGTCGTACAGAAAGTGTGCATCCTCTGGGCCACACGTGTGTACTCCTCTAAGGGAGAAATGCTGTACTTCAATTAACTGGCAAATTGGGAAATCCGGCTTCCTACCTGTAGATCTCTTTGATGTAAGTGGGAGTTGTCATGGAAATGTCCACAGCTAAACATTTGCAGATAAGTGGGGTCACAGATGTAGATTACAACTTACAAGCATTGCAGAGAAAGAAAAGTAATTATAGAAGGCTTATGAATGTCGGACACATGAAATAGCTATATGCTCTTATTTTCACATCTCCCTCGGCCCTTTTCTTAAAATTTAGCTGAATTTCCCTCAAATCCATGCATTGGATACTTAGTGAAATTGAAAACTTAAACGGTACAGAAGGGGCTCCTCAGGGCGCCTGGGTGGCTCAGTCGGTTAAGCGTCCGACTTCGGCTTAGGTCATTGTCTCACGGTTCGTGGGTTCAAGCCCTAAGTCGGGCTCTGTGCTGACAGCTAGCTCAGAGCCTGGTGCCTGCTTCGGTTTCTTTGTCTCCTTCTCTCTCTCTGCCCTTCCCCTGCTCACGCTATCTCTCTCTCTCTCTCTTTCAGAAAGGGGCACCAGGGTGGCTCAGTCGGTTAAGCGTCCGACTTCGGCTTAGGTCATTGTCTCACGGTTCGTGGGTTCAAGCCCTAAGTCGGGCTCTGTGCTGACAGCTAGCTCAGAGCCTGGTGCCTGCTTCGGATTCTTTGTCTCCTTCTCTCTCTCTGCACTTCCCCTGCTCACGCTGTCTCTCTCTCTCTCTCTCTCTCTCTCTCTCAGAAAGGGGAACCTGGGTGACTCAGTCGGTTAGGCGTCCAACTTCGGCTCAGGTTAAAGATCTCACAGTTCATGGGTTCGGGGCCCCTGTCGGGCTCTGTGCTAAGAGCTCGGAGCCTGGAGCCTGCTTCGGATTCTGTGTCTCCCTCTCTCTCTCTGCCTTACCCCTGCTCACACACACTCTCTCTCTCTCAAAAATAAACAAACATTGAAAAAAATGTTACTAAAATTTTTTTTNAGAGCTCGGAGCCTGGAGCCTGCTTCGGATTCTGTGTCTCCCTCTCTCTCTCTGCCTTACCCCTGCTCACACACACTCTCTCTCTCTCTCAAAAATAAACAAACATTGAAAAAAATGTTAATAAAATTTTTTTAAAAAAATGGTACAGGAAGTGCTGGCCATTTTCTTCTAGTCTCATCACTTTGGTAGCGGGACTTGTACATAAGTCAATCAAACAATGGGTTGAAAAGTTTGCCTAATAAAACAGAAAGCCATGAGACATCATTCTGACATGCAGGGCAATCACCTCCACAAATCAGTAGTAATATATGGATTGTTTTAGCAAATCTATTAAGGCTTTCAATAATGGGTCTGGCTTTCGGGGAAAAAATGTTTTTCATTTTTTATTTTCCAATAGAATGCATTTTTTATCCCTTTCCCTTTGGCACCCAATTTATTAGTTACTTAAATTTCAAATGAACGTACATTTTTGAAGATCATCTGCATTTTCTACATAAAGGAAATCAGAGTTCCCACTAAAATATGGTCCCCAAAAGCCTTTCCACGTGTTCCCTCAAATCAAGGGTAAATAACAGCAGAAATACTAATTATGTGCTCATTTTTTTACGACGCTGTTGTCTATGTGGATATTTGAACGAGGCGGGGAAATCTGTACGTGAACTAGTGGACTGCACTTACAGACACAGACACACAGATACCAAAGCACATATGTGAACACATCCCTCGAGTGACCATCTCCATTGCTTAATGAGATCCGTTCCATCAAATACCCATTTCATCTCAAGTGTAACAACGGTGATGAATAAAGAACTGCTTTGAAACTGCTCGTTTCTAGCCACTAAATGCGCATTGCTTTGACTGCTGTCTCCTAACAGCTGAACTTTACGGCAATTTCCTCAACAACGTGCTTCTCGGAGGACTCATGACTGAGTCCAGACATATATACCTTTTGCCATAATGAAAACAATAGAAGTGAGTCCGCCTGCTGAGAAAGTGATGATCGAACCGCAGTAACATAAGGAAAAAACACACAGAAGTTCTCTTTTTGTGCCAACCGGCGAATATTGCTCATGGAAACTTCCAAAAACTTGAGAAAAAAAAAATCTCTCCTGTTTTTGTGAAGGCGAAGCAACTATTAAGACAGTGTGAACCTCACCCGTGGCCTCCACGTGTATTCCCCGAGCTTTGTTACTCCTGTGGAAGAAGTGCACTACATTAGGATTTCATAAATTACTGTACACGCGTGAAATGTGGCCACACTGGGCTGAATCGTTTACCCTAAACGTTCACACCCACCCAGGACCTGGGAATGTGCCCTTCCTTAGAAACAAGGTCTTTGCGGACGTAGTCAGGTTAAGCAGAGGACATAGTGCATCAGCATGGGCCAGAATCAAATGGTGGCGTCCCCTGGGAGTGGCAGAGGGAGATTGGGACAGACACACAGAGGGGAGAGGCCCATGTGAACATGGAGGCGGAGGGCGGGGTTATGAGTCACAACCCAAGAGATGCTATGATCGTGAGCAACCACCGTAGCCAAGGTGCACTCCCAGGACGGGCTGGACCTCAGACCCTTCCGAGGGAGCGCGGCCCTGCCGACATCTCCGTCTTTACGTCTAGCCTCCAAAGCTGTGAGAGAGTAACTTTCCACTGTTTTTAGCCACCCACTTTGTGGTAATTTATTCCAACACCCTTAGAAAACGATTACGCTGGTTGTTCTCACGATGCCAAAACTAAACGTATAAATATCCACTCCGTGCAAAGCTCGGAGAGGAAAGGGACACTGCCCACTTCTCCATCAGACTGAAATAAGAGGAAACATTCGTACAAGTGCCTTACAAGTTTTAAAAACATTAATTTTGGGGGTGCTTGCGTGGCTCAGTCAGTGGAGCATCCAACTCTTGGTTTCAGCTCAGATCATGATCTCACAGTTCATGGGTTCGAGCCTCCACATCCAGCTCCATGCTGATGGCGTGGAGCCTGCTTGGGAGTCTCTCTGTCCTCCCCTTCCCCACTCGCTCTCTCCGTCTCTCTCAAGATAAATAAACCTTTTTTTTTTTAAAAAAAAAACACATCATTTCAATTCAACCCATTTTTATTTACAAAATGCCCACTTGGTGTGTCCTGACTTGTGGGACGCACTGTGACAAATGGGAAATATTCAGTATCTGCTCTTAAGGTAACTACTCATCATGAACAAAACACTGAGTACAATAATAACTCTCAAGGAGTCCATCAAAATAGTCTGAATTCTCACTGAAAAAAGGAAAGCGAGGGGAAAAGGTTCTGTATTTTGAAAAACATAGGAAAATTATAAAACCTTGGAATCCGGTCAATAGCATTTTGCAGAGTAGCTGCTCAGGTAAATGTTTAATGAATTAGCAAATTATTAATTAAAAACATATCAGGATAATAACGTTTTTACCTTCTGAGTCTTAGTATTCATAGTTCTGAACAAAAAACCTGCATATCCAATGAATCGACAACACTATGAATGCAAAAAATTTTATTTTTTTTTAACTTTTTTCATTTTTGAGAGAGAAAGAGAGTGAGCAGGGAGGAGCGGAAAGAGACAGAGGGAGAGAGGGGTGGGGGGGACACAGAATCTGAAGCAGGCTCCAGGGCTCGAACCTGGGGCTCGAACCCACATGGGGCTTGAACCCACAAACTACAAGATCATGACATGGGCCGAAGTCAGGCACTTGGCCGACTGAGCCACCCAGGTGCCCCAACTCAAAATATTTTAAATCAATGAATTAAATACATCTGTCTCTTCAAGAATTTGTTCATATATTTGATAGTATTTACTGGGTCTGACTATAGCCAAGGAGTCTGGTTGAATGGATTCAACACTGAATAAGGAAGACGTGGTCCTTGCCTTCTGGAAGCTTCAGTTAAGCAAAAAGACACGGAGAACAGTCTTGTAACAGGAAAACCTACACAGGCAATAACACTAGGAAGAGAAAGCGAGGAAATGATCCCCAGGAAACGAGGCAGAGCCTGGAGAGGGCGTGGGGGAGGGACAGGCAGAAGGGCTCCCGGGTGACTTCCCGGGTGTAGACGGGAGGAGGTGCATATTCCGTGTTCACCCATGACTCTTTGAGCTCCTCACATGTGTATAATGTATTCCAAAACAAAATCTAGGTTTTCAAGGGTGAGGGACACCGCCCAACTGATACATTTAAAATATTACCATGGCCACCACAACGGCAGTGGACATCACCTGCCCGGGTCGACAGAGGGCTGCAAAGAGACCGTGGAGCCAGACAGGGAAAGGAAAAGCTGTTTTTCTTTACTGTTATTATCTTTTCCAGGAGAGAATGTTATCAGGAAAGCAAGAAAGAAGGAAAGAAGGGGGCACCTGGGTGGCTTAGTCGACTTTCGCTTAGGTCATGATCTCGCGGTTCGTGGGTTCGAGCCCCGCGTCGGGCTCTGTGCTGACTGCCAGCTCAGAGCCTGGATCCTGTTTCAGTCTGTGACTCCCTCTCTCTCTGACCCTCCCCTGCTCACACTGTCTCTCTCTGTCTCTCCTAGAAATAAATTTAAAAAAAAAAAAAAAAGAAAGAAAGAAGGAAAGAAGGAAACGAGGGAGGAAGGGAGGAAGGCAGAGGTGAGGAAAGAAGTATTTATTTGCTCAGTTAGTAGGAAAAAAAAATGCCCAAGATCCTGTTTCATTGCCAATGATCACTACTGCTAACAACCTACTCTTTTTGTAAAAAATTTATTTATTTTGAGAGAACAGAGAGCAAACAGGGGAGAGAGAGGAGGAGAGAAGAATCCCGAGCGGGCCCACGCTGTCAGCACAGAGCCTCGGCCCGCGCCCTAGACTCCTGCCCATGGTGCCTAAGTGCCATCCGCGCTTCATTCCCCACACGGGATGCGGACGGCATTGCAGACAGACGTCCCCTCAGGGCGGGGACATTTCTTTCCAGTTTCTGCCAGCCGGCTGCGACCATACTTCGAACCGCTCAGGACCCAGGGTCCGGGCGAGAAGAGCCGCTGGAGGCCTTCCTCTGGCCCGGACGGGTCAGCCCTGCCCAAAACTTCCTATTCTCCTTCACTTAAGTGCTGGGCAGGACTTTAAAGGTTAAGAACCCGCGATCCTTCCCAGCAGTGGTGTGTGCCCTTCCCCTTCCTGAGCTCCTACGGGGCCTCGTGCCCAACAGGTCCTCACGCAAGTGTCTCGGGCCATCGGGAAACCGGCCCATCAGAGAGCACTGCTGTCAACTCTTTACCAAACGAATACCCAGACTAGGCCCGCAGCGTCCGCCTCGTTCCTTCCATAAAGGGCGAAGGCGGGCAAAGCAGGTGTTGCGACCCTCTCGTAACCCATTATGGAGAAAAACAGCAAAGTCGCAGAAGACCCATGAGTATTTTATAAAACGAGAAATCTGCAAAGGCCACAAAGCAAAGCCGAAGCGCGCAGATAAACGTTTTGAACGTTTCAAACGGAAAGTGGCTGAGCTTCGCAAAACTGGCTTTCTCAACCGTGGCGAGTGATTCGGCGTAAGAAACTTTTCCCTCCGGAACTTGCATGGCTTTAGAAAGAATAAGCCGGTCGCTACGGACCGACGACGTCTTACCTTAAACACTTCCATCGGCAGAGGAGACTTTCCGGCATCAATAACGGATTTTTCCAGAGCACACTTCCACTCAGAGGCCATCTTCAAAGGATAGATTTCTGTATCAACAGCAAACCACAGAGGCATGTTAAGGACCCACATAGTGTACTGGATGATTTTTCCTTGAATTTTACTTCCCAGGTTTTTCAGAGCAACTGGCGCACTCAGCAACCGCGAGTATTCACACCCTGCTCGCATAAAAGGCCACCTGCTAAGGGATTTTCTGACGTTAAAGAGCAATTTGAGACTCTGCTATCAGAAAGGAATACTAAACTTACTAGGGCCCTTCAGGGAACATTTGTGTGCATCCCGTAAGCAATTTAATGGCAGGACTCACATCAGCACCATCTTCACTCATCTGCTGTCCCAAATCCCATGTATCACCTGGGAAGCCATATCCACTGATGGAGAATCTAAGATCGGATCCATTTCTAAACCAGACCCGATGCTCGTCTGGCATTTTCAGTTATTACAGCATATTTTTCACTATATCTCTAAGCTCTCCTATGCTAAAAATAGCCCACATGAGCCAGAACATTATTAAAAGGCAAATTAAAATTTACCAACCACGTTTAATATTTACACTTGAAATGTTGCTAACACACCCCATGTAGCCCATATTTTACCCCCAGGGGGTGGGTGGGGGTGGGACGGAGGGATTTACGAATGGAGGTTACTCTGGCTGAATGCAAAACAGAAAGAAAAAATTTGTTGAGCCCTGTGTTCACCGATTGCTGAAACTGCAGGGGAATTTTATGATCTGATCTCCACGGATTTAAGACCTTATCAAAACAGGATTTGCAGAAGCACTCACTTGAAGGGAGATATGTTTATGCCTTCCTTATATCAGCCCGGGCTACTCCAGACAGACAGTTAGGACATGAATATGAATTTAAGCACAGTTAAAAGGCAACTTTAAACCTTTGGGGCCATATTTTTAATTTCTTGCATGTCTGTGTTTCAGCACACAGCCATATATTTCTAAGCCCCCAGCTTCTGAATTCACCTTGAGCCTGAGCTCCTGTGTTTTGGCAGTTTATCGGGTCTTTTCAGGCTACCATCATTATGAGAAAAGAAAGATTCTGCCGAAGGAGTCAAGTTATCAGTGTTCGGCCCACTGTGGCTCATTGTCAGTTACGCAAAGTCACATCAAGCGTTATTAACGACCAGACAGGCTCTGCTGTGTGTACTGTGTACAATCCTTCCTAACATTTTATTTATACTCTTCTACCTCTGGGGAATTTTTTCCCCCAATTTGGCATTTCTATATGAGAACATAAATAGAAAATGATTCTTCTTCACACATATGTACGGGATAGATGTATCTGATGTATTTGGGAGGGGCGCAGTGGGCTCCCAGAAAATGAACGAATGATCTGTCCAACATCCACAGGTAAGGAGGGGGTACTGAGGGAGAAAGCGCTGGTCACAGGGTCCCACAAAGGAGGAGGAGGGGCCAGTTCACAGCCTTATAAGCCCCATGAGGAGGAGACGGATCCCCTGAAACACAGCAATGCTTCGGCTCGGGGGCACTGCGTTAAAGCCTCGGTGAGAGGGAGGCAATTGCTCAAGGAAGCCAAGCCAGAGGACCCCAAGTGCAGCAGGTCAGGAGGCTCAGGAGGGAAAGGATGCACAAGAGCCTACATTTCCTGAGTGAGGGAGTAACAAATTCACCGTCCCGGAGACCTGGAAGCTGGTCAACAGAGAGTTCAACCCTGGCACAGTGGTAAAAAGAGAGCCAAGTCAGGAAAAAGGAAGGCGATTGTCAAAGACAAGATCCGCAGGGTGAGAAAAGGAAGAGAAGGTCCACCGTGCAGGTGCCTGAGCCCCCCCGGTCGTGTGTAACTGCGGTGTCGGGGGCCGGGGAGCTCCAGAGACAGAGAGGAGGGGAAGAGAAGAGTGGGTCACAAAAAACTACGCAAGACCAGAGCAAAAGCCCCACTTGGCCGGGGCTGGACCCAGGCTGCCGGAACAGAGTGAGGTGATGTGCAGACCCCGGCAGGGATGCTCACCGCCCGCCGTGGTACTTGGCAGGTGGCCACACACACTGGCGGGGCGCCACCGCGCCCACCACGACATCTCAGTCTTCTTGATGCGATCTCTCTCCCAGCAAACGGAAGCCCGATGCTCTGCTCTCCATGGTCCCCGCCAAAGTCATGGTGGAATCCTCCCCCCAAAGTGATGGTTAGGAGGTGAGGCCTTTGGGAGGTCAAAAGGGGGGAGCCCCCACGAACAGGATTCGTGCCCTTATCAAAGAGACCCCAGAGAGCTCCCTCGCCCCTCCTACCACATGCAAGAAGAGGGGCTGCCTGTGACCCAGGAAGTGGACACCAAATCTGTGGGCGCCGGATCCTCAGACCTGCAGCTTCCAGAACTGGGAGAAATAAATGCCCGGTCTGTGGTATGTGTTCTCCTAGAGCAGCCTGAACGGACTAAGAAACCCAGGTTCCGTGCGACTTTTGTCTCTGCCCTACGACCTTATGATTCCCGGTCTTCTTTTTGAGGAGATGAAGCCCTGAAATGGAATTTAACCCCGTGGCAAGGCACACCTCTCTCAAAAGGTGAAAATCAAATGCAGTGGTTTCAACCCAGAAAATTAATAGGCAACCAACGGAATGGGAAAAGATAGTTGCAAATGACATATCAGATAAAGGGTTAATATCCAGAATCTATAAGGAACTCACCAAACTACACGCCCGAAACACAAACAACCCAGTGAAGAAATGGGCAGAAGATATGAACAGACACTTCTCCAAAGAGGACATCCAGATGGCCAACAGACACATGAAACGATGCTCAGCATCCCTCCTCATCAGGGAAATACAAATCAAAACCACACTGAGATACCACCTCACACCAGTCAGAGTGGCTAAAATGAACAAATCAGAGAACTCTAGATGCTGGCGAGGATGTGGAGAAACGGGCACCCTCCTACACTGTTGGTGGGAATGTAAACTGGTACAGCCCCTCTGGAAAACAGTGTGGAGGTTCCTCAGGAAACTAACAATAGAACTCCCCTAGGACCCAGCAATAGCACTGCTAGGAATTTACCCAAGGGATACAGAAATGCTGACGCATAGGAGCACATGTACCCCAATGTTCATAGCAGCACTCTCCACAATAGCTAAAACATGGAAAGAGCCTAAGTGTCCATCAACAGATGAATGGATCAAGAAGATGTGGTTTATCTATACCATGGAATACTACATGGCAATGAGAAACAATGAAATCTGGCCATGTGTAGCAACATGGATGGACCTTGAGGGTGTTATGCTGAGCGAAATAAGTCAGGCAGAGAAGGACAAATATCATATGTTTGCACGTATAGGAGGATTAGGAGGAACTTGACGGAGGAACAAGGGGGAGAAGAAGGGCGGAAATGGTGGGGGAAAGGGAGAGAGGCAAACCATGAGAGACTCTTGAATGCTGACAAAAACTGAGGACTGATGGATGTGGGGGGGAGGGGGGATGGGCATGGAGGAGGGCACTTGTGGGGATGAGCACTGAGTGTTATGTGGAAACTAATTTGACAATAAACTATTAGTAAAAAAAAAAGTATTGTTAATATAAAAAAAAAAAAAAAACAAATGCAGTGGTTTCCAGAACGCTCAACCACCTGCAAAAGCTAAACATCTAACGGTATCAATAAACAGAGAACAATATTCCGTGCGTGTGTTTCATTAGGACAGAGAGGCGCTTGGTTACACCGGCAGGTTTATGGACAATAAATAGCACCATTAAAAGAACATAAACCATTTTCTTAAAATGATTGTGTTGCAGGTAATTTAATAGAGTGTATCATGTCGATTTCTGTTTGCAGGGAAGTAATAAGCAATTAAAATCTGGCCTGACCCATCTTTAACTAGAAGCCTACATGGAAATGAGGTGCTCACACTCTGGGCTAGCGTTTGGCTGGCTCTGGCAAGGCGAGAGCTGCAGAACACAGGAGGGGAGCAGAAGACCACCAGCTCGCACCTCAGACTGGAGGGTGTGATCCCCCTTTTGATGCACCTTATGACCTCCACTCCTTCCTTGTCTCACCAGTGAGCAAAGACTGATCTGTGCTTGTTTACAGATGCTAGGGAAGCCTATGGACTGAATACTGGTGTCTCCTAAAAATTGGTGTGTTGAAGCTCTAACCCCCAATGGGATGGTGTTTGGAGATGGAGCCTTTAGGAGGTAACTGGGGTTAGATGAGATCGTAAAGGTGGGGTCTCCATGATGAGATTAGCACCGCAGCTCTCTGTCTCTCTCTCTTTCCATGTGCACGTAAAGAAGGGGGTACCCACAGATGAAGAAGTGGGCTTTACCCAGAACTCAACCCTACCAACACCCACATCTTGGACTCGCATCCGGGAAAACCATGAGAAGATCATCTGTACCATACTTATTTTGTATGGCTGTCTGGGCTAACTAATACAGAAAGCGACAACCATCTTTGGACTAAGAAATAGTTCAGAAACTTTCTAAGGAAGAGNGAAAAACATCAAGAAAGAGAAATGCCAAAGCCCTTGGAAAGCTTCTGGTCCTTCATTTCTGCGACAACATGTAAGAGTCTCCCTTGCTTTCTGAACATCCAGAAATATGAGGACAGGCGGCGGGGGGGGTCTCTGAGAGACCCCTGGTCTCCACAGCCTTCTCAAATTTCCTAGAAAACCAACTAAACCATGAAACTCTGATCACAGACTGAATACCTAGAAAACACCCATCACTCATGGTATCTTGTTAACACCCCACAACACAGCAAACGCTCCATTACCCCCGTTTGACAGAGGAGGGAAGTAGAGGGGCTGCCCAGGGCTCTGTAGCGAGGGACGGAGTGCAGAAGCAGCTAACTCGGGCCCTGGCTCCAAGTCCACATTCTTCCGACTCTGCCAGCCTCCTGGAGCTTGAGTCATGTGTGACCTCTTCTAGAGGAACGAAAATCACCCCACAGACCATATTCCCATGCGTGGGGTGCGTCCTGGGGCCATGCGGGGGCTAAAGAACAGATCACATCAACAAAGACCATCTCTGCTTGACCGGACCCTGTTTTGAAAAGCTCCCCTCACCCATCAGGGACAAAGAGGACAGCACAGCCCTTGCCATTTTGGGGGCATCTTCACTCTAGGTCCCCAGATTGGCTTCCAGATCCCCAACAATCATTTGGCTCCTGGAAGGTGGACGTGGCTGGTTCCCTTGCTCCCTAAGACATACCCAACTTTTTATCCAGTCAGTGCACTGGACAAATACTCACTGAGCACCTATGAGGTGCCAGGTACCATACCAGGCACTGGGGACACAAGCAGAGAATCAGACACAGGTGTTCAGTTAGTGTCACTGAATCCCCTCACGACGGGACTGTGAACGAAGCGAGGGGGTGGCCAGTGCCACATCTGGAGGATTGGCTCCCCGAGGACAGGACGTGCCTAGCAGCCCCGTGGAAGCCGGAGGAAGCTGAGGTGCGGGAGAGCCACTCGATGAGTACAGTGTCAGGGCTGCGTGGCCGGAGAAGGGGCACGGGTCTGACCGCAGACTGCCTCCCACCCAGCGCAGAAGGAAGGCTCCTGCTGGCAGGATTCCCCTCCTGACACAGCCTGAACCACGAAGGACTTCAGGCAGTGGCTGCCCTCCTTCTCGTCACCTGGCACTTCATCCTCTCCGGCTCCATCTTCACCGAAGCTGGATGCGACCTGCTCCGTCAGCACCCACATGCCCCGGGACAGCCCTGGGTGTGACGTGGGCGCCTCTGTCCCCTCTTTCTATCCTCACCGCCCCGACCTATCTTCTCCGGTTCGAGCCCGAGATGGAGAGGCGCAGTGACCGTCGCGTTCTCTCTGCTGGACGGCATACAAGCAGCCCCTTTTCCTGGAGTTTTTGAAAACTGTCTGGCCACTATCCATTCCTTATTTCTACCTTCATGTGTACTGGACAGTTGAGAAATCTCATGCCCTTTAACAAGTGGAAAGAATAAGTAAAACTGAAGGATGAGCCATGTTTCGTGTCAGCGACGGTGGTGTTCGTGGGGACACAGCGAGGGAGGCATGGGGGGCAGGGGACCCCAGGGCTGACTCCCAGGGCGCCCTCAGCATCTCTCCTCTCTCCCCCGCCCCACACCTCCCTATCTCCCTCCTGCCCCTCACCACCCAACACTTTCCAACTAGTTAAGGGTGTTTGGGAATAAGAACAATAGCTAATCTTTTTATGTAAGTCTGAGACTTTATTCCCACGTATATTTCCGTTAAGGAAAGAGCACTACCGTGTAAGTTTTAAGTCACTCTGGGTCTTGAGATTAATTTACACGAACCCAAAGTACTGAGTTCTGTTCGCATGTGTAAAACACAGGGACCCTAGCTTTATAGCGGCGTTGTCTACAGCAGCCACGAGGGAGGCAGCCCAAGCGCGCGTCACAAGGTGAATGGGTAAAGAAGATGTGGTGTGTGTGTGTGTGTGTGTGTGTGTGTGTGTGTGTGTGTGTATACGATGGAGTATTACTCAGCCATAAAAATGAATGAAATCTTGCCGTTTGCAACAACATGGATGGAGCTAGAGAGTGTGATGCTAGGTGAAATAAGCCACTTCAGAGAAAGACAAATACCATAAGATCTCAATCATCTGTGGAATTTAATATACAAAACAAAAACCAAAGTGGGGAGAGGGGGACGGAGGGAGGGAGGGAAGGAAGAGAGAGAGAGAGAGAGACAGAGAGAGAAAGAGACCAATAAACAGACTATTAACTATAGAGAATAAACTGATGGTCACCAGAGGGGAGGTGGGTGGGGGATGGATGACGCAGGTGACGGAGATAAAGGATGCACCTGTCGTGACCAGCGCCGGGGACGTATGGAATGGCTGAATCACCAACTGTACAACTGTACACCTGAAACTAATACGAAACTGTGTGCTAACTAACTGGAATTTAAGTAAAAACTTTTTAAAAAATAACAAAACATGGATAATCAAATAATCGCCACCCCAGGTGTTGTTCTGCTGAATGAGGCAATGGAACCCCGTTTTCATCTTGTAACGCCTGCATCTGAAGAACTGAAAGCCATGCTTGGCGTGTCCTTTGGCCTCTTATTCTCCCCCCCCCCCATGCAAAACCTCTCTCGCTCACAATTTAAGTGTTAAGAAAATAGCTTCTTAACGATGAATGCCTTCTCCAAATTCTTTAAGGACACCCACGAACTCTTGGGTGGAATGGACAACTCGTGTCCAGAAATTTACTAAGACCAGTAAAAACA
Source organism: Crocuta crocuta (assembly GCF_008692635.1). Lineage (NCBI taxonomy): Eukaryota > Metazoa > Chordata > Mammalia > Carnivora > Hyaenidae > Crocuta > Crocuta crocuta. The sequence continues at coordinate 8,015,013 of NW_027529424.1, read as the reverse complement.
ATTTATTCTTCTCTTATGAAGACATTAAATTATCTAAGAGAGAGAGGAAGAGAGCGAGAGAGCTCCTGTGCAAAAAATTCCTAAGTTTCTATGGTGACACTTTCCATTATTCTTGCCTTTGAGTATGAGTTCCCAGACTCCACAGCAAAGGAACAGTGCACAGAACCTAAGGAATAATCCTTTGCTTTGCTATAAATGTTCACAGTGGCAAATATAGGGATCTCCTAAAATTTATAAAGCAATTAGACACGAAGCTAAGATTTACACACTCAACTCCCCACACAAAGTAAATTTCTCCTGCCAGGTTACGAATCCCAAGGCAAATGTGAGCTTAGATCTTTTCTCAACACTGACAGGCCCTGTGTCAGCAAAGAGTCCAAAATTACTCAGGGTATAACTGGATTTCTTGGCTGCTTCTCAAAACGGTAACAACAAGAATACTAATAGAATACCATGTTATGTGCCTACATGCCTGTCAAACTCAACATAAATGCAAATACACGACATACAGAACCAAGAACTTCTTTTTTTTTTCCAACCAAAGCCCTTGAGGGACAGAAAGGAGAAACATGAACTCCTTGGCTCCACGTACTCAGGATGAGCACTAGCATCTAATACGGCAGGAAAAGAGATAGCTGGCAATTTTAATAAAAGATTTGGCTCCTTACTTCCGATATACCTGGTGAAACTGACTAGGATGAAAAACAGCAATTTCTGGAAGACATTAATATTTCTACCTTGCCATCTTTAATTCCATAAGGACCCAACATTTTTTGTTGCTGTTCTGAGGACAACCATTAAAAAATGGTAAGGCTGGTATGGGCAAGCAGGAGGGACAGGAAGAAATGGGGAGCATGACCTTGACCAAGTAGCTTAATTTCAGTCCCAAATTTTCTCTGCTGGAAATGGAAATATTCACATCAAACATGCAGCACTTTTTTTTTGGTAATCAAAACAAATAGCACAGTAGATGTAAAATCACGTGGCACATAGTAAACATTCCAGAATGGTTAGTTTGTGAACAGTGAGATTTTCACCCAATGAAGTATGTCAGGAAGCATAATGCACTGTTCTATCCAATTACACCTGTGGAAAGTCATACGACAGTGCCTTTGAAGCTAATTAATACCCATGATGTGCCGGGAAAAAACATATGATGATTTTCTCTTTGCCATTTCCAGGTCAGCACAGATTATATAACGATAAGCACTTGGTTTAGATATTCAGATGGATGGATGGATGGATGGATGGATGGATGGGAAGTGAGTGGGAGGCTGGGAGGGTGAAGGGATGGGTGAGCAGATGGATAGGTAGGTAAGTGGATGGACAGGTAGATGGACCGATGGAGGAAGGGATATGGATGAGGGGCAAGGTATGGATGAACAGAGACGGATGAACAAATGAACGGATGAGACGGTGAGTGGGTGAGTGGATGAGTAGATGGGTAGATGAATGGATAGAGGATGTACAGACAGACAGAGATTAGGGAACCTACTTCCAAGACCATCAAAATTCCTAGATCAAAAGGGAGAATATGATCAAGCCCCAATCCACTATGTTTTTCATCTGTGAACCAGGAATTCCAAAGGAACGAGATTACCATCACCACAGCCTCCACTGCTGTCTCCTTTTAGAACACTATTACCTGAGGTCTTGAGTTTTGTCTTCTATAGAAGGCGCCCTGAAGTTAAAAGGCTCAACATTCACATACACGTATGTAAAAGATGACACAGAGCTAAACGAATTCTCCAGAGACTCATCGAGGAAAACATCACACCTTTTCCCAAAATACCTCACAGCAGCCAAAGCGCGGGAGCTTACCTGAAGGTGGGTCCATTCTGTATTTATTCTCTTGACACCAACCAACTGGTCGAAGTCTGTAATCCAAGTAAAACAACCACTGGTCATAGGATTCAGTGTCCTCCAATCCCACATAGCGAAGGCGTAATCTTCCTCCAACATTTTCAATCACACTAACTATCCAGTACTGAAAAGGGTCCTGAGAATCCTGAAGTTCTATTAAGGAATCAACTGTAATGAGGTCTATAGGGTCTTTCCCTCGCAGAGGCTGTTTAAACAGAAGCAAAACTCCTTATTTTAAACTTTACTTTAAGGTTCTCACGGAAACAGATGACAGCAGAAGATAATATCTTCTCACACCATCATCCAAGCTATTGGCAAACAGTCTGCTGTTTCCCTCCACCCCCATCCTTTCCACACCCACAGCCCCTCCCCTGCGCACTCCCCGCCCCCCACACGCCCATCCCACCAGCCCTCTGCCCAGCGAGAATCACAAGTAAACAACATAACAGTTTGCGCTCGGTTCTCACCAAACAAATCACCCTTCCCAGATAGAACCGGGTTTGTTGGAAATAAGCATGCTTTTAAGGAGAGTTACACCAAATTTGCCTCGAGCTAGGAAATATGTGGTAGCTAAATATCTACTTTTCCCATAGACAGATCTATCCGCTATGGAGATGTCCCTTTATACTGTAACTCAACAGATTTATCTTAAAAGAGCTACCACTCTAATGTGAAGACTCTCATACTTGAGTGAATACGTGTAGATGGCACGTTTATTACACATTTAATGCTCAGCTACATTGGACAATTACTGTAAATTTATTTGTACACTTGACCCAATAGTTTAGAGAATATATAGAATTACTGCCCCATATAAGCAACCCTCTCAGCATAAGTTAGCACACGAAAAGGGTGTTTGTTCAGTCAGCCTTGCGGGCAAATATGTTTAAAAAAAAAAAAACAATGAACAGAGAAAGACAATTTGTCCTTCTGAAAGGGTGAAGAACCATCATTTTGATTTGTTAACCAAACAATTAAATTGAGAACCATTAAGATAAGCAAATACATCAGGCAAAATCTTCACAGCACAAAACCGGATAACTATATATTAGACAGCACTGCTCCATAAGTCAGTGTCATTTACAAGAGCAAGAAAATGTACAGTTAACGTTAAGAGAATAATGACAGCATCAAAATCCACATCGTATTCCTTGTTATTTACTATGTGTTCCCTGTTTGGGGATGCATTTTTCAAACAGATTTGGTAACTCGATAATTGCTTTGACAGTCCACTGTTCCTTCTATTCTATTGTAAATATTGAAATGCCTTATCACGAAATTATTGTCAAATGAACCATCAGGATTGCAGATTAAACCGTTTTTTTTTTTCCTTCGGTGCCTTAAAAATACCTTAACCACACTGAAATATGATCAGCCAATTCTCTTGTTTTCATAAGGGGAAGCGAATTCAGTTATTCCGTAACACCTGTGTGGTATGATCATGAGGTTATACGTCCCCAATGGAGCAGTGAGGGGAACTGCTTTTCAGGATACCTGCGACTATACGAGAGCACGCATATGCTAACTGGTCACTTCCCTACGACCAGTTATTCCACAGGACTTTATTTATATTGACCAATATAGGATGGAGGCTGAAATGTGCAGGGCAGTGGAAAGATATCCTAACACTGCCACCAAAGGACGTGAAGCAAAATCTCCACTTGCTGACCGTGGCGCAGGTGAACGGTCTACAGCGCCCTAAGATTAACCAAAGCAATTCGGGAAACAGGAGGTGAGGCCACTTGGGCAGAGAGCGCTCTGCACACGCAGGCACCTGCTGAAGGCTATATGCAAAGGTGCACATATAACTGTGATGCTTCAGACACAGAATAACGGAATAACGGTAATACATACACCTTCCAGGAGGCTGGCGGGCGCCGTCCGGGAGCCAGTCAAGTCCCGAATGAGGAACTCTGTCCAGTCTGTGTACTTCTCTTTGATTGCTGGCGAGACAAAAGAAGAAATAAAAACAGACTTCAACACAGCGGGGGAGTGTCCGAGAAGCCTAAAATCACAGCACTTCCCTGTATACCCGGGTAGTTTTGAGACTTTCTTAATTTTAGGCAACAGACTTCAGTTCTAAAACAGAGACGAGAAATCTGTCAACAGGGATGCCTGGGTGGCTTAGTCGGTTAAGTGTCCAACTTTGGCTCAGGTCATGATCTCACGGTTCGTGGGTTCGAGCCCTGCGTCGGGCTCTGGGCTGGCAGGTCAGAGCCTGGAGCCTGTTTCGGATTCTGTGTCTCCCTCTCTCTCTGCCCCTCCCCTGCTCATGCTCTGTCTCAAAAATAAATAAAAACAATTAAAAAAAAGAAACCTGTCAACAACAGCGGGTGACTTCATGCCCACCACATGCCTCCATTTTGCTGGGTATCAAAGAAGTGAAAGAATATGGGCCCCGTTGTCTTAGCATCTATTCAGAAACTTCCACCATCAAAAAGAAGATACCGTCAAGCACAAAATTCGGGAGATTCTGAGAAGAAAAGAGATCTGTCGGGGCAGAAGGGTCAGGGGGAAGCCAGCAGCAGGCTCTGAATGACAGGAAAGGTTTTACAGGTGGAGAAGAAGAAGAAGAAGAAGGGATTTGGGCACCGAGACAAGCAGCTGATGGCTGGGGGGAGCAGAGGGAGGGAGATGTGGGGGAAGGCTGCGTCCAGCCCGAGCACGGACCCTGGCAAACTGTGCCCAGGGGCCGCCCGGAAAGCCAGCACGATGCACACTGAACAAACAGGAAGTCCCTGTATAAAATCAATCTGAAAATAGCATAAAGGCTTGAATGGAAACAAAAGACGCTGATGGCAGAGAAGCCCAAGTAGAAGCTAGTGCAGGTCTCTACCAAAGTGACGTCTCTCTCCAAGCAGCGGGGACCACACCGAGAACACGGAAGGACGCAGTGGACACATCTTTGAACGAAGGAATAGCAGATGCTGGAGGCCAATGATCTCCAAGGGCTTAGACTCTGAGACTTGAGAAACCGGTAACTCCCGGTGTGTCTCCCCAAATCGCAGATGCCCGAAGGTTTCACACCCGGGAGAGGCCCTGGACCTTCCGGGGCCATCACAGGACTCACAAAGTCAGCCACGGCGGGGCAGCAAGCCTCAGGTCCCCATCCACCCACTCTGGGGGGCACATGGAGAGCCAGCCCGGCAGCACCACCTACGACCATCCGCTACTTAGCTTTTGTGAGCCGCCTGTGCTCTGCAAAAGGCATGAAGCAACAGTTTCTTGCTCAAACCCAAAGGAAGAGTCCTCACAGAAGGCGACTAGGACATAATGTTGTGGAGGCAAAAGGTAGGTCGCGGCATGAGGTGGGATCTGGACTCCGTGGGAGGCTCTGCCATCACTGGCTATACCTTTGAGTAACTTACCCAATTTATCTCATACTCTTTCCTCATCTGTATAATGGTGCTAACGACATTTCTGCTCATGGGATGCGATAAAGAGTAAAGGAGATACATATGTCAATAAAATATAACCTCACCAGGCACGTACCGGGCGATTGATAAATACTAGCTCTTGTGTTGTTATAAGTGTATACGAAATTACTAAACACTCTCACCAAATACGTATTGTTTGTCTCCACAATTCCAGCTCGAAGCTCTGGAATGCTCTGCATGGCTGTCAGCAGGAGGGGACACGGAGCACCTGTCACTTCAGTCTCGAACCTGCAGCTCAGTCACGAGCCCCTCCCTGCGCCCATTTGTGGTCGTAAGACCAAGAGGAAAACCAAGGTGGAAGAATGCAGGCAAAATAAAATGGATCCAGACAAGGCTAAAAAGCCCAGCTTTCGGCCATATAACGTCCTGACCCCGCCTAATAACCTGCCTAATAACCAGGAACTCACCCATTCATCAACTTTTACCACTAGATGTTTTTCTCAAATAAAACACCATCTGCCTCATTTTACATACACACACACACACACACTCATAAGGAAATGCATCCATTTGGGGCAGAAACTCTCACTGTGTTGTGTTCTTCTCCATCATCAGGAAGTGCAGCAATCAGGGCGCCTGGGTGGCTCGGTCGGTTAAGTGTCTGACTTCGGCTCAGGTCATGATCTCACGGTTCGTAGGTTCGAGCCTTGTGTTGGGCTCTGTGCTGACAGCCCAGAGCCTGGAGCCTGCTTCCAATTCTGTGTCTCCCCCTGTCTCTCTGCCTGCTCACACTCTTTCTCTCTCAAACATAAATAAACATTAAAAAAAAGAGTGCAGCAATCATTTTTCAATGTTATACCTATTTCTAAATTAGCCCTTTGCTATGTACAAAACGGGCTGTGTCCCCCAAAATTCATATTGAATCCCAACGCCCAAGGTGACTGCGTTAGAAGGTAGGACCCTGGGGGAGAGGATTAGGCTTATATTAGGATTAGTGCCCTTATAAAGGAGACCCCAGAGAGCTTCCTCGCCCCTCCCTCCACAGGAAACTACTACAGAAGACACCAGCTATGAACCAGGAAGTAGAATCTGTTGGCGCCTCCAGGACTGTGAGAACTACATCTCTGTTGTTTATAAGCCACCCACGGTGTGGTATTTGTGCCAGCAGCCTGCCTGGGTGGAGAGAGCCCTCCAAGTGTCCGCACTTACTGAGAAGACCGAAGAGTTATGGTGTACAAGATGGACTGAAACCTGTATTCACCTTAAGCTTTACAAAGCCCTTTAACTTACTCGGTTATCATTTGATCATCATAACAATGCTCTGAGGAAGATGTTCTTAAACTTTTTCCCAAGTTCATAGAAAAAAACAAATGTCAGAGTCAGCTTCAAACTCAAGCACGCAGATGCCAATCTTACTAGGAATCTTTCCGTGAGACTCCGTGATTCTCAAAGAGTTTGCCTACAGATAGGTCGGCAACCTAAATTGTAGGCATGGTAAGAGATAATATGCAAATGACCATCTAAACAAATGTTTCAAGATTAGGGCCATATACAACTGCACTCAGTGAAGACAGATTTCATATTTCCTTACAAAAGAATGACAGTCAGTGTAGTTGAGTGAAAAAGGGTCCTGTACTTGACAGAATTTATGTCCGTATCCACTACAAGAGGGAAGCTCAGTTTTTCATTTAAGGGTTGATTCTGACATCCACACAAAGTTAACATTAAGTTAAAATGTCTTAAATACGCCATCGTCCGATGAAGACATCATGCGATGCTGAAATTTAAGGGGGCTGAGTCGCAGCCAGAGAAGACTACAGATGGCTCTGAAATTTACACCTTGTGAGCCCTCCGTTGCAGAGGCCCTAGAACCATCCATCAATATTTCTACACGAGGCTCTGAAGCCATCTTTTATGCGCCATGGAATATCTGGACAAATTACTCTCTGTGAAAAATGTATCTTAGCTGTAAAGACACACTGACAATCTTTTATTAAGAAGCAGAAAGGAAATCACCATTCTCAGGAATATTGTTACTTTTCAAAGAAAAACTGTTATGGTCAACATTTAGTTCTCAAAATTCCAAATGCTCAAATGGAAAATCTAGTACAGAAAAGACTGCCATATATAAAAACATTGTGCATACGAAGGCTACAATTTCCAGTCAATAGACTTACTTGAAGTAAACTTCAAGTCAGTTAAAGTCTAGTACAGTCAACATGGCCCAGACATTCCTTTGAATTCACTGCAATAGAAATCAATCTGTATTTTTCCATGTGTCCCTATAAGTTTCTAACTTGAAATTTTAAGACTGTAAGTTTTCATTTACTACAGAACGTCTCTCTTCAAAGACTCAAAACCAACTAGCTCGGACATAAGAACAATCTTTCTCAAATGGAATAACCGATTTCTTGACCCATGGTCATTACCGTTTCCTTCAGATGATCTACACATTAAATTTCAGAAAATATACAATCTCCCCCACACCCAATGACGTCAAATGTGGACTCTACAGAAAGAAAGAAACGAGTAAAATGAAAACAAAGTGGGGGGATCAAAGCATGTCCACAACACTGTCATCATTTCCCCGTGTTTTTAACTTATACAAAGACACGCCTAAAAGTTCATAAGAAGATGCTTTATTCATAAGGACCTTCTCATGAACAGTGTATTTGAGGTTCTATCGTTTTAATATTATATAAACTTAGTATCTATAAAATACGTACATTGTATCCAACGTTGCTTTTTGAGGAATCCAAGTTACACCTCAGGTTAACACTCATTTTGTGGAGGAACCCACATACCACTGAAGGAAGCAATCACGAACATGGGCTCCAGAAAAAGAAACCACACACACACATGCACATGTACACAGGCATCTTTTGTGAAGACATTTAGAGATTGCCCCCAAATCCCACAACAGCATTATGAGGATTGCAGAGCTGTCCATAAAAGGAGTTCCAAACAGGGGCATCTGGCCAGCTCAGTCAGTAGGGCATGCGACTCTTGATCTTTGGTCATGAGTCCGAGTCCCACACTGGGTATAGAGATCACTTAAAAAAAAAAAAAAGGCAGAAGATTATCATCATTTTTTTCCCCCAGGATTGTTGGACTCCCCACACATGTCAACAGAGAGAATGCAACGATCCGTTACTTCCCAAGGAAGCCGCCTGCCGTGGACACCGGCTTGTGGGCACAAAGCTGCCCATTCAGGCAGATCCTGAGCACTGAGATCCAGGCGGAAGTCAGACGGCACACGCCTCACCTTTCCGTCCACGTCACCAGCTTCAACAGACAGGCCCACGGAGAAGACAGACGGGCTACCGCCATACCGCTCCACTCCTCGGGAACACGGAGTAACTACCAGCCGTGAGGCCACTCTCACTCAAACATACTCTGGGCAAAAGAAAAGTCACATCCCCTTGTCTTAGAGTTTAAATACACAGAGGCGACTTCCTGTTCTTTCCGGCAATTTCCTCAGTTCCCGGTCAACCAAAGCTTCCCTGAAATGATTTCTTCGTCGGCCGTGTTTGTAATTTGCGACGGCTCTGTCTTGTTCTTTACTGTTCCCCCTTCCAGAGGTTTTTTTTTGTTTTCTTTTCGTTTTTTTGCCATTTTCAAAACGTCTCGATACAGGAATGTGAGGATTTTCTCCTCCTGTGGACCCTGCAGCCTCTGACTCGGGGGCTGTCCCCCCTTCTCTCTATCAGAGGTGCCCCTGGAGTGCCGGGCGGGCCCTGGTCCTGTACCACGTCTCCACTGCAGACCGCAGAGAACCCTGCAGGTGGGGCCGCACCCCGGAGCGGGTGCTTCTGATGCAGAGCGGGTGTCGGGTGGCTCCCCCAAACCGGCCTCATCGGTTCCCCCCAGAGCCTGCGCCCGCTTCTTCAGACACGAGCCGGGGGGGGCAGACATGGATTCCAGTCCTTGGGCGTCCCTCCAGGCTGGGGGACGGGGAGCCTGGGGAGTGTTCTGACTGCAGGCACCCGTTAAACCTTGTGAGTCCCGGCCCCACCCGGCACTGCAGGGGGCCCCCTCACCCAAGCATGTGGAGGGTGGTGACCGCCCCCACCCGGCTTTGACTGACACCAAGCCTTCAGCAACTTTCGAGCTGCTAGGAACATTCTGACATTTCTTTTCTGCACTGGTCTCTCTTCAGTTCGTGACGCTGTTGGTTTATGCATTTTTTATTCCTTTACCATCATTTTAATGGGCTCTCTGGAGGCAGAAGAGGGAAATATGAGTGCTCGAGCCGCACACACTCCTGGCTCGCAGCAGAACTGGGCTTTCCCAGTAAGATGCCAGGTGGCCACCTTTGACTTCCCAGGAAACTATTCTTTAATGCCGACTTCACGAAAGGAGGACGCTACAGTGCATCTTATGAATTATAAATGGAGGTGCTTACGCTTTCTATTAAGAATAAAAGACCATAAAGTTCCTACCTTTGGAGGGTTTTAAAGAAAAGAATCCACATTAATTTTTCATAAAGGGTTCAAATTAAACTGTTCTCACAAACAGAAGAATAGATTAAAACGACTCCACAGGTCAACAGGTTTGATAAGCTCCTACTCTGTTCACTCGGCCACATTACGCGCTACCGGGCTTGAACATGCAGACAAAAGTACTCCTGCCTTCAGTAATAAGCACAACCTAGATGAAGACATAACTTGTGAAAAATATCAAAAAATTGTCTTTACACACACACACACACACACACACACACACACACACCCCACTCTTTAGTACCCGCCACCTATGGGCTGGAGGAAAAGTTTTAATTCAACCTTCCAAGACTCTTTTAGTGCTATAAATACATTGAACAATTACAAAATGGAATATCATTCTTTTGCTCTGAAGACCAGGATTTCACAAAGACAGGATCTAAGAGCAGTTGGAAGAAAACAATAAGAGGGTCATGACTCTCTTGAAATAGAAACCATGAGTGGTACGAGCCTCAGAGGCAAACCATGAGAGACTCTTGAATGCTGAGAACAAACTGAGGACTGACAGGTGTAGGGGGGAGGGGGGAGCATGGAGGAGAGCACTTGTGGGGATGAGCACTGGGTGTTATATGGAAACCAACTTGACAATAAACTATTTGTAAAAAAAATGAGAAAGAAAAAATAAAACAAAACAAAACTGTACATCAATAAAAAAAAAGAACACTCTACATAATTAAAACATGGAACATTGAGGCCATTGTAATCATTAAAGCCTTGGTCAGTATCCGGGTGCCTGGGTGACTCAGCCAGTTAAGTGTCTGACTTCAGCTCAGGTCATGGTCTCACGATTCGTGGGTTCGAGCCCCACATTGGGCTCTGTGCTGACAGCTCAGAGCCTGGAGCCTGTTTCAGATTCTGTCTGCCTCTCTCTCTGCCCCTCCCCTGCTCACTCGCACTCTCTCAAAAATATATAAACGTTAAAAAAATTCTTTTTTAAAAAAAACGTGGTCGGTATTTACGCAGACTCTTAACACAAAAGGCCTTTGCTACTTAAGATTCTACACATTAGAATTTTCCTCGATATCGGGAATGAGAGCAGGAGAGCTCCTTTGCGTTGAAATTAGCTTATTATGGGGTCACACGTGACATCACCCCACTGGGCAGCTGTAAGCGTTTAATGAGATAAAGCTTCCTGGCGGTTATGACTCCAGTGGTGTAGTACAAGCCCCGGGGAAAGTGAAGTGTTCTTTGCTAATGCTGCCCATCAGTCCCTACTTAATCCATTAAAGAGTTCATATAACATACTAAGTTTTCTTTTAGAAGAATGTATATGAAATATCTCAAAATGATGGGTTCTTTTTTTGTTTTTGTTTTTTGAGCTAGAGAGGGACTACAAATGGGGAAGAGGCAGAGGAAGAGAGGAGAGAGAGAGAGAGAGAGACAGAGAGACAGACAGAGAGAATCCCAAGTGTGGGGCTCAATCCCGTGACCCTAGGATCATGGCCTGAGACAAATTCAAGAGTCAGATGCACCCCTGACTGAGCCACCCAGGTACCCCTCAAAATGGTATTTTAATTACACACTAACAAGTTTCTCGCAATCCAAATTTAACTTGTAATAAACCTGCACATCAAATCATGGATATAAAATGACAACCACGGGTTAAAAAAAAAAAAAAGCCCACACGGTTAATATATTATTAATTTCAAAAATTATCATTAGAATAAAATTTCTCTTCCAGAGTGTGGTGATACTTTTTAGCCTTCTAATCCCTTAATTGCCTCTCCCTACATTGGATATTCATGCTAATTAATGCTAATGATCGCATCTTCAAACACCGCGGAAGGGGAACCAGAGAAGAAAATCTACCTTATGGAAAAGAATTCCTAGTGGAGACCATGACAGGAATCCAGTTCATTTTTAGCTTCTATTCCTGCTTCTTCACATTATTCGAAAACTGACCACCTGCTGCCTAGTGGCAAAATGCAATCTCTCTAGGTACACTTTGCAGGAACAGTCTGACGACAAGAAGATACTCCAGGCAGAGAGGTGCTGGCGTGAGTTTCAGGAGAACAAGATGACCAGCGAAGGAAAGTGACACACGGCGCTTCCGTCAATACGAACACTCACACACGAACGCTGCTTATTTTTCCGTGGACACAGCCGCGCATATGACGGTTCCCTCTGCGTGTCCTCCGCATCCAAACCAATCTGTGTTCTCAGTGCCACGCACGAAAGCACGTAGGAACGAGAGGCCGAGGACAGGTGAGATTATCCTAACGTTGAGTTCAAACCGGATCTCTTGCCATCGACACTACAATGTCTTTGCAACTACACCTCCGTGTCGTTAAATTATTCCTACAATTGGCGCAAGTCACAGCTCACTGGAAAATGAATGTCTTCTAATAAGCTCTTATGATATTTTATTTGCCTGCTTAAATCAGGCAAGCACCTCAGCACTTACGTATTTGCAGTAATGCATGGTTGAGGGGACTGGCGGGGAGGGATTGCACAATACTGTGTGGGGCAGCTCCTGAGAAGGACATGCTGTGTGTGCCCTCTGGGGCAGGGGCGACACGTAGGGCAAAGTGACAGATGTCTGTCTCAAGGAGCCACCGCCACCGCCACGTTTGTTCTCCTTACTTAAAAACCACCCACTTCCAGTATCGTCACCCAGGTCCCCACCTCCACCGCCCCACCATCCCCATCCCTGCCTCCCCTGACTCCCCCGTCTGTGTGCCTCCGAAGCCCAAGCAGCAAGACCCAGCACTGCAGCATAAAGAAAACGACCGAGCCAAGCCATCACCTACAAGTTCTAGAATGACCCATCCTACAAAACCCTCCCTTGAACTCTTTTTAACCAGTCAGTACCCTATTTCTCTGCTCCCCTTCCAAACCAAACTTAAGCCAAGGAGACCGAACTCTTCACTCGCTATTCTGTCCATTCAACTTCCTCCCCCACGATCACCAAGCCACCCACTGACCTGCACGACTGACGGCATCCTCTCTTAAAGTCCTCTCTGGGCTTCCACGTCATCAGGCTTGGATTTGTTTTCTTCCTTCTCCAGCCACGCCTCCTCAGGCCCCTTTCACTCGCAATGACTCAGGATTACTTAGAATCCGGTCCTGGGCTGGCTCGCTTTTCTTCTCCCTCTGTGGTCTTTCCATGGACAATTTTATCCACTCACATGACTTCAATCACAGCAGTGCCAACAACCGCCAAATTTATCTCTATGGACCAGACCTCTTTTCTCTGTTTATTAAAGCTTATTTATTTTTGAGAAAAACAGAGCATGAGTGGGTAAGGGACAGAGAGAGAGGGAGACAGAATCTGAAGCAGCTCCAGGCTCTGAGCTGTCAGCACAGAGCCCGATGCGGGGCTCAAACCCATGAGCTGCGAGATCGTGACCTGAGCTGAAATCAGGAGTCGGACGCTTAAAGGACGGAGCCGCCCAGGGGCCCCCAGACCTCCTTTCTGAGACTTAGAACCACAGATCCCACTGCCTATGTCACAAATTTCCTGAATTTTCTGGTTTCTGAAAGACATATCATACCTGTTATCCATAAAATCAAGCTTTGGTCTTTTAAAAAAATATATTGATTTGTAGCAGCTCTTTATTTATATCAGATATTAATTCTCTGTTAGAGACAGCATAGCTTTTGACTTCGAATATCATCTTGAACACGAGCCTATTAAAACAAGACAGGAGATCATTTCACGCAGCCACTAAATCTTAAAGTAAATTTCAGACTCCCAAACCCGGCACAATGTCCTGCCTGCCTGTCTCCCTCTCCCCCTCGCTCTCCACACTGGTTTTCTCTAAGCTCTTCCATCCCAGGGGCCTCAGTACTGGCCTCGGCACGCTCCTCCGTCGGCGCACAAACACTTTCCCCTCAGCTCAGCAAACTCCTCAGCTCAACCATCACTTCTCGGGCCTCCTCCCTAACTTCTGGCATCAGCTGTATTCCCTCCTGGAGTCCCTGAGTCTTTCCACTCACAGCCCGGACACAGTGTGCAATTACACGTCTGTCCTCACTTGCTTAACGACAGTCCACTCCATCCACACTCGCTCTGGTGTCACATCATACCCAATACCTGTAACGCATGCATACGGCAGATTCATGGGATCTGTCACAGGAAGCAGGACGGACAGATTCGACGGCTTTGCAAACTGTGTCTGTTTCACTAATCTCCCTGTTGAAAAGTAACTTGTTGGACTCCGACGAAGAAACAGTGTTTCCACAGATATGACACAGACCTTTCAATAAAATACTTAACTCCCTAGCACGCCAGGAGCCTGCACAAAGGAACCGCCACTTGCCTGGCTTGCAACTGATCCTTAAGTAATCATTTTAGATTTCAGTTGTAGCACCTAAAACCCAGAAGGCCAGAGATCCGTCCTTTTATTTTTTTTATATATTTTTTTAAATTTTTATTTATTTCTAGGAGAGAGATAGAGAGACAGCGTGAGCAGGGGAGGGTCAGAGAGAGAGAGGGAGACGCAGACTCTGAAATAGGCTCCAGGCTCTGAGCTGGCAGTCAGCACACAGCCCGACGCGGGGCTCGAACCCACGAACCGCGAGATCATGACCTAAGCGAAAGTCGGTCGTTTAACCGACTAAGCCACCCAGGCGCCCCAGAGATCCGTCCTTTTAATTAAGCTGTGTGGCATCGTCAACATCTTAGGAGGCGGCACAGGCTGTGCCGTCACAGCCTGTCAGTATTTCTCTGGAGTTCTCCTTCTGAAGGGACGCGCACCGTCACCCCATCAGGCAGCATGGACCCTGTGCATCTCAGAAAATGGCATCACCCTCAAGTCAGAAATACAAGGCAGTGCACGTCCATGCCCCAGTCCTCCAGGGACCGACTGCCTCTCTACCGTCCCCCTAAACCCCTTACTGCCACAGACAACCAAGATTTACGAAACAAAAGCCATAAAGATAACAAATGTTGCTGACATCCTCAAGGTGTAACTCATATTACTCCACACCGCATCTGGAGGAGCCTAATAGATAAAGAGCCTCCAAGACTATTAGAAGACATTTAAAACGCAATCATTGTTTCCCGCTTAGAGATTTTTTTATCCAGTAAAATATGGAATTTCTCCGATTCTAGAACATTCTCCCCCATTCTCCTCCAGGTGCCAATATCTCACTCTATAGGCATTTCTGCTCTCGCTTGAAACATGTTCCTGCTTTTAAAGAATACTCTTCCAAAGAGTCCCTTTTTTTCTCTCCACTAAGAAAAACTTCCTACGGGTCTTTTATTAGCTCACACTGCAAGAGAAACTGTCAGCACTGAATTGACATATCACAAAGGGCCAGGGTTCCGAGTTCAATGGAGTAAGACACTTTCTTGCTACAGATTTTATTCTCACAGGTCTCTCTCACATACACACATAGTTGACTTATTTCTTTATGTAAAGTTACTTTCTTTGCAGCAGCAAAATAGCTTCCATTCAAAATTTTTCCCAAAGCTTCCCTTAGGTGTAAGCTTTTAAAAGAACGAAAAAACCAAGCTTGCATAAAATCAACATTAACATGCCCTCGGTATAGATCTAATTACAGGAGTCAGCCTATCTTTAGATGATTTGCACAACTGCTATCTGCAGTGGTTTATTTCATGTGTGAATGTGGCTGAGACACAAGCACTCAGGTACCTGGTCAAACATTATCCTAGATTTTTCTCTGGGGATGATTCTGGATGAGATTTACACTGAAATCAGTGGACTCTGAAACAGATTGCTCTCCCTAACGTGGAGGGCGTCACCAAATCAGGTGAAGGCTTGAATAGAACAAGACTGACCTCCCCAGAACACGAAAGAATCATGATGAACTCAGAGAACTGAATAAAGAGATATTCATGTTCATGGATAGAAGACTCGATACTGTCAAGATGTCGGTTCTTCTGGAGCTCCTGGGTGGCTTAGTCGATTGAATGTCTGACGTTAGCTCAAGCTCATGAATGATCCCACAGTTCATGGGTTCGAGCCCCACGTCGGGCTCTGTGCTGACAGCTGGGAGCCCAGAGTCTGCTTCGGATTCTGTGTCTCCCTCTCCCTCTCTGCCCCTCCCTCACTTGTGTGCGTGTGCACATGTGTGTTCTCTCTCTCAAAAAAAGAAGTAAACATTAAAAAAAAAAAAATAAGAGGTCAGTTCTTCTGATCTTGGCTCCACGGGCCCAGTACAGCCCCTATCTTGGACTGCCAGGAATGCGTCTTAACCAAGAGCCCACCAGTGGGGGCAATTTCTGAATCCCGGACAGGCCCTTTACCATAGTTTCAATTTGCCCAGTGATTCTACCCCTTAAGGCAAAGATGTTTAACCTGTACCCATAAAACTGAAAACAAAATTGTGAGTATGCATGTGTATGCTGCCGGCCCTTTCCCATAAGTTCTGTCGTGTCTACCAGACTCTCAGAGGACTCTGTGACCCCAAAAGAGGAAGAATAAAGGTAGAGAAAAGAATCATTATATAAAAACGTGGCCATGATGCAGGCCACCGAGCCACTGAACAGGAAGATCACTGAGGATGACATGCTCCATCTTGCCACCCCCGTGCTCAGACAGGAGACCCCATAAATGTTCCCCACACGGCTTTCGGAAGGGAATCAATTTGTCGTCTTTCCCCCGCCCAGCAGATAGGAGGCCCTGCAAATCTGATTACAAAACATCTCGTGAGTGTTCACTGTGTACCAAACACTCACACGCAGCGCCTCAGTGAGTGCTTCCGAAAAATCCAGTGAACAAGTTATCTTTGTCCCCGTTCAGCCAGTAAGACTCCAAGTGACAAAGTAGGCTTAGAGTCGGTAACCAATACACTGAGGGTGCATCTGCAACAGGCAGACTCCTCTTAATTTACATGCTACATGTTATGAGAATAACTCTTCCAAACATATGTATTGTGTAATCTTGAGAATAAAACACAGATGCAAAACACAAATGATTTTAGGAATCTAGGACATAAGCACAATTACTCAACAAAACCTTAGATTCTAGGTCAGATCCCTCAAAACTACTTCTGGGGGTCCACTTTAAAAGGTTTATACTGCAGGGTAAGTCAACTCTAGAGAAATAATTTAAAACAGAAGTTTCTGGGGCGCCTGAGTGGCTCAGTCGGTTAAGTGTCTGATTTTGGCTCAGGTCGTGATTTCGCGGTCCGTGAGTTCGAGCCCCACGTTGGGCTCTGTGTTGACAGCTCAGAGCCTGGAACCTGCTTCCGATTCTATGCCCCCTGCCTTTCTCTGCTCCTCCCCCATTCACGCTCTGTCTCTCTCTGTCTCAAAAATAACTAAACATTAAAAAAGGATAATAAAAATAAATAAATAAAAATAAAGATAGAATATAAGTTCTTATTTACCCCAATCACCACACCTCATGAAAGGTTATTTCCCTTAGAATGAAATATTTAAAGAGTAACACTTTGTGAAAACACCTAACTGGAGATTACCTTCTTACTGTCCACATCTGATGAACACGCTAATTACAACAATTAAAGGCATCTTTAATTATCCCCACAGAAAGTGTGTCAGCACTGAACATGAACCGTAACACGGGGAAAGCAATGCAATGATTCTATCTGTAGGCGTCCAACCTGAGATCTGACATATTTATGAGACACAATGAAATCCCTCGCTACAGCGAAGATGAAGAAGATTCAGAATACGTGCTTCCAGAGAAGGGGCATGACTCACACCTCATCAGTTATCTGCAAATGTCAGTGCCCACAGCCGCTGGTGCTGTTAGCTGCCCAGCAGTCACACCTCACTATAAAACACGACCCCAGATGTGGGCCAATTCTTTTGACCTGCCATTTTTCTGAATACTAATGAAACTCAAACTCTCCTCTAATAAGTGCTAGGAAAACACTGAGATACTCCAAATTATACCAAAACAGAACGTGTTGCCAAAAGAGATAGCCCTAGAAAACACACTTTTAACACCAAAATTGGGGCGCCTGGGTGGCTCAGTCGGCTAAGCGTCCAGTCCTTAATCTCAGCTCAGGTCGTGATCCACAGTTCGTGAGGTGAAGCCCCACATCAGGCTCTGTGCTGACACAGCAGAGAGCCTGCTTGGGATTCTCTCTCTCCCTCTCTCTCTGCCTCTCCCCCGCTCTCAGTCATGCTCGCTCTCTCTCAAAATAAATAAACTTAAAAAAATAAGATTTATTATCCAGTTGTTGTAGACAAATGCTTTCCATCACTGTATTATAAGAAGACATTTTCATTGACTGTACATTTGTTAAACAGGCTAGTGGAAACATTCTAGTGACTTAGAATTCTAGTGACTTGTTTTTCAAAAAATCAAAACACATTTTGCATGTCTAAATGACAATAGTCCTTTGCAACTCAAAATTACGGGATGAACGATGTCGACGTTACAGGTCTGCCGACCGGAGAGCACTCCCAACACAGCCTCGCTCTTCACATATTTCTTCTCTCAGGAGCTTTCTGCTCCGACAACTCCATACAGCAAAATTCACAGATCGATTCCTCACCTCGCAAAACCAAGGGCAAAGGCTACATAGAGGAGATGCCAGGGTACAGCTATTTGGGGGCAACCTAGCCAAGCACCATGAACCAGGGGGGCCAGCCCTGCAGAGCACAGTGCAGACGGGAGAGCTCACGAGGGCGCTAGGGTAAGCTCACCAGTGACTTCCAGATTGCCCAGTCGGACGGTCGAGTCTCAGCCTCACGCTTACTCGACATTAAGAACATCATCCCAATGTCTCATCACTACCCGCCCCCCCGCTTAGAAAACATTCCTCCGTTAGTGGATCAAATGTTTGCGTCTCTCCAAAATGCTTAGGCTGAAGTCCCAACCCCCAATGTGACACCATTTGGCGGTGGCCTTTGGGAGGTGATTAGGTCACGAAGGGACAGCCCTTATGACTGGGATTAGTGCCCTTATTATAAAGCAGACCCTGGAGAGCTCCCGCCCCTTTCCACCAGCGAGGAGAGCAGGAGAAGCCGCACTCTGCAGCCCGGGAGAGGGCCTTCCCCAGAACCCAGCCCCACACTGGCACCCTCGTCTCAGAAGTCCAGCCCCCAGGGCTGTGTCGTCCCTAAGCTGCCCCCGCTGACCCGGACACTTAGCTTCTGAGCCGTCAAGCTCTGTCGCTTCGCCTCACTGCCTGCCACGCCCCAGTCTCCTTAGCTGGTCCCCCTCATCGGCCAACCTCTAAGCACCGGCGGGTCCCGGAGCACATTCCTGAGATGTCCTTGCTGCCTCCACTAACCCCTGGCCGGTCTCCTCCAGTCTCGTGGCTTCAAACACCATGGCTGACAGCACCCGATTCAAGCACTAAGCAGGACCGCTCTCTGCACACCTTCCGCCATGACACCCCCCCACCGACCCCTCACCTTAACATGGCCAAGCCCGAGCGCTGGGTTCCCACCCCAGCACACTCTCCCCACACAACGTCTGGACCCTGTGTTGAGCGAGTCTCTCTAGAGCCGGCCCTGTCTTTCCACCGCATCCCCCAGGCCCCGCATGCAAGCACAGCCGCTCCACCGGCCAAGTCCACCATCAGAATACACCTGCGATGCAGTCACTCTGCTACCAAACCCACGACCGCCACCCCATACAAGCCACCAGTGTTTCTCATCTGGGCTATTGACACTGCCTCCCCACAGAGCAGCCAGAATGACCCATTCGGAACACAGGTCATGACTGAGTTCCCAGCTGTTCAAAGCCCTCTGATGAAGCAAAGCCAGTCTTCACCACAGCCTACTCTGCCCTACGGCCGCAGCTCTGGCCTCCTCCCAGGCGCTCTCCCCAGCACACGCTCCCGCCCCACTCCACCGGCCTCCAGGGCGCTCTTCTGATACATCAGGAGTGCTCCTGCCCCAGGACACTTGCACTTATTGCTCGCTCTGCCTAGAACACTCTTCCCCCAAGAAGTCCAAGGCTTGGTCCTGCACTTCATTCAGGCCTCCGCTCAGAGGTCATTTTATCCAGGAGAACTGAATAAATACATTATAGTTCACTGCTTAAAAATAGGGCGCCCGGGTCAGTCAGTTAAACATCTGACTGCAGCTCAGGGCTTGATCTCACAGTTCATGAGTTCGAGCCCTGAGGTGGGCTCTGCACGGACAGTGAGAAGCCTGCTTGGGATTCACTCTGTTTCCCTCTCTCTCGCTCTCAAAATAAATAAATAAATTTTAAAAAATAACTGTTACTAGTAAAACTTCATTTGTAGGATCCTAATTTGATCTCATATAATTGAAAGAAGAAAATTCAGGCAGTTTGTCCAGGTTCTGTCAAAGGTAACTCAGGGCGCCTGGGGGGGCTCAGTTGGTTAAGCCTCCGGCTCTTGATTTCAGCTCAGGACATGATCTAACGTTCATGAGATCCAGCCACACTGAGCCTGCTTGGGATTGATTCTCTCTCTCTCTCTCTCTCTCCCCCACTCCCATTTATTTATTAAATAAATAAACTTAAAAAAAAAAAGCTAGCTAGCATCTCAGTCATGTTTCGCTCCTTCAAGGGTCCTCACCCCTGCTTCTTTCTGAGGCCGCCCAATGAGAGGGGAATACAACTAAACAGCTCTACGTTATCAAAGCGAAAAAATGTACTGGTTTAAAATTACTTTAAGAATCCGGCTAATGGTGGAGGTTTTCAAGAACCAATCTCATACAGCTGTGTGGACGAGAACTTCCACTGAACACAGGGACGGGGGGTGGGGGGAGGGGATAGAACACGAATGGGGGAGCACGGGAGATTCTGGTCCCAGGGACAGAGCTCCAAGTCAGACAAGAGATGGTCTGCCCAAAAATCAGGACTCCAGACACCTTCCCTCTTCTACTCATGCGGGTGACATATTTCGGTAATGAACTCAGCTTCTATTAGTCTTCGAAATTTACTACGACTCGAGTCACAGTCCTTCCCTCACCAGGGATGCGGTGGGAATGGATTACCACTTGTAACCACAGCTGAGCAAAGAGCTCACAGTTCCAAAGCAGCCAGTGACGTGGAGCCCTGACCCTTGGCTGACGCCAAGGAACTTGTCAAATTCCGGAACATGACAAACAGGAGTGTCAATGACTATTCCAAAAACGGAGATACCTAGGCAATGAGCTAGCTCAATTTTTGTAGCTATGACAAAAAAAAAAAGTCTAACGAAAGTGATTAATTATAAGGAACGTTCCACAATGCTAGAATCACGAATCAAAACCATAAATCAGCTTGTAATTAAAAGGAAGCGGTCCAGAAAGAACCAAAGGAGGTGAGCAGTTTCGGTACCGGAAATGATAGCTATGCTGGTTTGCAGGCAGGGGGCGCACTAAAAGGAGGAATACTTTGGTGTCTATCTGATCTTCTCCCCCCCCTCTCTGGCCTGACCCTCAGTAACTGAACAGGAAATTTCAAATAAGACCCTAAGGTTTTGTCCTCTGTGGGCTTTAAAGCCAAGCAACCAACCAAAAATGCTATGATAGTATATCACAAAATATTTCACTTTTGCAAAAGGATCAGAATAGGTAAAAAAAAAAAAAAAAAAAAACCACTGCTTCTGTAGCTGTCGGTAATTCATTCTGAGCACCCTCTATAAATCCTGCCCACTTTATTACATAAACAGAATTCATTTGGATTATTGCATGTGGCAGTTTTTGAAGAAATCAGCTGTAAACAAAGCCTGGACAAATTCCCTGAGTTTTCTTCTATCAATTACGCGAGATCCAATTATGTTTGTAAAAATGAAGTTTTACTAGTAACAATTATTTTTAAGCAAAGAAATATCACAGATATCAACTTAAGGTTTTCTTCCTGTTATCGCGAAGACCGTATTAGATGAGATTTATAGCTGTTTAACAACACAAAAACTCTCACATCAGCCTTGGAAGCAGCAATTCATCAATTTATGTGGGGCAAACAATTTATGCCAGAGGAGTAGAGAGGAATACATTTCCTGCTCATTTTCAACCATTATTCCTTCCACGGGGAGATCGGATAATCTGAGATTTTAAAGGAAGGCAGTATACAATGCAGCAGGACCTTATTTAGACATTTACTCTGACGACAGGCTGGAATTGACTTGTCAAAAAATCAAAAGCTCTTGCTGATTTTTGTCACTTTTCCCAGTATTTCAATAGCCCCGACACGGTGAACTGCTGAGATTCAAAACCAGCCCCAAATGGCATTCATCTGCAAACGTGCCTCTTTTAGTAACCGTTTCGAGTTACGCTTACTTTTTTAGAGTATTTCTTCAAGAGAAAAGGAATCTTTTTACTGCAATCATCTTGGGGTGATTTTTACGAGCGGAGATAAAAACAGGGGCCCGGGGAACATTGTTACATTCTTCCCTCATCACCCTTCCTTTTTCTGAGTGTTACCGAGGATCCTGCCTGGACCAACAGAAAGTGCCGGAGTATCACAGACCCATCAGCATCAGCGACATCTTCTGTCACAGAAGAGTGGGGGCCACACAGAGGCTCTTCCGCCACAGCCCGTGAGCAGATGCAGGAACAAATCACTCGTTAGAAGACTTTTCTCATGACAGTTACAGGGAGCCCCCAGCTTACAAACTAGTGTTTTAATGTTTGTTTACTTTTGAGAGAGAGACAGCGTGAGCAGGGGAGCGGCAGAGAGAGGAGGAGACACAGAATCTGATGCAGCTCCAGGCTCTGAACTGTCAGCACAGAGCCCGACGCAGGCCTCGAACACACGGACCGTGAGATCATGACCTGAGCCAAAGTCAGAAGCTTAACCGACTGAGCCGCCCAGGCGCCCCACATACTGGTTTTACGTCAAGGGTCTATTAATAAATCCCTAATACGTCCTGAGTAACAGCAAAGTCACCAAGAGGCCTGGCCTGCCGACATGCATAAAACACACTGAAGAGCCTTTGAGCTACGCCTAAGCATCATACAAGTGGCAGCTACCGTTAGGACCATTTCAATGTCCTAAATTTTTCTATTTATTTTTGAGAGGCAGAGAGAGAGAGAGAGAGAGGCTGAGTAGTCCAGCTCTCACCAGCTATGCCCCTCTTCTCAGTGGGTCTCCTGCATGACTGGTTCTAGTCGATAGAAGGTGAGGCTGTCCCTCCTCGAGGCTGTATTTTCCGTCTGCCCACAGAATGCAGTGAGGACATGACCTTCTGAAAATGGCAGAAAATGCCTGGGTCCATGAAGGAAGCGAAGGCTGCCTGCCGACCCACACACGGGACGCAATGACACTGAATGGTATCAAGCTTCTGAGACTTTGTGTTTATCTGCCTTATCTGTCCCAGCAGCGCGAGAGGCACCCTCTTGACTCACCCTGATTTCCCTAGTAGAGTTTATGAAAGAAAACAGATTCTCACTCTACTCTTACATTAAAATAATAATTCCATAAACTTCCTGCAGCTTCTTCCGTCCATAGCCATCACTTCAACAAAGGGGACAGGTCTGTAATGATGGAGAGCCAAAGGTAACTCGGCTGGGAAGATCAGCACACGCCCAAAGGCCTCAGTATGCTGTTGGTAAGAGAGATGTTGATGGTTTACACCAGGGCTTCTCAACTTCAACGCTAGTGACATTTGGGGACAGATCACTGTTTGTTGTGGGGAACGATTCTACACAATGTAAGACATCCAGCAGTATCTCTGGACCTTACCCACAAATGCCAGTGATACCCAAGAGGTACTGAGTTGTGACGACAAAACATTTATGTCCCGTCCCCACTGTGACGATGAACATTTTCTCCAGGTACTGCCGAAATGTTCCCGAGGGGCGAAATCTTCGCCAGTTGAGAACCACTGGTTTAGACAAACCAACTGGTAAATAGTTTCAATCAAATTTATGTAACGATGTCATTGCTGTCTGGCCAAATGCCACAGGTTCACGTGAGGCATGGAAGGCACTGCGTGCTATTCCAGACCAGAGAGGGGTTCCCAGGTGGGGACAAGTACAAGAGACAGACGCCAGGAGGTGAGAACTCGAATGTGACACGATGCCCACTCCGACTGCCGGACCTCCTGTGCCCACACTGCCCGTGTGCCGTTGTGTGGTGCACCTACCTTTCCATCCTGAAAGGAGAACATCGTCACCGTCCAATTTCCACAAGCAACAAATGAGGTAGAAAGTTACGAAGGGCAGTTTACTAGCATAATACTTTATATGCTCAATATTGTGATAAGGTAGCCCACTCTCGGTCTGTGCTCATGAAGAAAAAGCAGTGCAAAGGCTGAAAAGGACAGATAATCCATGAATCATTGGCATTTAACCTGGGCAGAGTCAGTCTCATTTTCTTTTTCATAAATGCACCTTCCTTAGAAGTTTCTTTTTTCTAATTTTTTTAATGTTTATTTATTTTTGAGACAGAGAGTGCATGTGGGGAGAGGCAGAGAGAGAGGGAGACACAGAACCTGAAGCAGCTCCAGGCTCTGAGCTGTCAGCACAGAGCCCGATGCAGGGCTTAAACCCACAAAACTTTGAGATCATGACCACCTGAGCCGAGGTCAGACACCTATCCGNGAACCCACGAACCGCGAGATCATGACCCAAGCAAAAGTCCGACGCTTAGCCGACTAAGCCACCCAGGCGCCCCCAGAATTTTCTTTTTTTAAGGTTGCTATTAAGTTGCTGTGCATTTCCTGATGACACACTAACTCCGGAGAAGAAAACAGTAGGTTTGGTGTGAGAAGGATGTCAGCCTGGGTTACAAAGCGCTCCCTGGAGGGGTGGGAGGGAGGAGGAAGTAACCTCCCCCCTTCCCGACACTATCTGTGTGGTCCTACATGGGAGGAACATCTCCTTCTTAGCCTATCACACACCTGAATCTCCAAGAATTACCAAGAATTACATAACTGCCCTCTTTGCCCTCAGCAAGATGACTCCTGAGCTAAACACTTCCAGTAGCTATTATTGTGACATAAAGATAGGACATTTATTGCGACACTTCAGCTGGCTGCACTTGACTTTGCAAACTCACAGACTCTTCCATCGATGGTGGCTCGAACTTTTTCTATTTGCAAATCCACCTGCTAAGAATGTGAAGTGATTTTTAACAGAGAATTCGGCTAATAAATCCATCACCTCATCCGCCGTCATCCAAGAGTGACTAAGCCACCTGGGTTGATCCTGATTGACTCACAGCTCTGCCAGCAGTCACTCAGCCCCACAGAGCAATAAACGATCTCTCCGCAAGCTGTTATGATTAATCACCACCCTTCAGTTAAAGCCAATATCCCACTCATGTCAGGTTGACAACAAGAAAAATTTGGTAGTAAGAAATGACTCTGCTTTATCGAGGCTGAAGATACATAAATTACAATCAGATTATGTAGATAAAATACGGGAGCTAAATTTATCCACAGTAACTACACTTGTCACAGCACTTTTTAATGCCTTTATAAAAGGATTTATGTTAGGTGCCAGAGTGAGCAGACAGTCCAAGAAAGGCTTCGGCAGCTTACCCATTCAAATTACTTCTTTTCACTGTAGAAATCATTAGCAAAGATCTTTTCATTGCCCTGGCCCAGACTGATTTATAAAATCACTTACAAAAGTCAGACTCTCCTGAAGGCAAACACCGTGAAGCCAATGACACTCTTTCCTTCAGGCCACCGACATGTTCACCGCACACATGGGGCTCTGGTGGTCTAAAGGAGCCATGGCCACTTTCCAAAGCAGCCAGTCCACTCCTGGAGCTCAACACAAGTCCTTGAGGAACCCAGGTGACCAGGGCCCACATTGTCAAAAGATGCAAAGGACAATGGAGCAGGGAAGATTGGGATGAACGGGAGTGTTCAAGCCGGAAGTGAAACAGATCAAGTAAAGGAAAGAAGAATGTGGGAACATAGGAACTTTGCACTGGATCCTACATACTGGACAGCAGGCCAAAAATAGCCTCATGCTTCAGCTGTAACGCCTTACATAAATACCCATCAATAATTAGCAAATGAGTACAGAGGAATTGCTGTGATACTTCTGTTCGAAGCTTAATGGTCTGTTGAGTTTATAGCTGGTGGCTGTCTCCATATGGGGCTGTCAGCATATCAAAATGATATTTACTGAACCTCACAGAGCAGAGTTAGACTGGGGTTATTTTTTCCCCATGGCTAATTATAAAGCCCTGAAACTGAGATTTTAATTACTTGCCAGGTAAACGTGCTATATAACCTAATTTCAGAAGAAGAGAGACGGTATTAAAATGACACAGACGCACCAAAACATGGGGGTTGGTCCCATGCTGGCCACATCAAATGGCTGGAAATGGGACGACGGAGAGTGTTCGTCCACCATGGAGAACCAACCTAAATGGAACAGTGAACTCTGTTCCCAAATGTCACCTGAAGCCAGTAAGCCTGTGAGAATCCCCTCCTGTCAACCATTGGTGTTGCGTCCCTGCAAAGTACAGGGCCTCTGCGTCTTAGAAGTCGTCAACAGGGGCGTCTGGGTGGCTTAGTCGGTTAAGCATCCGACTTTCGCTTAGGTCATGATCTCGCGGTTCGTGGGTTCGAGCCCCGTGTCGGGCTCTGTGCTGACTGCCAGCTCAGAGCCTGGAGCCTGTTTCAGAGTCTGTGTCTCCCTCTCTCTCTGACCCTCCCCTGCTCACGCTGTCTCTCTCTCTCCTAGAAATAAATAAAAATATTTTAAAAAAAAGTTAAAAAAAAAAAGTCGTCAACAGAATGAATTCTACGATGCATTGAGAATCATACAGCTCTTCTCACTGCAGCACCAGACATGATACAAACTCAGAGCAGATATTAGATGTTCATGAAATAAATTAGGCCACCTACCCACAATGAGCTCGATGTGTAAGGCACAAAGGTGGCCACGATTCAGCTGAGTGAAACAAGTCTCGGAAAGGCATGTATGGTAAATCCTCAGCGCAATGACTTTAGCTTCTAGCTTAAAATATCTCCAGAAGCACAGCATAATCAAAATAGAGTACTATTTAGAAAAATGTACAGCTCTCAGCAGCTATTTCTGAAAAGTGAGTTCAAAGCAGACGAAGAACTTTACTTCTTCCTTTACGTATTTATCTACCATCTTAATTTTTATTACTTTTGTTATTGAAAAAATAGGAATAATGAGGGGCACTCAGGTGGCTCAGTCAGTTAAGTGTCCAACTCTTGGTTTCGGCTTGGGTTAATATCTCGTGGTTCGTGAGTTCAACATCGGACTCTGTGTTGACAGTGCAGAGTCTGCTTGGGATTCTCTCTCTCTCCCTCTCAGTCCACCCCTCTCCCACTCTCTGTGTCTCTCTCAAAAATACACAAGAAAAAAGAAAAGTTCCCTTGAACCCTATTAAAATTACTACATGATTCAAACAGGCATATGACAGAACATTTAATAAAAGCCCAATGCAGAATCACTGTCTACCCATTAGGTTTTACTCTGTATTCCAAACTAGCATCGGCCTTCAACTGAAAAAAATAGGGACAGGTGCTTAAGTGAGAGGCAGATAACACAGAACCACCCAAATATACTAATAACCAATAATTGCTAGCAGTTTTCACTTGGTTGATTGCAGAATAACTTTATCTTCCAGCCTGTTCATGGTTAAAGAAAAGTCCACCAAACACTAATAGCGACAAGCCCAGCCCCTGCATTATTGCTACGGAGTGTAAATGCATAAGCTTATGCCCCAGGCAACTACACAAACGAAACGAGAGATCCTTCTTCAAAACGCCCACCATGCACTGCCCATCGTATTTCTGAACGATTACAGGATCTCAAGGATTTACGTCTCAGGCACCGTTGGTGTGAGATGTGAGCTTATTGTCCCAGTCTTTCTGTGATGAGAGCTCTCTGAAACGGCAGGAGCATTGTACCTAAATAATGCATAAAGAACCAGGCCCCATTCTCCAGCGCAGAAAAATGAAATGTCACAATGCATTGTGATGGTTAAATTTTAAGTGTCAGCCTACTGGGCCCCAGGGTGCCCGTTTCATTATTCTGGGTGTGTCTGTGAAGTGTTTCTACATAACATTAATGTAAAACTATTTTTAAGTTTATTTATTTTGAGAGAGAGTGAGACTGCACTAGCAGGGTAGGGGCCGAGAGAGAGAGAGACAGAGACAAAGACAGAGAGAGACAGACAGACAGAGAATCCCAAATAGGCTCTGAGCCGTCAGCACAGAGCCTGATGCAGGGCTTGATCCCACAAACTGTGAGATCATGACCTGAGCTGAAAGCAAGAGTCCAACGCTTAACTGACTGAGCCCCCCAGACGCCCCTACACAAGGTAAACATTTAAATCAGTGGCTCAGGAATAAAACAGACTGCCCTCCCCACTGTGCGGTGGGCCTCACCCAATCAATTAAAGATATGAATCGGATAAAAAGGCTGAGTAAGAAGGAACTCCCTCTGCCTGGCAGCCAGAACTGGGAAAGTCTTGAATTGAAACATCTCCTCTTGAGCTGATAAGATAACGCAACGAACCCTTTAAGGACAAAGACTACTTTGTGAAAGACCTGCTTGTGAGTGAGTGACTGAGTGTGCTGAGTCAGTCAAAAAAAGTCTCAAAGTCATCAATCTACGAGACTAGCCATCCATTTGACATCTACTTCTGATAACTCAACTTCCATCTCAATGATTGGCGTAACTGGAAATTTACTACTTTTATTCCTCTAACCACTAAAAAGTCCTTATTTATAGTGCCCCCAAGGGAACTTCAACTTACTGGTCCAAATTGTAGCCTGTGAGGTCACACAGATACCCAGGTAGTTAGGACACCTTCACCTAATCTTTGTCATTCTCATAGGATTAAATATCCGCACTCTGACTATTGTGACCTGGCTATGTGTATTTCAGGGAAGGGGGTGCAGAGAGGTTCTCTGTTGTCGGGGGTACCTTTAAGGGAATGGTCGTCTGGAAGGGATTATGTTTCATATGTGATTCTAAAATCTTCACACCTTCTTTGAAGACCTGTGCTCTTGAACCTATCGCTCCTAATGCTAAGAATACATAGTGTTTAAACCTTTATCCTTAATATGCAGCCAGTTAGCAGAGCACTGCTGAGTCTTCTGAATACAGATGTTGCTCTTCCAGAAAAGTTAACCATTTCAAAATCCAAGGAGATGAGAAGCTGAATACGACTGAACAGCACTTCCTGGGGTCCTTGTCATCACACTGCAGCCTCCCACTTTTGAAAGTGGAGAAAGTGGCATTCAGTCCCCAGAAATCGGGAAGTACAAGAAATTCCAGAGCCTACGTGCTGTGACTGTGCGGAGTCTCGGCTGAGGGAGCCGGACAGTCCCAGAGCAGTGCTGTCACCACAGCACCTTAGGGTGGGGGCAGTCTCACGACCCCATCACTGGAAACCAAAATAACAGCGTACGTATCAGCAATACCATCATTTAGTGGCCAAGCTGACACTGTCAACAGAGGAGAATGTAAAAGATCAGAGTCAGATCCTTGTGGAAACTAACCTGCTTAAGAACAATACTTGGTTTACAAATCAAAATCACACCAAACGGTGAGTTCCAAATTCTGTTAAATTCACAGACGCACGAAGGACCCTGGTGAGAATGAGGCAGAAGGCAAAAACATATCTCTGGCTGAAAAAGACACTTGATTTCCGTATAAATCCCTGAGTATCAACTCCTAAGTCAAAGGGCACCACAGGGCAGTATTATCTTCGTGGAATTTTAAAACAACAAGAATTCTACAGATCTGTTTGGGTATCTAGGTATTTGTAAGTGTATCTGTGCTTCACACAATGTGGAAAAGTATTTTTTTCTGCCCACTTAGAAATGCCTGAACTCCCCCNCCCCCCAAAAAAAAAAAAAAAAAAAAAAAAGAAAGAAATGTCTGAATCCCCAACAGCCAAATGGTCAAATTTCAGGCAGGTGTTCTGGCTCAGGCATGGATTTTAGGACTTGAGTGAGCCAAATATTTACTTTTAGTTAGCAGAAGTTGAACACAAAGACTCTGTTAAACACGGTCTTGAGCCACAATATGACACACCAATTCGAGAATGTCTAGTCAATCTCTCTTCTGGTAAATACGCAGCCTAGATGCCGAGGGACACACAGCGAGCAAACCAGCGAATGCTCTCATTCACACGCTCTCACATTCTGGGCTGGCCAAGAGAAATGGTCAGCAGGCAACTATGCTGGATGTCAGGCAATGATAAATGCTAAAAAATTTTAAAAAAGCAATAAATCTGCCAGGATGGGCCAGGTTATCCTTGTCCGTGGTTAGGAAGGGCTCGCCGAAAAGGTGACATTTTAGCAGAGCCATAAAGGCAGTGAGAGTCAGCAATCATCTAGGGATATGATCATATTATCTATAAACAAAAACAATGTCACTTCCTTTCGTTTTTAGATGCTTTTTATTTCTTTTTTCCTGCCTGATTGCTCCGGCTAGGACTTCCAATGCCATTCCTAATCTTAAAGGAAAAGATTTTATCCTTGCTCTATAGAGTATGACACTGACTGTGGGTTTGTCCTCTAATTTGGCCTTTAATTCAGATTGGGGTGCATTCCTTCCCCACTCAATCTTCTGAGTGTTTAGGATGCTGTACTCTGTCAAATGCTTTCTCTGCATCTACTGAGATAATTACAGGATTCTCATCTTTCATTCTATCAATGCAGTGTATCGAATTTATCAACTTGCATATGTTGAACTATCCTTGGAAACAGGTGCCACAGAATTTTGAGACAAAGTAATCAACATGTGAATGAAAAACAGAAGTCTGCTTGTGAAGAAGGTATGAAGCCAAAATCATCCAAGTTCACAGGAGCCCAGAAAAAAGAATGCAGAGCTAAGAACTGTCCAAATTACCATTCATCAAAATCTAGCGGCAACTATTTCCTCTGTGTCTGCAAACTCAGTGCTTTTGCTCATTCAGGTTAGCTACATCCAAAGTACAAAACTGAACACCGTTACAATGTTGCCAACAGGGGTCCCAGAGAGAACGTACAGGGAAGCAAGGCTGTTCTTTAGTTGTCCCTGACCTTGGGAAAAAGAAACATTCTCAATGAAGGTTAACTTGGTCCTGAATATCTTAAGAAATCCTAAGAGTCACAGTATCTGGCTAAGGTAGGTCTTGAAATTTTTGTTGTTAGTTTATTTTTTGTAATATATAAAGGAATAGGAATTAAAGTAGGTGCCGAGGGAGAGAGAGAGAGGGAGGGAGAGAGAGCGAGAGACTAAAGCTTGACAACTCCAAGTTGGCAAGATGAATTGCCCTAATTACTTTAATATGCTGTCATACATGCCAGGCAATTTACACTCCCTGAATTTGTTTTCCTTTCCTATCAAACTAGATGCCTAAGTGTGCAGCTGCTGACTCTTAACAATTAATTAATGGCTCACTTTTTTATGGTTCTTCCTCAAGGACTTGAAATACTTTCGGTGACTATTCCCTAGTGTCTTGCCCCACCGTATAAATGAAACACACGGAGAAGCCAGAGGCTACAGCCACTTGTTTCCCAATTCAGACCACATATCACGAGAGAACTCCTCTTCAATGATGGAAGAGCTGAGCTTACGCTCTGCAACCTTCTCTTCTGGGACTTTTTTCCAGGACAGGCTCTCAAAGGAAGCATCTTGCTATCAGGGGTCAGAGAAACAGTCTGAGAGAAAAGCAGGCCCCCCCCCGCCGCCCCCAATGCAGGGACTGTCACCACCAGATCCTGAAATGTGAATAGTATCAGCCCCGTTTTTCAGATGAGGAAAGTGAAGCTTCAAGAGTCTATCCTGGGGTCCGCCTAGTCTGGGTTGAGGGGTGGAAGCAGGGATTCGATCATTGGTCTGTCTGACGCCCAAATCGACATCCCTCACTACCTCACACTAGTTCCAAACGCCTGTCTTCATCAGGAGAGGACAATCAGAGACTCTGTAAATGCAAACTGCCCTGTAATTCGAGTCTGCCATCCCCATGGGCCAGCATCGCTCACTGTCAGGCACCCACTTCCTCTACTGGCTGCAACAGTCAAGAGAGCGGGTAAGTTGCCCAAAAGACACTCCTATTCAGAATTTCACTACACGATCTTCTCCATCAAACTGATTTCCCCAGGGACCCAGCATGTGTTCTTTTTAATTAATAATATGGCAAGTTTTATTACAGGATCACTCACATATAAAACAAATTAACAATCTCTTCGAAAGGAAAGAGAAGGGAGGCTCTTGTCTGAAAAGGAAAATGTGTTATCTCTCAGGTTAAAACCCAAAGTTTCCTTTGGAGCATCACAATAGTGACTGAGGGTAAAACAACGTCTGGGACAAAACGCCTGATCATAAAGGGCGCAGGGGCGATATGATCCCTTCTCCTCTTGAGTTCTTTGTTTAACACAAGGGACTGTATGTTCCTTGGGATAATCATAGTATTCTACCTTCAATATTCTGTTGGCCTGTTTTGTCCACTTCTAAAGATGTCAGCTGCTTGAGGGTAGGGCTTTACCACTCATCTGGATGCTTTGGGACCAAGTGTTTGTCAATTAAAAGAAAGTGCTTAGGGGCACCTGGGTGGCTCAGTCGGCTAGGCGTCAGACTTTGGCTCAGGTCATGATCTCGCAGTTCGTGGGTTCAAGCCCCACGTCAGACTCTGGGCTCACAGCTCAGAGCCTGGAGCTTGTCTTCAGATTCTGTGTCTCCCTCTCTTTCTGACCCTTCCCTGCTCACGCTGTCTTTATCTCTCTCTCAAAAATAAATAAAACATTAAAAAAAGAGAAGTGCTTACATTTGCAGTGCATTTGTTTGGAAAACACAAAAACTGAACTCAACAACATAAGGACTGCAATCCCTCAATACTAAATTCTGAGCAACTTCAATCAAAATTCCAATAGGAGTCTTCAGAGAACTTGACAAACACGACATCTAAACAGATGTGGAATCTCAAAGAACTATGGAGAGTGAGGACTAGCACTTCCCACACATTTTCACCTCCCGTTCCACGTGAAGAAGGTCAGATCTGTGCTCCCAATGTGCCACGGGCCAGAAACAAACCGCCCCGCATGCTGACGGCCCTATATCCCCGTCAGCGTCCCCAAGAGCTGGGCGGATCATCAGCTTGCCTGCAACCAGACTGAGAAGGTGCCTCCTGAGGCAACTGTGAAGAGGAAAAGGTCAGAGGCACGTTATGAAGGACTCTGTCTATAAAGCAGCGGTACTTACGACAGAGGGATGGGTGTAGGAAAGGAAAACAAACCAATGGAACAGAAGAAGCTGCCTCAAGCCACCTCCACGCATACAGAGAAACTGACCGAAGGCACTGCACACCACTGGGGAAAGGAAGAAACAGGGTACCATCCAGAGACCCCTGGCTACCGCCACGAAAGAAGTAACAGCACAGCACCTCCCACCTTACCCAGGCATCAATTCCAGATGGACAGTCCTTTCACATTTCAAAAATTCTACAAGAACAATTTGGAATGAAGAAAGAACGCTTACAGAAGACACAAAAAAAGCATAAACAACAAAGGCAATGTGTGATGCACAGACTGTTAAAATGGCGGAGAGGGGTCAGTGGAACATGGTGAAAGAAACCCCAATGGCCAATAAACATATGAAGAGGCACAAAACCATTCCAGTAATCAGGGAAATACAAAAACCACAAAAATATAGCATTTCACATCTACCGGAGGAGCAAAAATTAAGCGTCGACGAGGATGTGGGAAAACTGGAATTTTCGCATGCTGCTGTTGCCATGTAACCACAAGCACAATCTTTTCATTTTCATCAGAGAAATTCTCACGTGGAAACCGGAACACTCGGCCAAGGCTATTCTTTGCAGGACTGCTGTTCACCATAGTGAAAATCTGGGGGAAATGAAATGTCTACCACGAAGGAAACTGATAAGTTGTGGTGGAAGGCATAAAAAAGCAGATTGAAGATTTGTATCGACGCCACTTAGGTCAAGTCTGAAAACGTGTAAAAGCATTGTAGGTTCTTAATGGAGAAACATACATGCAATATAAAACACGTATGGAAAAATGAACACCAGAGTCAGGAGAGCAATTACCAGTAGAGAAAGGGAACGTAGATACACGGGGATCCACCATTTTCCCGTTTTTTTCCATCTGAAGTATGCTGAATGTGAAAATTTGACAGAGCTATCTCAGGACTGTGTGGGTCTTTTTTATTTTAATTTCTATACTTTTTCTGTACATTCAGTATGTCCCAAAAACAGTTTTTTTTTTAAAAGGAAAGCATAGATTTTTGAAAAGGCCCCCGAAACAGAGATAGAGATGTATACCAAGAACTTTGCATGGGAATACGGTTTCTTTTTAGCAAAAGTATATGCGTTATATGTATCCTGAAAGTCCAACAGGTAGGGACCAGTGACATCCATCATGATACCTACATCCAATGGAATTCTAGGCAGCTATTTAAAATGTTATATATCCATCCATATTTACTGCCAAAGACGTCCACGAAAAACTATTAAAAAGCAATTTACTGAGCAGCAGGTAGGCAGGCGCCCGAGAATGTAAAATTTTATGCCTGTGTAAATATGGGTGTGTAGGGGTAGGTGGTCTGCACATTCACAGAAAGGTGCGTGGAAAGATAACCCCAAAATGTTAATAGTGGGTATCTTTCTATAGTGATATGTCATGAACGTTTTCGTTCCTTTTTGTCCTTTCCTAAACCGACTGAATGTGTCACGGTTAGGTATGAATCATTATTACAGTCACACACACACAAACATAAAGCTGTTTTTCTGTGTGTTTGTGGGGAAAAGTTCTCTCTACAGCATATTAGAAAGTGAAGGTCTGGGGGGCACCTGTGTGTCCCAGTGGTTGAGCATCTGACTTCAGCTCAGGTCATGATCTCACAGTTTGTGAGTTCGAGCCCCGCCTGGGACTTTGTTGTTGGTGCAGAGCCCGCTTCAGAGCCTGTCTCCCTCTCTCTCTCTCTCCTCTCTGCCCTTCCCCCTCCCAAAAATAAATAAACATTTTTTTAGAAAGCGAAGCTCTGCCACACACCGCAGGTCAGTTATCAGTGCGATGTTGACAAAGAGCAGAATCGGGACAGTACGAGGTGATGGTGGAGAGGAAGCCAGGAGTGGAATGGAGGCGACCACGCAGGAAGGCACTCCTGGAACGAACGGGCTGAGCTCAGCCCTCCGGTCTGGATTCTCCCAGCCCTGGGCTCCTTCTCACATTCGACGCCGAGAGCACCCAGAGGCAGGGAACGGCCACATTCATGTTCACTAACAGCCCCGGGAGCGGTGATTTACACCAGCTAGAAGACAGCCACACTGTGGGCTTCTGCTCAGGCTGCCTTGGCAAAATACCAGACTGAGCGAGTGGCTGAACCCACGGACATTTATTTCTCCTACTTTCGGAGGCTTTACATCCAGCATGGAGGTGCCCACCAGGGGGGTCTCATTGGGCCTCTTCTCCTGGCTTGTAGGAGCCCCACTGCTCTTGTGTGCTTACACCACCTCTTCTGTGAGTAAGAGAGAGAGCCAGCAAGCTCTCAGTGTCCCTTCCAGCAGGGACAGAAATGCTAGCAGACCCAGACTTACGACCTCCCTTAACCTCAATCACTTCCTTAGAAGCCCCATCTCTAAATACACCCCAACTTATGAATTTGGGGGAACACGAACATTCCGTCGATAACTTACAGTAATCAACAGGGACTACGTGAAAGAATAAAGTTGCACT
Organism: Crocuta crocuta; assembly: GCF_008692635.1. NCBI lineage: Eukaryota > Metazoa > Chordata > Mammalia > Carnivora > Hyaenidae > Crocuta > Crocuta crocuta. The sequence continues at coordinate 7,979,789 of NW_027529424.1, read as the reverse complement.
CGGAAAAGTATAAATACTTACGTTAATCATCTCAAGGTATCAGTGCTTAACCATTACCTCTATAATACAGAACTTCCCTTCATATGAACATCTGCTCCACTCCCTTTCCTACCCGGAAATGATGTCCATGGGAAACAAAGGCATCTTCACGTATAATATTTTTTTAAGAAATCAAAAAATGCCCTAATTTCAACATAAAATAAATGGAAAGCAACTTGCACTAAAATAAAGTATGTTTTGGTGTATGTGGTACTCAAAGCTTTCATCTCCTTACAATAAATCAGCTGGGATTTAAAAGAACAGGTCTTAAATGGAATGTCGTTGGCACCCTCTTCCAGGGTCTACCCTGGACGAAGGCCAAGTCCATTCATCTGTGGTCTCACACGTAGAACTATCCTGGATGTAAGCCGTACAGATGCGGCTGATCTCCGTGGCTTGCATGTTACTCACATAACATCAGGGACACTGTAGCCAGGGAGGTGGGTTTCCCAAGAGCGAACAACTCTTGTTAAGGTTCCTGACAGGGGTGCCTGGGTGGCTTAGTCGGTTAAGCGTCCGACTTTCACTTGGGTCATGATCTCGCGGTTCATGGGTTCGAGCCCCGCGTCGGGCTCTGTGCTGACTGCCGGCTCAGAGCCTGGAGCCTGTTTCAGTCTGTGACTCCCTCTCCCTCTGACCCTCCCCTGCTCATGCTGTCTCTCCCTCTCTCTCCTAGAAATAATTTTTAAAAAAAAAGGTTCCTGACAACACAACTATAATTCTGCCCCAATATACTGGGTAGGGGCATGCTTGAAACTTTCAGCCTATTTCAAAACTATACAAAGTACACAAAACCAGCCTGGGAGCTGAAATGAGGTTCCAGGCTCTGTGACTTACAGACGGGTGTTCCAGCTTCACTGGCTACAGGATTATTTCCCGGTATGGACAGCCCACTGGCAGCCTTAGCTCTGCCCCCTCTGTAACCGGCCCAGGAATTCCCGAAGGTTCCCAAGCTGTAACAGAGCACTCCTGGGAATCACTGATCTCTATTGTTCAGGAACATCAGCTCTGAATTCTCTGAAATCAGCTTAGGCAGCACGCAAGAGTATCGGTCTATGCTTTAATTTTCTAAGCAGTGCGTACTAATTTAATTAGCCTCGATTTTGAATCAGTCAGTTAAATCTCTGCCCAGTGCGCTGAAATACGAAAATTTCAAATCTCAGGTACTCCATAATCACTTTAAGTCAATTCTTTGTCTCATGGTCCCAACGTGATTTCTGTTTCTCTTCCATATTTGCTCTTCAAACCAAATCAAATTCCATCTTTTTATGCATGTGGAGGTGGGGACATTCTAAGTTCTCCACGTCTTTCTTTGGATAAGTATTTCAGGGGGTCAGCACTGAAAAGAAAACAAGCTTGGGATGTCACCATGCCCTGCTGACTACCATGGCATTTTTTATTTCATCCTGACTAGCTTTTACTTCTTTTATCTCTGCAGAAAGGGACTCTATTTTCAGGCCCAGCTAGCATTCTTACTATCGTGATTCTAAATTCTGGTGCAGACATCTTGCTTATATCTGTTGGTTAAGTCTCTAGCTGTCGTTCTTCCTGCTCTTTCTTTTGGGGTGAATTCCTGCTGAGTTCTGTGGTTCAGGTTGTGCAGATTGTTGTCTTTATCCTCAAATCAGTTTCCTGGGTGTGCAGAATGGTTTAGTGTTGATCTGACTGTATTTCAGGGATTTGAGACATAAAAAAAACTTTCCATGCTGTTCCACCATCTTGGCCCCTCTGCCCTAGTGATGACCATAAAAAAGAAGTGCCTCATTGCTTGGACTCTTCACCCAAGTGCTTTTCTTCACCTCTTTCATTTGGGCCCCCAGCTGCCGCAGAAATTAGTTTTCCAAGGAATTGTTTAACTTTCTTTTTTTTTTTTCAATCATCTGGCCAACTTTGACCTTTGCTGGGTATACAGTTCCATGAGCTTTAGCACAGGAGTAGATTCACATTACCACCACCACCATCAGGATACAGGGTGGTCCGATCATCCCCCAAAACAGTTCTTTCCCTTATCCCTTTACAGTCACACCTTCCCTCTGCCCCGACCCCCAGGCACGTGGTGACAACCCTCCATCACTACAGTTTTGCCTTTTAAAGAATGTCATGTAAATGGAATCAAACACTACATAGCTTTTGAGACTATTTTTTTCACCATGCCTGATGCCTTTGAGATTGTCCCAAGTGGCTGCGTGCATCAATCAATAGTCCTTTTCATTTACTGCTGAACAGTAGTCCACCACGTGGACAAACCAGTCTGTTTGCTCATTCACTTCCTGAAAGACAGCCGGCTGTTTCCGGCCTGGGCCACCATGAATGAGCTGCAATGAACATGTACACACACATGAAACGTGAATAGGAGTTTTCATTTCTGCAGGGTAAGTACCCCGGAGCAGAACTGCCATGTCATTATGGTACACATAGCTTACATTTATTTATTTTTTTTAAACTGCCAACTGTTTCCGGAATGGCTTTCCCATTTTATATTCCCACCAACAATGGACGCGACTTCCAGTCGCTCCACATCCTTGCCAACGCTCAGTCCTATCAGTAGTTTTTCCAATTTAACAGGAGTGTTGCGGCGTCTCGGCTTATGGGTTTAATTCGCATTTCCTTATCGGCTGAAGGCGCTGCACATCTCCGCGCTCTGCTCGTGCTTGCCCCCGTGCCTGTGTCTCTTCCACGAGATCTTTTTTTAAGGCTTTTGCCCATCTTCTAATTGGGTTATTCCCCATGTTGAATGTTGAGAGTCCTTTTGATTCTGAACACAAATCCGTCGCCAGGTAGGTGATTTGCAAATATCCTCTGCAGGGAGCCCCTTGTCTCTGTATTCTTTCCACAGTATCATCCACACGGCACCAAGTTGTTAACTTTCATGAACTCACATCCACCAATCTGTTTTCCGGGTCTCACGTCTACAAACTCTTTGTCTAACCTCAGGTCGGGAAGATCTCTCATGTTTTCGTCTGGAAGCTTTACAGTTTGACACCTTACAATTAGACCTATAATGTGTTCTGAGTTATTTTGAACACAATTTTTGTGTGCGGTTTACACTCACTTTCAAGGTTTTGCATATGGCTGTCCATTGTTGGATATTGTTGGACTTTTTTTAAAGTTTACTTATTTATTTTTGAGAGAGAAAGAGAGTGCAAGCAGGAGAGGGGCAGAAACAAAGGGAGAGAGAGAATCCTAAGCAGGCTCCACGCTGTCAGCATGGAGGCAGACTCGGGGCTTGAACTCATGAAGAATCGTGAGCTCATGACCTGAGCCGAAATCAAGAGTTGGACGCTCACCTGACTGAGCCACCCAGGCATCCCTGTTGTTGGCTTCTTAACAAAACAACTCCCTCTTTGGTAAAGTGAAATCCTAACCCAGAACTCGCTTCCAGAGGTCGCCTTCCTTCATGCTTACGAGACAAAAGGTTCTCTTTGAACAAAGACATCTGTATCTTTTTTTTTTTTTAATGTTTTATTTATTTCTGAGAGAGAGAGAGAGAGAGACAGCATGAGCAGGGGAGGGTCAGAGAGAGAGGGAGTCACAGACTGAAACAGGCTGCAGGCTCTGAGCTGGCAGTCAGCACAGAGCCCGACATGGGGCCCGAACCCACGAACCGCAAGATCATGACCCAAGCGAAAGTCGGACGCCTAACCGACCAAGCCACCCAGGCGCCCCAAAGACATCTGTATCTTTAAAAGAAGGTTTGCTGATAAGAACGAGATGACTGTGACCAGGTCAAATGGGCAGCCCCCAAACCTGTATCCATTTCTGCTAAAGAGGAGACCAAGGCTACCTTCTCCGATGGTCTGAACCCAGGATTTCCCTCTCCTTGTTGATTTATAACCTATCGTGCAATTTCTTTCCAAGTCTGTAACAGCAGATCCTGGCCCTTTTCGTGATTCCTGAAGTAGCTCTACCATCAGGCACATTTGCCGTGAAAGACCAAAGAGCCATGGGCCTTGGGAACCTGGCTTCATCTTTCCCCTCCCTCCCAAACTCAGCCTCCCTGGGAACACAAGAGGCTAACGGACCTCTAACGCTCACTGCTATTCTGTGACTGCGTGGCATGTTCACAACTCTCGCTGGCTCCACACGTAACACAGCAGGGGAACAAAGCCCAGGGAAGTGCCTCAAACCCTACACAGCCGCCACAGCAGCCTTCCACAGACCAGCGGCGCCAACAGCTGAGGTTGAAATGATGGCGGACGGGCGCCCAGGCCGTCGTGCTGGGTTTCCACCCAAGTCCACGTACAGGAAGAGGGGCCTCTGCTCTAATTCCAGGCGTCCCAGCTGCTTCTCGTGAGCCGTTCTGTGCGTCCTGTGCGCTGGGAGGTCCAGTCCTCAGAGCCGCCAGCCGCCACGCAGAACAGGCGCAGAGGGAGCCGGAGAGCCAGCCTGGGGAGTCCCGCCGAGGGCGGCCTGGAGACGCGCTCAGGGGAGGCACCCCTACAGCTGCGCAGCGTAACAAATGAGCCCAGCGCTCGGTGGCCTCCAACACGGGTTGCGGGTGCTCCCGGATTCTGTGGCTGGGGATTCCGGCAGGTACAGATGGCTGGCCAGCCTCTGCTCCACGGACATGGGGGCCGCGGCTGGGACGACCCCCGGCTGGCGTCCTCATAGCAAGGGGGCAGCCAGTCTAGAAACCTCTCCTTTCTCTGTCCAAAGAATGGCTGGTGAAGGCGTTTGAACGAGGGGGGCCGTCTCTATTCTCTCTCCTACAACCGTGCTCCCCTGTCCCCAGTGCGCCCCACCTTTCATTTGAATCACATCACCCGACCTGTTCTGATCACACGTAATTACTCTCTTCTGTCGCACGCAGAGGAAGCACGTCAGCCGAGTAAATCACCCAGTGGCCTTCTGGACAGACGTCACACACGCTGTCATCCCTTCCTCCTGCAGCGGCAGCCAGACTTCCCCCGGGAGGGGCGTCCGCTGCAAGAAGGACTTAGTCATTGATAATCAGTGTAATCGCCTAATCAGGACACGCTCCATCAAGCTACGCCACCTCCGTCAAAGTACCTCTGTCTCTCCTCTCCCTTCTCCCTTCCTCTCCCCGCCTCTCTCTCTCTCTCTCCCCTCTCCCTCCCTCTCCCTCCCTCCTCTGCCTCTCTCTCTGTCTGCCCTCCTCTCTCTCATTTCCCATACAGCCTGCTCTTTCTCTCATTCAGACACGCTTCTTTAATTTTTGCTGCTTCCACAAAACCAGCCTCTGATCGAAACACCTCTTCTTTTCTGCTGTAGAAAATGGAGGAAAAGAGACTTCTGGTGCCTCTTTCCTCGCTCTGATTCATTCTGCTGCAGGGGGACTGTCTGCAGTTTGATACCATTTTCAAACCCAGTGGCATCCAACTGGGGCTCAGCGAGCACGGGAGAGAGCAGGCCCCGTCCCTCCTCCCTCGGCACACCTGTGCTCAGCACAAGGTGGGGTATCTTTTTCTTTTTCTTTTGCCCTAAAAAAGCACGTCGGTGGATATTCCGCTGTGTCACACCTCCCTTCTCCACCACGCTGCCGAAGAGAAAGAAGAATTATACCACGAGTGGTCTGATCAACCCCCACATGCTAATTCTCCCTCCCCACTTCCATCACACCACCGCACGCGTAAGGAGTCCTGACACACCGTCTAACCATGAGCCTGTAAGTTCTTTGCAAAAAGAAAAGAACTAGGGTGCCTGGGTGGCTCAGTGGGGTGAGCGTCCGACTCTTGATTTCGGCTCAGGTCAAGATCCCAGGGTTCTGGGACAGAGCCTCACATGGGGCTCCACGCCCAGCGCAGAGGCTTAAGATTCTCTCTCTCTCTCTGCCCTTCTCCCCTGCTAGCGCTTTCTCTCTCTCAAGTTAAAAACTAAACAAAACAAAACAAAAACAGAGGAAAAGAATCCTCACCATGCATCTGGACAAGGAAACCAGCTCAAAACTGGCCATTAGAATAACCCTAAGTAACAACCTACAAATGGATAGCCAACGATGCTTCTGAATTGAATGGCCTTCGCCTTATAATCACAGAACGTCATTTTCCCGGAAGGAGACGGGCGACCAGAGAGAGTGCACACGTGGAGAGCACTTCCGGAGCAGCACCTGTCTCTCACACCCACCTGCTCTTCTCCACCCGCTTCGGGAGCACACGTCTGAAAGACCACCCGTCTGTCCCCCGCCCCCATCCTGAGCCAGCACGGAGAGCTCAAATGTAGCCACTGCTCCCCTTTTGCAGACGAAGTGACTAAGGCCCAGAGAAGCGTGGCTTCAGGGCCACGTCCTGCCCACCCGCATTCCTGAGCAAAAAGAACACAGAATGGTGACAGCCCCTCCGAGAGCTACAGATTGAAACTTTATTCTGTTTCTTGCAAGTTTTTCCAATGAATGCCCTTCACTGAGGCCAACAGCAGGCGCCACGGAGGCCTCTCACGTGAGGAGGATGGGACAATATTCCCATTTGTGAGATGGCAGTGGTGTTGGCTTCACTCTGCAAAGGGACCCCGGACGGCCACAAAGCATGATTTCTGGGGGGTGTGAGCAGGTTTCCAGAAGAGACCAGTACTGGCCTCGGTGAACTGAATAAAGAAGAGCCGTTCACCGGTGCGGGCGGGCGGGCATCGTCCCATCCACTCGGGGCCTAAATGAAACCAAAACGCAGAGGGAGGGCCAATCAGCCCTCTGCATGAGCAGACACATCCGTCATCTTCTCTGCCCTCCGACGTCAGCGCGTCTGGTTCCGGGACCTTCAGACTCAGAGCCAGGGCTCACACGTCAGCCCCCGGTCCTAGGCCGAGGCTGAATCACACGACTGGCTCCCCTGGGCCCCAATCTGTGCACACGGGTCATGGGACGTCTCGACCACTGTAACCGGTCAGCCGATCCCAAAGTAAATCTCCGTCTCAAGCCATCTGTCTGAGTACATCCATTCTCGGTTCTCCAGAGAACCCCAGAGTTCACCCCATGGTGGGACGAGGTAAAAACACTTAGGAGGGCGTATTCACAGTCACAGCAAATAACAGAGCCACCGTTTGTGCTTAGCCTTGAACAGTGTACTTTACTTGGGGAAGAAAGGTGTAGAAAAGGCTAGGAATCCTTCAGTAAATTCACTTCCTAAATTAAACTAACATAGATCAATTTCAGCAACTTTCACTTCCTTCCGTTCATAAAATACTTTTATGAAAAGTCCAACCAAAAACAAGTCTACTGGGCCATTCCCCTCAGGGAAAAACTAGGAGTGTTAAAATATGGACATTTCCAGGGCGCCTGGGTGGCTCAGTCGGTTAAACGTCCAACTTCGGCTCAGGTCATGATCTCACTGTTAGCAGGTTCGAGCCCCGTGTCGGGCTCTGTGCTGAGAGCTCAGAGCCTGGAGCCTGCTTTGGATTCTGTGTCTCCCTCTCTCTGGCCCTCACCTGCTCATGCTCATGCTCTGTCTATCTCTCAAAAATGAATAAACATTAAGACATTTTTAATAAAAAATAAACTGCATTTTGATGGGTGGTCGGGACAAAGGAAACTCTCAGCACATCCTACCACCTTGTCCCCAGAGCCCGAGGAACACAGTTTACTTCTGGCAACAATACCTTGACAATCGCCACAGATGGGACAGAATAATGACCTGTAAGGGGAGAAAAGTCACGTGCGTCCCCAGGCTCACTGTCACATCTGCTCAGCCAGATGACTGAGGATGGAAAAGTCCGTGTGAAATCTCAGGGCCTCCCCACGACCCTAAACAAAGACAAGACGGAACCACAGCCAGAAACTGGACCCGTGGACACACCCCGGGATGCGCCGTGGGCCGCCGCACATTTCCCGAGTAGCTGCGTTCTCATAAGCTCCTTCTCATACCTAAAAAACCTTCTGTTTGGAATTACTGCCCTGCCTCTACTGTGCCAAGCGGAACCAGAGGATGAGCCGCAGTCCCAGTAAAAAGCCCTGCCCGGGACTGGCACAGCGTGTTCCTAAGATCCCCAGCCACATGCAGACCGTAAAACCGCGCTGCTAAGGAAAAGCACGCCCTAGGCGGACACCAACTTCAAGTGAAAGTGTTGTTCTGACGGAGGCAGAATAAAAGGATTTCCACGGCTCTTCGTGGATACAGTAGCCACTCTGAGCCTAGCCTAAAACGTGCTGTCCTTTCTCCTTACCATCTTCCATCAACTGAAATCCTAAGGCAAGTGCTGCTGGGCTGACCTGCGAAATTCAGTTTCATTCACCGCACCAGGTGCCCAGAACGCAGAAGCAACACCTAGAACCTGCCATCAAGGAATTTGCCAGCGGAAAGCAGCACACAAACACCTAGAATAGTTCACTGGTGTTCCTAGGAGCTGCGGTGCTCACGGGCTTGGGGGCAGGGGGGCAGGAGGCCCGGGGCTGAACGGGGACAGAGCTCCATTCCGGGAAGACGAGAACGTTCTGGAGGTCGATGGTGGAGATGGCTGCACAGCAGGGTGAATGTACTTGAGGCCCCCAAACTGTACACTTCTTCAAGAGGCTCAAAATGATAACTTGTATGTTACGTGTGTTTTACAATGAGAAACAAAAACAGAAAAATAAAAACATGACCCGATATCTTGCAACCCAACCACATAAAACCTTAGACTGCAAGTGGCTGCTTCCGTGAGACGAGCAAACATCTCTAATAAATTTAACCTGATGACCGAGCAGCATCTTGTGATACGAGTCGTACGAGCCACCGAGTGTCACATGACCCCATGAAATTCGCTTTGATACACGAGCGCTTTAGAGTACAAGCGTGCTTCCAGAACGAATTACGCTCGCAAACCAAGGTTTTACTGTATATTACTTTTGCCTCAGGAGGCAAGAAATTAAAACCCAGCTCAGGGATAATCCTGTAGAGGAGTATTTACTACCTGGTGACCCCAAGTGCCTCATGCTTCTGGATTAGGCGGGCACGCCTACTTGCTATGGAGTCGCTGCAGCCCACTCCAACTAACGCTTCAAATAAACACCTTCTATTTCTCAAAAAAGGAACAGCCTTAAAAAGCATATTCAGGAATATACAGCTATATATAAACGGCACAGAACATTTCACAACAGCTTAGAGAGGGAACCCATACGCTCTGCTGTGTGGGAGTTGTGGCATCCTACAAATGAGCTAAAGTTTGATGCAAACTACAAATGACACTTTAGGCTTATTGGGCTAAAGATACTACATTCTTCCTACTAGAAAGTAACAAAGAATTAAACCTGAAAGCATGTGGCCAGCAATTCTGTGCTTACAACCCTCTAACTTGTTTTCATTACTATATCTGTACTCAAAACATTTTTGGCTCTAATGCCTTATGGCATGATGCATAACCAAGGCTTTTCTTCAAAGGACTCAGCTTCTAAAAAAGAAAACAAAGAAAACACCTCAAAAGGAAAACAAACACTTCCTTAAGGAGCATTGCACCTGCTGGTGTGAAATATCAGGCAAACATATAGAAAACCTGAAGCATGTAATTCAACTCATCTTAATTCATGCAATTCCAGCAGTTCTAGAAAATCCTACATCATTCGCAAATGAAATATTGCCTTGAAATAATAAAAGTGTAAAATGTGTTCATGGAGTCATTAAAGCCTATTTTCCCGCATAATTATGTTTTACTTTTCTGCTCGCTAATTTCTTTTATGCTGGAATTAGCTAGAATTCTATTTGAATACAACAGCAATTCCTGGCTCATTACGAGAGTTTTACAAGTAGCAAAAGCCCAGAGCTGAACATAGGCATAACCAGCCTGGCCAAGGAAAGAATAATCAACGCTTGTGGGCCATAAAGGCAGAGCCGTAGACCCAGTCTTCAAAGCTATGTTGGCAGAGCGCTGTTTTATTCTAGCTTATGTGATATCAGCAAATTAAAATGGTGGTGTCGTCAGACAGGAAAGAGAGGAATAGCCGTAAATCGATGTAAAGAACAATCAGGTGATGACTGAGTGAAGGCGGGCAGTTGGGAAAAGAAAGAGCCACTGAAGGACAAATGGCAATCATTCATGGAAGAGACCACGGAATTAGGTGATAAGAGGGTTTCTGGCGACCTAAAAGTACACTGTTACAAGGGACAGAAGACTGAGCCGCAGGATAGAGAGGGGTGAAGAGGACATGGAGACGGAGAATATCGGAGAAAACGTCCGAGCATTAAGACAGACGACGCACTGTTAGCGCCCACTGACTGCAGTACAATTTTCTAGAGTACTTTCTCTAACCAGTTAGATGAACCCAGTGAAAAAAGTAAGAATCCATTTCTTTTCCCTGCGAAGATGCACCATGACAATACGTACAATGATATACTATGTGCCCTGATTTAGAGATGATACTTCTCTGTTTTTCATGAGCACAATGTCAACTGGAAAGCTTGTAAATCTGCAGATGGCACATTACTCAAGAGTCCTTTAGTGTGGGTATCTGTTCAAAACTGCAATTGGGATTGAAGAAGTAGACTGCTGGATTTCAGGAGAAAAGGTTTCTCTGCCGGGGCACCTTTTCTTCCATTTCAAGGTCCAGGCTTCAGGGCCATCGGAACCCCATCACCCTTCCAGCATGTCTGGGTCCCCATATCCAGCCTGAAGACACTCAAGGACAAGGGATGGTGGCTCCAGACTGTTACATCAAGGATCCCAAATACTGGAGTTTTCACTTCACTCAAGGTCTATCTTGCAATACTTTCTTTTTTTTTTAATTTATGTTTTAATCTTTATTTTTGAAAGAGAGAGAGAGAGACAGAGTGTGAGCAGGGGGAGGGGCAGAGAGAGGGGGAGACTTAGAATCCCAAACAGGCTCCAGGCTCCAAGCTGTCAGCACAGAGCCCAAAGCGGGGCTCAAAGCCATGAACCGTGAGATCATGACCTGAGCAGAAGTCAGACGCTTAAAAGACTGAGCCACCAGGGCGCCCCATAATCCTTTCTGTAATACAAATCTCAGCCAGCCTGGACTCCCGCACCATGGCTACTGCTCTTAACACCGGTTACAGACCACACCAAAGTCTGCTGCACAGTTTCTTGCTTGACTCAACAGTTTTCCACCGAGGGTTTTGAAATATTCGTGTTTCCGTAACCTTGCTTGCCCAAGCCCCCCACACATACACAGTCCTAAACCAATCCATGGCCTCCCACCATCTGACGGTGAGAAAAACTAATAAAAAAAAAAGATACCAACAAAAATTAGAAAAAATAAAATAAAAATGTTAAAAGCTGGCTTATCCTGCTTAGGGCTAAGCCGTGAGGAAATCTGCCAAGTGGGAAAATTAACTCAAAAAGATGGCACTTACCACAAAAGAGTCATTTGGGGAGCACCGCAAAAACGACCAAGGCATGCACGAATTTCAGGGGAATTACCTCTTGTCAGGATATGGACATGTTCTGACTTCCTACTCTATGGCAATCTCCGAGCTGACACACCTTCCTTATGAATTCTGCACCGGCTCTCCTGTGCCTCAGTAATAAAGCAAGGAGACAGTCGTGGTATTGCTTGGTTTCTGCTGTTCAAGTTTAGGGACATTTGCACAACTTAAAATTTCCTGTGGGGACTCTTGGGTGGCTCAGTTGGCTAAGGGTCCGACTTCCGCTCAGGTCATGATCTCACGATTCCTGGGTTCAAGCCCTTGCATCGGGCTCTGTGCTGACAGCTTGGAGCCTGGAGGCTGCTTGGGATTCTGTCTCCCTCTTTCTCGCTGCCCCTCCCTGACTCCTGCTCTGACGCTCTCTCTCTCTCTCAAAAATAAATACACATTTTTTAAAAATTTTAATAAATAAAAAAATAACCTCAAGTGGCACCTGGCTGACTCAGGCAGTAGAGTGTGTGACTCTTGATCTTGGAGTCATGAGTTTGAGCCCCACACTGGACATAGAGATTACTTAAAATAAGATAAAATAAAATAACAACCTCAATACTAACACATAATCAATTCACTCCAGGCATTGGAAGTTTATCCCAAGAAAATGACTGAGCTTCTTCAGGGCTCAGTGGCCTCCCCCAAAGCTCCCACCCCCAGCACACTCCAGGAAGGGAGTTAAAAGGCTCCCATTACATGCACCCGGATTAGTGCTGAGTTACTTAGACATCTGAAAGTGCAAAACAAGGAACAACTCTACACCTCCTCCTGGAAGGCAAAGCCATTTTCACCACAAAAGCCTAACTCAGAGCCACCACACGGATCTGACGTTCATTCTGGAGTCTATCAATGCAAGAAAAATGCAAATTCTCTGCTCTTAACTCATCATTTAAAATATAATAAAAACAGCGTAACTTGTGTTTGTTTTTGTTGTTTTATTTTGATGTACCTTTGTTTTTGTTGTTTTATTTTGATGGGAAGAAGTGATGACCTGATTTTAATTTTTATTAATTCAAAAAATTTCTAGGAGATACACTCCATTTCACTTCCAACAGAAGAATAGTGCTTAAATCAGTATTTGGTTCTGCTCTGTAAAAACCATTTTGGAAACAAACAAACAGTCTTTAAATCCTACAGCTTCTCAATTATTCTGTACAAGCTTGAACACAATTGCTCTTTAGAGACACGTACTGAAATAGTCACAGATGACAGACAATATGAAGTCTAGGGAAATGGGTGGGAGGGCAGATCATGCAAGGTTGGCCTTGAGTGGATCATGATCAAAGTCAGGTAAGGGGCAGATGGGGGGGTTGCCACACATTCTGTCTACTTTGGGATCAGATGAAATCTCCCATAATAAAGGAGTTTTAAAAGCAGAATGGGAGGGGCATTTTGCATCCATTAGGAAAAAGGAAAGCCGCAACCACGGCAGGTAACAACCAGACCTCCAGATCTGAGCCAAATGTGCCAATGAAAAGTCGGGAAGTTGATGAGTTGGAGCATTCATTCTCGTCTTCTTACACCCTACCCAGTCCACAGCTCACTGCCCCATTACAGTGCATTTGCCGCGTGTTCGCTGAGGAGGCCCCGAGACCTCTGCAGAAGAACCTCAGAAACTAAGGGCCAACTGGGTGCTAATCTAACGGGGACTCCCATCCACACCCGTTTATGACAAGAAAAGTGTGAAAACACGTGCTCACGTCACATTTATCAGCCTGGTCCAATATAATGGGCACACACTTATTATTATGCCTGAGCAAATTTCTTGCCTGCTGAGTGGAATGGGGAAATCAGAAGAATACCCTTCTAGAAAATTCTGAATGGGAATGAGCAGTCCACAAGATTAAGTTATCATCCAGGTGATGAAGAATTCCTTTAATGTACTGTTGGTTCTGGTTGCTAATACCTTGTGAATTTTTGCATCCATGTTCATCAGCAAAATTGGTCTGTAGTTCTTTTTAGTAGGGGTCTTTGGTTTTGGAATCAAGGTAATGCTGACCTCATAGAATGAGTCTGGAAGTTTTCCTTCTACTTCTATTTTTTGGAACAGCTAGGATTGAATCTTTTGATCAAAAAAAAAAAACTGTATGTACTTAGCTTCAATTATTTTTTTAAATTTTTTAAATGTTTTATTTATTTCTGAGAGAGAGAAAGAGAGACAGCGTGAGCAGGGGAGGGTCAGAGAGAGAGGGAGACACAGAATCCAAAACAGGCTCTAGGCTCTGAGCTAGCTGTCAACACAGAGCCCGACACAGGGCTCGAACCCACGAACCGTGAGATCATGACCTGAGCCGAAGCCGGATGCTTAACTGACTGAGCCACCCAGGTGCCCCAACTTAACTTCAGTTAAAAAAAAAATTAATTATGACTGTCCTAATTGGTTTTATACAAAACTGTCATGAAACAATTGCTTAAAAACCCAAAACATTAACTACTTTGATACAATTTTAAAAAAAAAAACAAAACAAAAAACAGTATTACTAATAATAAAATGTCCTCTGAAGAATGATACTAGCTTTGTTGGGGAAAAGGAGGAGAGACCTGTGTCAGATGGTAGATAAAGAACATGGTACCAGGAACCTTCGTGTACAAGCACACCAACACTGATTCAGGCAGAATGAGCTTATAATTCTGACTTAGGAACACACTGCTGAGGCCATGGGCACTTCCAGGTAAAGGGGGCCGAACATGACTTTACCTCCACAACTCCTCCAAGTTCTTGGTAGGGACGTCACAGTCTCCCGAAAATTCAGGAGGATTAAAGGAGACCATGTTCACACTTGCTATTATTCTCATCCACTGACCCAAGTATCACCCACCAATTCACAATGATTCACATGCTTCCTGTAAGAAGCCAGGGTGTGGTTCCATTTGACTCAGGCTGTCAAGGGCTCCTGGCGGAGCCCTGCGCTCTCTGCGCCTGTGTGGGTCTGCGGCACGCGCGAGAGGAGGCAAGGGGAAATATTTTGTCAGCTTCCCTCTCTGATGCTCCAGTCTAAGGCGTTTTTGCCTTTTATGGGTCAGGAGCATGAGATCAATGTGTGGGTGTGACATCCCGGAAGAACAGAGAGAACAAAGAAAGTTTTTATTTGCCTGTTCAATCTGTAATTCATAATTAATTTTTTATGAGATACGGCACGTGGATGAAGATGATAGAAGGATGTGAAGGGATCTCAGGCAATTACCAGCAAAAGGGGACCCACAGGGAGAGAGAAGGAAGACAGGAGAGAGCTGGACAGAGAGACACAGTCAGGAGGCTTCCAGGGAATAAAGGGGCCCAAGCGAGAGCCAGAAACCTGAGAATCCCACTTCTCAGTCCACGAAGACTGGGCCAGCCTACAAAAGGCAAATTCCAGATGCCACGGTTTGTAGGCTCAAAAGACCTTTCTAAAAGTCGCGGAGTCCCTTCAGGGACACTTCTAAATAGACAAAGGTAAAAAAATCAAAGCTGAACGTAGTAATCCAAAAATCTTTCTGACACCCTTTATTGTGTGGCCAATTCCACACNGCAAATTCCAGATGCCACGGTTTGTAGGCTCAAAAGACCTTTCTAAAAGTCGCGGAGTCCCTTCAGGGCCACTTCTAAATAGACAAAGGTAAAAAAATCAAAGCTGAACGTAATAATTCCAAAAATCTTTCTGACACCCTTTATTGTGTGGCCAATTCCACATCCACAAAATGAATGAATATCAACAGGGACCTGGTAATGAATCCCAAAGACACAGAGGTCTGCGCATGTCCTCCACCCTCACCCATCAGGCGTACCGTCCCAATGCGGCACTCAGTCACTGCAAAAAGGACACTCACAGTCCCTCAGTTCTTACCAGGAAACACATACAACAACTGGAATATAAACCCGGCCGGACAGTTACCGTGCTGCTTCCAGTACCAAGAAACAGTATTACTAGAACTACTGACACTATGGAAAACGGAATGGATCACCACTATGTACCTGAGTGCTAAACTCCTACCAAGTTCAAGGCAAGAGTAAAGGCATCAGACACCTGAACTCTGCTGTCTCCACATCCTAAATGCCCTCATTCTTACGTTAGTGCCAACGTCCAAAACGGCAGGAACTGCTAGCCTGTGCTGAGCCTCACATCTGACTACATGTCACAGAACACGCATCCTACAACCCTTGCTTTTATCTCTTTGTACAAAGTCGTTGAACCAAAATTTTGTAATCAATGCTCTGTATATGATCTGTTCTTTGTTTTGTTTTGTTTTGTCTCTTGAGATCCATGCAGGACTTTTATGCCTGCAGATAGTCTATCATTGTACAAAGCAAATAAAACATTTTTTAAAAATTAAGAAAAAAAGAGGGGGTAGCACCTGGGTGGCTCAAGTGGTTGACTGTTCAACCTCAGCCTAGGTCATGATCTCCTTGTTCCTGAGTTCGAGCCCCGCGTCGGGCTCTGTGCTGACAGCTCAGAGCCTGGAGCCTGTTTTGGATTCTGTGTGTGTCTCTCTCGCTGCCCCTCCCTCACTCATGCTCTGTCTCTCTCTCTCAAAAATAAATAAAACATTTTAAAAAATGTTTAAATTGTACAATGCTATGTCTGGGGTGGGGAGACTTCTTTTATCCCATATACTCATCTTAAACAGTTAAAAACACTGACCTTGAGAGAGAGCCTGTTCTGTAGGATGTAGTAAGACACTGCTAATTTTTAAAATGAGCCTTGAGAACTGCTTTTCTCTTGAAAATATCATACACCTATTAACTGATAAACACAAGCTAAACAAAACGGAATCTGAAAATAAAAAAAAAAAAAAATGAAGCTAGGCCCAATATGATATGCTGTGTTTAAGCACACAGAAATGCAGTAGAAGTAAATCATTTTATGTACCATTCCTGCTGTGCTCCACCTTAAATGCACAGGGAAGAGTGTGGCTGGTGTACCCCCAACCATGAGAAAGGCAACCCTATGCTGGGCCATTGAGCTCTTTAAAAGCTAATATGGGGGAAGGGGTGCCTGGGTGGCTCAGTCGGTTAAGCGTCCGACTTCAGCTCAGGTCATGATCTCACGGGTCGTGGGTTGGAGCCCCGCGTCGGGCTCTGTGCTGACAGCTCAGAGCCTGGAGCCTGTTTCAGATTCTCTATCTCGCTCTCTCTCGGACCCTCTCCTGTTCATGCTGTCTCTCTCTCTCTCTCTCTCTCTCAGATATAAATAAAAAACATTGGGAAAAAAAAGCTAATACAGGGGAAAGTACGTATCACATTAAATCAAGAACAAATGCCACAGGCTAAAAATTGAAAGGTATTTTATCGACTACAGAAAATGAATTGTGACTCCCAAATGAAAAAAGAAAACTAGTTTGGTCCCAGCTTTTTATATTTCAAGCACTTTTACATTTTCCTTGAGATGTTTGGAAAGACAAAATAATTATCCTAAAAAAATGTTTGTTAGCTAAATGAGCTGTAGCAGATGCTGCTAACGGTCCCTGACGACCACTTCTCCCCATATTTCCTTTCATAAGAGAATCTTCCACACCCTGGGAGTTTAGGCTACGAAGTCAGGCCCTATAGCTACACAGAGCATTTCTCTCCCTACTTTGCAACAAGATATGGCCGAGTGCTGAATTCTGGCCCACAGAAGGTGAGCACCTGGCCCTTTCTCTCTTTCCCTCTTTCTTGCTGGCAATGCAAAGGAGAATCAAGCCTCCACCATCCAGTGGTAAAAGTGGAATGGAGAGAACCCAGAGTGGCAAAGGGCCAAGTGAACAGAGGTCCACCATCCCGAACCACTCACCCAGGGCCTGTTGCAGAAAAGGGCAATAACCTTCTAAATGACTGTGAGCCACAGTATTTGAAGGGTCTTTTTGTGATAGAAGCTTACGCTGTACCCTAATACATAAACCATGCGATCAAGGACCTCAGGTGAACTGTAATTAAAATTCTCCAGACAAGAAACACTTTGGAAAAGAAAGATGGAAAGACGGTCTAGAAAAAAGAGGAAAGGGTACTATAAAAATCAGAAAAGAAATCTCCGTGCTTCTAAAAACCACTTAAAAATCTGTGTAATACAGTTGACTCTTGAACAACATGGAGACTGGGCAGTTATGCATGCTGCTCACTCCCAATGTAATCAAAAAACCACATATCATTCCTGACTCCTCCGAACTTAAATACTAATATGCTACTGTTGACTGGAAGCCTTACCAATAACATCAACAGTCAACTCTTCCTTTGTATACATACGCATGTTATATGTATTATACACTGTACTCTTAAAAGGAAGTCATTGAGAAAATCATCGGGAAGATAGTTACAGTACCATACCGTATTTATTGAAAACAATCTGCATAGAAGTGGACGGTCACAGATCAAACCCATCGAGTTCAAGGGTCAAGTATACTTTGGCAAACAGAATAAAACATTCTTTTCATAGCAGACAGATGAGCTAAACTGGGAAGCTAAGTAGGCAAGCCTTTCCCAAAAAAATCAAATGTAATCTAATATACTGCACTTAAATATTTGTTAAGCGATTGCTGCCAGCTATGTTAATAGAATGTTTAATCGACATTTACTTGCCAGTTGGTTATTTATGTGAACCTCCTCCTTGCGTAAATGCTTTGCAGAAATCCAGCCTGGAAAGGCACATAAATATATAGGCTTTACTGAATGAACCATTAACAGGACTTGTAAATCTAGAGCTCCATGTACATTAGGGATCTAAAATTAATTTTGATGGGCTAACAAATTACACATTAGATGTACAGATGAAGAATATAAAAAATGTTGCTATATTCATTTCGAAAAACAAACGTGTGATTAACTATCACTCCAAATAACACTAAGCAAGGTATATAAATCAACCCTTCATCTCTAAAGGACAATAAAACATTTAAACCAGAAAGTAGGTTTTAAATAAATTGTATTCTCTTTGGAGATGTTTCAAAGAGTTCTGCTGGGATGACATTTGAGGGTGGTAGGAAGTTGGTGTGGGCTGGCATGTTAGTTTGCTTTATGACGGTCTCAGAAGATATTCATCATATAATTTTCTAAGATAAGCTGAGAAGATACTAATGGCTTGACAAAACTGTCTAGTGTAAAAAAAAAAAACAAGTAAAGATGATTTTAATGGTGATAACTCCTTTCTATAACCCACGATGGGCTCTTGGGGGCTATTAGTCGCTACTGTATAAATATGTCAAATGGACTTTTTAAAGAAAATTTGCATGGTTTGATCAACAATGCTAAACAGTTCTGTCAACTGAAAAGAGATAACCAGAAAAATAATAATTATGAAAAGCCCTAAAAGCATATTTCTCTTCGATTCAGTAGTACTTCCCGCTGGTTACATCTCTGCAGAAATACAAAATTTCTAGTAGCTGACTACTATGAATTCTTGCTACGATAACCCCAGAACTTTTTAGAAGATGAACAGTTGGAAAAAAAATAATAAAATAAAATAAAACAAAATAAAATAAAATAAAATGAAAAGGGGCGCGTGGGTGGCTTAGTCTGCTGGGCGTCCGACTTTCGCTTAGGTCATGATCTCGCGGTTCGTGGGTTCGAGCCCCGCGTCGGGCTCTGTGCTGACTGCCAGCTCAGAGCCTGGAGCCTGTTTTAGTCTGTGACTCCCTCTCTCTCTGACCCTCCCCTGCTCACGCTGTCTCTCTCTCT